>NC_062970.1:13948033-14048532 GCF_023119035.1 Salvia hispanica
GTAATAAAAACAAAATCACCAATTTCAGGTCGAATTCATCCCAAAACCAACGTCTTACTTCACATATCAATACCGAGAATATCGAATGTCAATAACAAATATTAAAATGTCAACAACTAAAAAATAACACTTACAATTTACATATCAATACCGAGAATATCAAATGTCAACAACTCGTATTAAAATGTCAACAACTAACAAATAACACTTACTATTCACATGTCAATATCGAGAATATCGAATGTCAACAACTTGTATTAAAATGTCAACAACTAACAAATAACACTTATAATTCACATATCAATAGCGAGAATATCGAATGTCAACAACTCGTATTAAAATGTCAACAACTAAAAAATAACACTTATAATTCACATATCAACTACGATGTCAACAACAAACATTATTTATGTCAACTACAATGTCAACAACAAACTTTATTTATGTCAACTACGATGTCAACAACAACTTTATTTATGTCAACTATTATGTCAACAACAAATATTTTCATGTCAACGACGTATATTATTTATGTCAACAACAATGTTTTACTTATAATTCATGTCAACAACAATGTTTTACATATAATTTATGTCAACAACATTTTTCATAAAATACAACCTAAACTCAACCCTTCTCACCATCACCCACAGCTCCATCTCATCCACAACTCCCACACCTTCCACAACATGACTCTCCACATCTTTCTCCACCACCAATCACACTATTTCTATTCAATTTTTACAGTAAACAAACACTTCATTTATTGCTCAACATATGAACACAACAATCACTTATTATCTCTTTGCATCATCAACAATCATATACCACAAAAGTAGATTCTCTTTGCATATGTCAACAACTAAAAAATAACACTTATAATTCATATATCAATACCGTGAATATCGAATGTCAACAACTCGTATTAAAATGTCAACAACTAACAAAATAACACTTATAATTCACATATCAATAGCGAGAATATCGAATGTCAACAACTCGCATTAAAATATCAACAACTAACAAATAACACTTATAATTCACATATCAATACCGAGAATATCGAATGTCAACAACTCGTATTAAAATGTCAACAACTAAAAAATAACACTTATAATTCACATATCAACTACGATGTCAACAACAAACATTATTCATATCAACTACGATGTCAACAGCAAACATTATTCATGTCAACTACGATGTCAACAACAAACGTTATTTATGTCAACAACAACATTTTACAAATAATTAATGTCAATAACAAATATTTTCATGTCAACGATCTATATTATTTATGTCAACAACAACGTTTTACATATAATTCATGTCAACAATGTTTTACATATAATTTATGTCAACAACATTTTTCATAAAATTTATGCCAACGACCTATATAATTTATGTCAACAACAAACGTTATTATATCAACATCTCATATTAAAATGTCAACAATATCAAATGTCAACAACTCGTATTAAAATAACAGTCTTTCTGCTCATACACGTACTCCTGCGCCGATTTATTCAGCAGCATCACAAAGATCGAGTGATTCAGCAGGAATTTCTTCAAAATAACAACATGAATTTTCAGCTCTAAACTAAAATTTGAAAAACATTGCTATTTATTAGAACTTCCGATGGTTGAGAAAATCGGAGAAGCAACTAAAAAGGGGAAAAATTCCTAATTCACTGGTTAGGAATATCTAAGATCATAACCACACAAGCAATAATTTCATCGATCGATTGAAAATGCTCAAACATAAAATCAAAATAAAAAATGAGGAATCATGTGGATGCAAAATTAAACATGAACTCCACATTTGAAATCAATTTCGGCTGGAGAACGTCACCTTATCGCCGGTGGTGGCGGCTTCCTTCTTCGACGCCGTAAATGAACACTTATCTTTTCTCTTATCCTGATTAATTTGCTGCTGCCTACTCTATAGACTGCAGAAACAATATCAATAAACACAAACATTAAAATAAAATATGAAAGAAATGTCTGGAAAAAAAATTAAGATGATCATCAATTGAATATAGATATATGGGATTCAGATTAGTAGATCGCGAATTTAAAAAGTGGTTGTTTGATTAAAAGTGAAGTAAACTGTACATGTACATGAAGATATCGTGGCCAGGGATGAGGCGGCTGTTGCAGAAGGAGCAAACCCTCAGAAAACTAGCAGTTTGAACGTAATCCGCCGAATTGCGCCGCTGGAGCCTCGGAGCAGCCGCAGCGGAGGCCATGTAGTGTTGATTTAGGTCGCCGTTGAACGGATTGTGAGGATCCGACGGCTGATAGAGCTGCGCCACAGCTCCGCCGTTGAGTTCCAAGGTGAATTCGGTCATGCTCGTAGTCCTCTTCATCGGCGCCCGACCTCTCTTCCCCATCATCATGTCTGCTCTAGAAGCTTCCTCTCACAGATTTATGATTCAATCGAAGCGATTTGCGAAAGAGAGGGAGAGTGCAGAGAAGAGGAAGGTTGGGGAAGATAACAAAGAGCCAGAAACGACGACGGATTTGACGGCGACGAAATGGAGGGGAGAAGTTGCTGCTCTTTGTTTTCAATTGGGTTTAAACGAAATTACCATTATGCCCTTCTATAATTAATTAATCTAAAAATATTTTTTGTGTGACAAAATCTGGACCACTCATTTAATAAAAATGAGTGGCTAATATTGCATCTCATTTCTCAATTAGCCTAAATAATCTCAATTGATCATGATCCTATATATATATATATATATATATATATATATATATATATATATATATATATATATATATATGGTCTTGTTAGGTTGAGATTATTTAGCTAAATTGAGAAATGAGATGCAATATGGGCCACTAATCCACAAGATTAACAAAATGTCAACAAATACCACATTATGTCAACAAGGGGATATAATTGTCTTTTCATTAAATTGTGTTTGAAATCATTTTCTAAAATCCTCTCTAAAACTCTAGCTTCAACATTCAAATCTTCAAATCTTCAAATCTTCAACATTCATATCTTCAAATCTTCAACATTCATATCTTCAAATCTTCAAATCTTCAACATTCAAATGTTCAAATCTTCGAATCTTCAAATCTCTTCAACATTCAAATCTTCAAATCTTCAAATCTTCAAATCTTGAACATTCAAATCTTCAAATCTTCAACATTCAAATCTTCAAATCTTCAACATTCATATCTTCAAATCTTCAACATTCAAATCTTCAAATCTTCAACATTCATATCTTCAAATCTTCAAATCTTCAACATTCAAATCTTCGAATCTTCAAATCTCTTCAACATTCAAATCTTCAAATCTTCAAATCTTGAACATTCAAATCTTCAAATCTTCAACATTCAAATCTTCAAATCCTCAAATCTTCAACATTCAAATCTTCAAATCTTCGAATCTTCAACATTCAAATCTTCAACATTCAAATCTTCAAATCTTCGAATCTTCAACAATCAACATTCAATAAAATAACACTTATAATTCACATATCAATACCGAGAATATCGAATGTCAACAACTCGTATTAAAATGTCAACAACTAAAAAATAACACTTACAATTGACATATCAATACCGAGAATATCCAATGTCAACAACACGTTTTAAAATGTCAACAACTAAAAAATAACACTTACAATTGACATATCAATACCGAGAATATAGAATGTCAACAACTCGTATTAAAATGTCAACAACTAAAAAATAACACTTACAATTGACATATCAATACCGAGAATATAGAATGTCAACAACTAAAAAATAACACTTACAATTGACATATCAATACCGAGAATATCAAATGTCAACAACTCGTACTAAAATGTCAACAACTAACAATAACACTTACTATTCACATGTCAATATCGAGAATATCGAATGTCAACAACTCGTATTAAAATGTCAACAACTAACAAATAACACTTATAATTCACATATCAATACCGAGAATATAGAATGTCAACAACTCGTATTAAAATGTCAACAACTAAAAAATAACACTTACAATTGACATATCAATACCGAGAATATCAAATGTCAACAACACGTATTAAAATGTCAACAACTAACAAATAACACTTATAATTCACATATCAATAGCGAGAATATCGAATGTCAACAACTCGTATCAAAATGTCAACAACTAACAAATAACACTTATAATTCACATATCAATAGCGAGAAAATCGAATGTCAACAACAAATATTATTTATGTCAACAACAAACTTTATTTATGTCAACTACGATGTCAACAACAACTTTATTTATGTCAACTATTATGTCAACAACAAATATTTTCATGTCAACGACGTATATTATTTATGTCAACAACAATGTTTTACTTATAATTCATGTCAACAATAATGTTTTACATATAATTTATGTCAACAACATTTTTCATAAAATACAACCTAAACTCAACCCTTCTCAACCTAAACTCGTATTAAAATGTCAACAACTAAAATAAGACTTATAATTCACATATCAATATTCTACATATCAAATGTCAACAACTTGTATATTAAATGTCAACAGTAGCTAGAAGAACAACGTCAGCGCCGCCGATGTGGTGTCTCTTCCGGCGAGGATGAGGTTCGAATTCACGAACCTCATCGATTCCCCCCCCAGCTTCTTCTCCTTCCCCAAACCTAGGGCGCCATTGATCTTCTAGAGAAAAGGAATGTTCGAATTGAACCTCTCGCTGATCAAATTGAGAGCGGAATCGAACACCTCCGCGAATTCAACCTCCGGCAACGAATTTGCTGATGCTGACAATGCAGATTCCGATGAGATCGCAGTTCTCCATCAAAAGATCAGCAAACTCGAGGAGGAGAATCACAATATCATTCAGGAAAACATGGATTACCTGCACCAAACAAACGATCTCATGACATTCGTCGACGAATTGAGCTCTGGACTTGCCGATTTGAAGAATCAAACTGATCTCGAAGGCGAGATTTCAAGGCTGCATCGCGATCTGGAGGAATCGAGGGCGGAATTTTCCGGATTGAAGAGCAAATTGGATGGTAGAGATGATGAATTCGAGATCTGGAATCAGATAAATGACTGCAGATCCACTTTCTCTCACCTCCTATTTTGAATCCGCTAATACTATACGTTGTGAAACAGAGTCACCGCCGTTATCCGATTGAAGAGCTTAATATCAACGTCTGCGTTTGAATTTGGAATGCCGAAACGAAATTGATTGATTACTATCAATATGCAGAGAGAGAGGTAGACGAAGATGGAGGACCGATTAGCGGTAGTGATTTGGGAAAAATGGAAATTTTGAGAAGAAGAGAGATGGCTGGTGCGGAAAACGAAAGGGAGAGATGACTGGTGCGGAGAATGAACGGCTGAGGTCGAGCCTCTGGATGGATTTGGCGGCGGCGATTGGTGGCGGGAGAATGAACTGGAGAGGTTTTGGAGATTGGGGAGGGAAGACGATGGAAGGTAGGTGAGATTGGCAAATTATTATGAAATTACTATTCTACCCTTTCATAATAAATTAATTTTAAAATATATTTTGTGTGGCAAAATCTGGACCACTCATTTAATAAAAATGAATGGCTGATATTGCATCTCATTTCTCAATTACCTTAAAAAATCTCAATTGATCATGAACCTATATATATGTGAACATATATTCTCTTTGGAGAAATATAATATGATTATTTAATTAATTGATATGTGACAATAATTAATTGACTAGGGTAAAATGTGTCTTATACCAAATAATGTATTATACTAAAATCCAATTCTATTTAGGATTTTATCACATGTCACATATGTGAGATACAAAACTTACAATTTCATATTTTAAAATTTATCAAAATTCATTTTTGTAATTTCATTTTAATTTTATAAATTCTAAAATAAATTTTTAACATGTTATGATTCACCATAACATATTTTTTTAATGTCATCATTCAACACCTTGACTACCAAACGAGACCTTAGAGTTAATCTTCACTAGCCCGTTGGACTAGCCCAAAATTTGGCAATTTTGATAGGGTTAAAAAATTTATTATCAATAAAATCACTATTTTGACTTTGAAAGTCTTTTTCTATGGTTTACTGAATATAGAAACGAACATGACCGATCCACGAACTATAATTATTTCTAACAGGCCCAGTCCTAGTCCCAGGCCCAAATCATTGCATTGGCATAGTACAATTTGCCTTCTATTTTTCTCAAAGTGGTCAACTAATGGATTTTTTAATATTTTCTTCAGTTAAAAATGTGAGCTTTTCATTACAAATAAATATATGGAACATAAAGAATCCCCTCTTTAAGTGTCGGAGATTCATTCAAGAAAGTATAAATGAAACATATTTTAGATAGGTCATGTGGGTTAGGTCGTTAACGTGTCAACCCATTATCGACCCAACTCAATCCAAATCATCGAGTTCTTATCAGGTCCCAACCTAATAAGTTGGTGTCGAATTCGTGCGTGTTATCGTGTACCCAAAAAAAGACAACCCTCTGTTAAAGATAGTAAGTTAGCTTGACACGACACGATAACAACTTAAACATGATGTTATTATACGATTTAAACATGTATTACACGATAAAATAAAAAATTTAAAATAATAAAATTAAAGTATAGTGATCTTAAATCTAAATATAAAATTAAATAATTAAAAAAAATAAATTTTAATAAAATCTTGGTACAATATTTTTTTAATTTTTTAAAAAATTAATTAATATTTTTTAATTAATAAAATTAAAATATAGCATTTTTTAAATTAAATAAAATTAAAATATAGTATTTTTTAATTAATTAAAATAAAATTATAATATTTTTTAATCAACAAAAATAGCTAAAATTAAAGTTTAATAGTAATTTTTTAATTAATAAAAACAATTATTATCTTTTTCTTAACGTATAACTCAAACCCGACCCCAACCTGACCCGGCCCAATCCGTTTTATGTCAACTTCGTGCGAGTCTGTGTCTTATCAAAAATTGTCAACCCTAATTTTAGACTATCAATTGATCCACAACACTAGTTCCTTCCCTATGATCCAATAAAACATCAAAATTTTTACTATATTGCTTATTTAAAAAGCAAGAGACAACTGGCACAAGGAGAAACTTTAAATCCTTGGGCCAGCTGTCGCACCTATTAAGGTGGCTACAAATCAGCACGTGGATTAGTCACTGCGTCCGCTAGTGGATACCTTTGGTAATTAATAAATAAATAAAAGCGACACCTAAAACCTATCATTTTTTCCTTTGACTATTTGTAAGTCTACTATTTAATTTTATATTCTTTTGTTCTTTAATTTTCTTATTTTATTTGCATTTATTATATTTTTTTAATTCAATTAAATTTATATTCAATTAAAAAATATGAAATTTAAATAAAGAAAAAGTAATGAAAGTTTTTAAATCAATATCCTTATCGAATTAATATCTTAATTAAATTCACATGATAATAAAAATTTTGAAAATAACAATTTTTAAACAAAAAAAAAATGCAAATACACGAAAAAAAAAAACAATTTTAGAAAAAAAAAGAGGTATGGTTGATGGGAACCTTAACACCAATGGATAACCAAAATCACTCCAAACAAAATGGGCTGACCAAAAATTGTAAAGATAGTAAAATATTCCATGGACAACCCGCTAGCTTTCACTTGTAGGAGTGACGCTCGTTAGTCGTTACGCTAGTCGTTAGTACTTGTAATTGAAGTATCTAAATATCGTCATGGATTGGACGGCTTTAAATATGAACCAAAATCAAAACGGCACAAATTATCAATTTATGATCATATATAGCTAATGACTAATTCTTCCATTCCATGTTCAATTAAAACAAAAATCAAAAACACAAAATTGGAAGTATATATTTCTCCCAAGTAAAAGACAAGACTAGCAAATTCTTGGAAGTGAGTTCATTAGTAGAGCACCCAATGCTTACCATCAAGCTTGACTCTCAAGCCATTGAGCCTCGCAAAGGAGTGGACGGCTCTCCTGACCCCATCCCACGCATAGTCATGCCCGAAAAGCACCCCACCCGGCCGCAGTATCTTATACGCGTTGTTGATATCCATCCACGCCGAGTGGAAGTCATGCGCTGCGTCCACCTCGATCAGGTCTCCGTACACGCCCCAGCTGCATAGCCCCCCAAGGGCCGTGTTTGTCGAGAACGGGAGGAAGAGGATCGAATCCGTCGCGTTCGCCTTCTGCACGTTGTACATGAACTGGAAGAGCAGCATGCTGTCTCCGTTGAGCATCTTCGCGCTCTTCTCCTGGTCGTAGTACCCCGGCCAGCCGCGGAAGTCGTCGATGCAGACGATTAGGGTTTGAAGCCCCATGCGGCGCGTCAGACGCGCCATGTGCGTGGCCGACGCGCCCAGGAACGTCCCCACCTCGATGATCACTCTCGGCCGGACCTTCTCGATCAGGTGCTCGAACACGGCCGCACTCGAGTCCCAACCCTTGTTCCAGTCCGTCCACAGGAGCGGGCCGACCTGGGGAGGCGGGAAACCGTCCCAGGGGGACACGCCCCCGTGGACGTGGTCCAGGAGGGTTTGGCGGGTGGCGGAGGAGGGGACTGGGTCCGAGCAACGGGTTGAGAAGGTGTTGTGCTTGGCTAGGTCACCGATGTCCTCTGACAAGAGGGGTTGCACTACCTGAGAATAATAGAGGCGGACGCAGAAAAATATTGTTTGAGAATTTCCTTTTTAGAAAAAAAAAATAATAGTACTAGTAATGATTATTCATGTTTTTGTGTACCTAACTTTTAGTGCTTTTACAAAAAATATCTTGAGTTTATGTTTCCAAGAAAAAAATTATGGACGCAGAGGCGGACGCAAAAAAACATAGTAATTTGACATTTTTCTTTTTTAAAATAAAAAATAACGTTCTTTCATGTTTTTGTGTACGTAACTTTTAGTGATTTTTCGAAAATATCCTAAGCTTAAGTTTGCAAAAAAAAATACTAGTACTATAATTTGCTTGACATATTTCGATAACGGAATGATGAGTCGGCTCGCTGATCTTTTAGGATATTCTCGATGCCATATTAGATCGCGTGTTAGAAAAAGAGAAAATAATAATCAATCTTCACTGATTTTTAAAGAGAAAGTATAAATTTTAAACACTCAAAATTGGAAACATAAAACATGAATAATTTCAAAATTATATTTTTGAATTGAAACATAGTGTGGTGTGATTTAGGGTTTGTGGCACTGACCTGAGAGTGGGAGAGGTAGCCGGCGGTGAAGGTGAGGATGAGGAGGATTATGTAGGCGCGCGGTTGGGAGAGGGTGTTGTAGATGACGGAAGAGACCTTGCGGAATTGGCTGCGCTGCCGGCTGTGGCCGTGGTAAGGCGGCGGAGAGGGGAGTTGCGATTCTTTATCCGAGGCGCTCATGTTCTTTTTTGTGAAATTTTTTACTTTTTCTTGATTTCTATGTTTTTTTTTTCTTTCTAGGAGAGATAATGAAGGTGAGTGTTTGTGGTTGGCGCAGCGATGTTGTAGTGAAAATATGGTGATATTTTTTTCCTATATAATGAGAACTGGTCGGCCTTCGATTACGTTCATAACGAGGTCTTGGTCTTCTAATATTGGTTTTTAGTATATGACATAATTCTTGTTTTTCTCTTCATTTTTTGTCATCCTTAAATTTTGATAGTTTCATATGTTTTTAGTAGATAATAGAGCGATTATTCGGTATTGATTTTTTCAGTTCATAAATATCAAATGATGCAAGTAGACGTGCATATATATAAATGAGTGGTGCATGTGCATGGAAGATAAGCTACTTCCACATCTATGTTCTAGTCGTTTAAAAGATAATGGAAGATGGATAAATGAATGCAAAATGTGTGTGGATGCAAAAATTCACATGGACTACATTTTAATGATTTATACCTGAAAATAATAAACTCCCAAAATGTGTTTGGATTCAGAAATTCGCATAAATAGAAAATAATGTTGTTAATAATAAAATATCATTGATGTCAAATTAGCTAATATCCCTGCTCCGTTCTCAAAAAATAGAAATTCATTCCTTTTTTGAGCCGTCCTCTCTAGTGATGTGAGACATATTTTTCGCTAACACTCTTTTTTTTCTCTCTCTTACGTTACCAATTTGCATTAAAACACGTGTTGTTTTAAATATTTCTATATTTAAAGCACGGGGGAAGAAAAAAAATAAAGAAACCAGCAAAACGGCATATCCGCATATGAATAGTGGGTTCTAGTGGGTTCTAGTGGATTGTAACAATATGTCCAATTATGGCTGATGTAATTAATACTCCCTCCGTCCATTAGTGGGTTCTAGTGGATCTTAACAATATGTCCAATTATGGCTGATGTAATTAATACTCCCTCCGTCCATAAAAATTATAGCTACTAGTTTTGTCATGTTGGTCCGTCAATAAAATTAAATTAATTCTAAAAATGGAAACTTTAAAACCAATTTGTTAGGTAATGGTACATTAAAATAAGTTGATCATTTTGGATCCTTAATTGACTAGAATTACTTAAGAATGAATTTGATGAAATAGGTTAAAACAATTCTCAAGTTAGGTGTAGGATTTGTCTCTTTTTGGTACTATCTGTTTATCTTATTTATTTATTTTGTTTTATTGTCTATCCTTTAACTTTGTTTTTATACCTTTTTAATTTATTCTTAGGTAGTTGCATTCCATCTGCGCATATATATATATATAGAGACAGTTGTATTATCCACAAATCCACTCTTAAAGATCGAACCACCGAATCATATCAAATTAGGGTTTTTAGATCTAATTTTTATGGATGAGATACACAAATTTATAAATTATTTTCGCCTTCATCACGAGCCTATTTTAATTCATCCGAAGGTAAATAAGTCATACTAACATGTTACGAAGATTTAACTTCATTCCAGAATATATTACTTCATTCCAGAAGGTTTTTACTTCATTCCAATAGGATTATTACTTCATTCCAGTACGTAAATGCGGTTTCGCCATCGCGTGTCATTCTTCTCTCTACAATATCTATCACCACCTCCACAGCGATGATATGGTTTAATAAACACATGGAATAATGTAATAAATTATTGGAATGAAGTATGTGTAGAAGCATTTGAAATCCTACTAGAATGAAGTAAAAATCTTATCCAATGAAGTAATAATGTTTCTGAATGAAGTAATAAACCCACTTGAATAAATTGCTTTTTAAAATGTTAATCAAGTAAAAACCCAAGTCAATGAATTTGAATGAAGCATATGGTGAATCGTTTCAAAACCTACTGGAAGCAAGTAAAAACATGTTGTAGTTTCAAGGTATTACGTACGGAATGAAGTAATAAACCTATACAATGAAGTAAAATGGGCTTGTAATGAAGCAAAAAAAAATTACACAGCAGCACATCTCATCAAAAACACTAGATCTAATGGCCCAGATTTGGTCTCTAGTTCGATCTTTAATAATGGTTCGACATTGATCACAACTCTATATATATATATAGAGAGAGAGAGAGATGAGTGATCAAGGTCTAACTAATTTTAAATGTATAACTAGAGAATAAATCTCATATTATCTTAAACCAATGACTAAACTAAGTAAATATTTTTAGTTAATAAAAATTGCATAGGGGTATTTTAGGAAATCCACTTTGTTCTCATATTTTCACATACACACACCATTCACGCTTACACACACAAACACACACTCTCTCTTTTTCTCACGACGGAGGTGGCAGAGCACACTTGCACCTCCACTCTGGCGACACCCTCCTCCGGCCTGCCTGTCTCTCACGGTTGTCTCCCTATCTGTAGGCCCCTCCTCCGGTCTGCCTCTCGCGGAGTACGGCTCACCTCCTCTCGCGGGCACCCGACAATATCTCTACACTTGTGCCCTCGTCGCCTCTTGCTCCTACTCATGCTCAACAATCTCCATCGTCAATTGAAGAATCTTCATCGCAAGAACTGATCTACTCCATCGTCAATTATCGATTTCACAATCTGCAAATTCGCTATACTCACGTAGATTCTATAGATTTTTATCGCTAATGTTGAGATGTTTCCTATCTCCATCACTCACGTTGATTTGTTGTGATCTCCCTAGCCAATTATACAATCTACATAGCTCGCGCTCATGTTCATCAATTGCAGATTCTTCATCGCAAGAACTGATTTCTCCATCGTCAACTGTCAAATTCACGATCTGCAAATCTGCTACTTCACACAAGCCACATGTCTTCAATCGATCAAATGGATTCGATACCAATTCTAGACGAAGCCTAATTCGAATATGATTCATCTTCGTATGAAGTGAATATTTTTTATAGTGAAGTAAATCTGACAGTGAAGTACATCGGTTCCTAAGTGTATGGCATATATCAGTAACTAAAACATTATGGAAGTGAATATTTCTTATAGTGAAGTATAACAGTTAGCTTGTATACTGAAACATTATGAAGTGAATATTTCTTATAGTGAAATAAATAAGACTTATAGTGAAGTACAATGGTGTATAAGTATATGACTTAAAGTGAGACCATTTGAAGTGAATATTTGTTATAATGAAATAAACATTTCTTATGATGAGGTGAATATTTCTTATAGTGAAGTGAATATTGTGATGTATATTGTGCATATAGTGAACTAGTATATATGCTTACAGTGAAGTATATTGTGCATATAGTGAACTAGTATTATGCTTACAGTGGAGTAAATTGTGCATATAGTGAACTGGTATATGCTTTTAGTGATGTATATTGAGCATATAGTGATGTATATTGTGAATATAATGAACTAGTATATTTTTACAATGAAGTATATTCTGCATGCCTTATAGTGTACTATTTTTTTTTAATTCAGTGAAGTATATTGAGAATATAGTGATGTATATTGTGCATATAGTGAACCAGTATTTGTTTATGGTGAAGTATATTACCTTTACACATAATTATACTATGCTTATAGTGATGTATATAATTCTTACATGGAATCATATTGTGAAGCATACCAATACAGTGAAGTACACATGGCATATGTTTTTTTTCGTTCTGCATACTTATTTAATTGCAAACTTATTTTTGGGTTCACTAAAAGTGCGAACTAGTTCACTTCGTACAAATTTTAGCTCACTGTAAGTACGAATTAGTCACTGTTTTATACATTAGTTAATTCGTGATAAGATAAATAACAAGTATTTCATTTATAATAAAATAGCTACTAGTAAAATTCAACTGAAACAACATAGCTATGAACTAAAGAGATAAAAAATTTAAATAGAATATCGATGTTAGTTATGAATTGACTATTGAATTTAAATGAACCGAATAGGGTTTATAATGGACTAAATGAAACATGTTATGAACTATATCAGTGTGGTATCATCTTCGCCTTCAAACGCCAAGGTTTCAATCATCAACTTAGCCTCTGCTTTGTTGCTCTAGATCTTTCTCTTCATCTTTCTTTAGCGGCTTTCGAAAGATTAACAAACTGTCCTATTATTTATACAAATTTTTAAAAAAGGATTAATAATAAAATTAAATATACAACCAAAACAATTCACTATAAACAATATATATTTCACTATAAACACAATATACTTCATTCATTGTAAGCATAATATACTTCATCAAGTGGCAAAACAGTACACTCACATGTTAATACACTAGTTCACTATAAACAAAATATACTTCACTATAAGCAAAATATAAATCACTCAAATGCAAAAATATTACACTCACATGCGAATAACCTAGTTCACTATAAACACAATATACTTCACGGTAAGCATAATATGGTTCACTGTAAGCATTATATGATTCGATGTAAATGTAATATACTCCCTCCGTCCCCTATTAGGAGTAGCACTTCGAACCGGGCACAGATTTTAAGAAATGTAAAGAAGAGTTGGTTGAAAAAGTTAGTGGAATATGAGACCCACTTTTTTATATTGGTTTTGTAATAAAATGTGAGTGAAATTAGTTAGTGGAATGTGGGACCCACTTACCATTTATGGTAAAAAATGAAGTGCTACTCTTAATTGAGGACGGACCAAAATGGAAATTAGTAACTCTTATTCGGGGACGGAGGGAGTACTTCACTATAAGAAGAATATACTTCACTGTAAGCATATTTTACTTCACTAAAATGAAAAAATAGTGCACTATAAGCATGAATCACAAACACTTCACTCTAATCACGTTTTACTTCACTGAAATGAAAAAACAGGGCAATATAGGCGTAGCTCACAAACACTTCACTCTAAACACGTTTTACTTCACTGAAATGATAAAATAGTGCAATATAAACATGGATCACAAACACTTCACTCTAACTATGGAATACTTCACTCTAAGCACGTTTTACTTCACTGAAATGATAAAATAGTGCACTATAAGTATGGATCACAAACACTTCACTCTAACCATGGAATACTTCACTACAATCACATTTTACTTCACTGAAATGAAAAAACAGAGCAATATAAGCATGAACACAAGACACTTCACTCTAAGCATGAAATACTTCACCCTAAGCACGTTTTACTTCACTAAAATGAGAAACTAGTGCACTATAAGCATGGATGACAAACACTTCTAACACTAGAATACTTCACTCTAAGCATGTTTTACTTCACTGAAATGGAAAAACAAAGCACTATAAGCATGGATGACAAACACTTCACTCTAAGCATGTTTTACTTCACTGGAATGAAAAAACAAAGCACTATAAGCATGGGTAACAAACACTTCACTCTAACACTGGAATACTTTACTTTATTCTTAGCAACACACCATTGACAAAAGGCAATTTATTCTTAGCTAGAAGAGCAGTAGACATAGATCGACTCCAATTGATGTAATTGGAACCGACAAGCAACTGAGATACCAATCGAAGACTGGGATTATCACTCGAATAAAGATAATAAGGACTCGAAGAATCCTCCGCCGGCAGGATTTGGTTACCGCCACGAGGAGGCATCAGAAAAGAAGAGGATCAGAGAATAACTGCGGAAATCAACAAATTTTCAATGATACCATGTAGAAAATGATACACCAAATATGTATATAAGCATATAAGAAACATGGATGAAAAATATGAGAAAGAGAGATTTCTATATCACTCAAAAATCAATCGTTCACAATGAAAAGATCATTCCTTTTATACTAGGGAGAGTATGCATTCTATAATAAAGTAACCAATGAAAAGCAAGCTAACTAGATCACTAATTCAGCTGCAAGTAGTTGATTATTGCTCACAAAAACAACCTGCCGACTAACTTCTGAGCCACGTCAGCACCAACGGCTCTTTTGCCTCAAAATCCAATGGCTCTTTTGTTCCTCATACTCGAGCTCATTTCTCAGTTGCATTTGCACAAGATCTCCTCCATTCTTCACTTTCAACATTTCTGATTTGAATCCATCTGTTCGACGACGGATGGAAGCGACAGAATGTTGACAACCATGAAATATTGCGACGGCGATTGCAGTGACGGGAAGATGACAACGATTGCAGCGATGAAATTTCGAGAATAGGAGGAGAAGACGGGAAGAGGAGTGATGGCGGGAGATGAATTCGTAAATGAGAAATTAATTCAAATGTTAACCCTAATTTTATTTGTGAAATATCCATTATACCCCCGCCTTCTTATAGTGAAGTAAATTTGTGGTAGAGTGAACTGATTTCTCCTTCAAATTCAAAAATCACATGTGTTAATACTAGCCCTTGATTTTCTTGATCTTGTGGCTGTGAATTGTTCTCTAGTTATTTACTTAATGGGCACTTGCCCTATATCACTACTCTATATATATATAGGGGTGTGTTAGGCTCCTTTGCACCCTAAGTGTCCTATTTCCTTCTTAATCTCAGCCCTTGGATCCTTGAATTGGATGGTTGTGATCAATGCATTATTAGTCTATAATGTTGCATTATTAGCCGTTGTGCATTATTAGAATGAAAATGTGCATTATTAGTCTATAATGTTGCATTATTAGCCGCTGTGCATTATTAGAATGAAAATGTGCATTATTAAATGACACGTGGCATTAATCTAACCGTCAGATGACAAAATCGTGGGGCTAGGATTAAGAAGGAAAAATGACAAAAGATATGAAAAGGATTTGAATACATCCCTATATATATATATATATATATATATATATATATATATATATATATATATATAGGGTTTTGATCTATGAAGACTAGATTTAAATACAGAAATGCAGAACAAAGTCATACGTAGGGCATTTTTAGGTCATAGTTAGTTTAGTTTTAGGTCATGCTTTAACATGACATAAAGTCAAATCTTATAATATGGCCTAAAACTACTAAATTATGACCTTACGTGTTTTTGATTAATTATTGACCATTGGATCATCTAATCCTAAGGCCAAGATTTGGGCTGCATTTCTGGATTTAAACACATACTTATTTTGATCATCTCCCTATATATATTTATATATATATATATATATATAGGGATGTGATCAAATGAAAACTCTAAATATTGTACAAACTTAAAACTGTGATCTGGACCATTGAAAAATGTCAATAGATCACAAAAAAGCATCAACAGGAAAACGTCAATGAGAATTTCAACTAGGTAGATCAATGATTGATGCCGTGTTGATATTGTGTTGGATACCGTATTGACATTAAAATCTTGAAATTTTACACTGTGTTGATATTGTATTGAAACAATGTTGAAGCTGTGTTGAAGAGTTTTGAGTTTGTACAATACATAAGTTTGCATTTTATCACTACCCTATATATATATATGTATATATATATATGTCCATGATAAATTGAGATTTTTTAGGCTAATTGAGAAATGAGATGCAATATCAGCCACTCATTTTTATTAAATGAGTGGTCCAGATTTTGCCACACAAAAAATATTTTTTGGTATATTCCTTTAGTTTTTGATTGCTTGTGTGTGTAATGTTAGTTTTTAATCGCAGAAGAGAAAAAGTGGAATGGAGGAAGAAGAAGAAGAAGAAAAGAAAATAGTTGTTAGTTTTTAATTGCAAGAATTGTTTTTGAGTTGTTGACACTTAGAGCTGCAATTCTTAATCTGCAACAGGAGTTGAGTTTCTTTTGATTCTTTGAGCTGAATTTGGTTTTGCATTTTTTGGATATCTATTTTCAATTTTCATCACTCTCTCTTTATTAACCAGCCATGGTTAGGTTGTCATGAGAGAGAGAGAGAGAAAATTGGGGGAAATTCCAATTTTCACAAGTTCGTTGACATTAATTATATAGGTCGTTGACATGAATTATATAGTTCGTTGACATAATAACGTTTGTTGTTGACATAAATTATATGTAAATCGTTGTTGTTGACACAAATAATATGTCGTTGACATGAAAATATTTGTTGTTGACATTGATTATTTGTAAAATGTTGTTGTTGACATAATAGTTGACATAAATAAAGTTTGTTGTTGACATCGTAGTTGACATAAATAACGTTTGTTGTTGACATCGTAGTTGACATAATGTCTCCGTAGTTGACATCGCGCGAGTTGTTGACATTTTATACGAGTTGTTGACATTCGATATTTTCGGTATTGATATGTGAATAGTAAGTGTTATTTGTTAGTTGTTGACATTTTAATACGAGTTGTTGACATTCGATATTTTCGGTATTGATATGTGAATTGTAAGTGTTATTTGTTAGTTGTTGACATTTTAATATGAGTTGTTGACATTCGATATTCTCGGTATTGATATGTGAATTGTAAGTGTTACTTTTTAGTTGTTGACATTTTAATACGAGTTATTGACATTCGATATTCTCGGTATTGATATGTGAATTATAAGTGTTATTTTTTTAGTTGTTGACATTTTAATAAGTGTTATTTTATTGAATGTTGAAGATTTGAAGATTTGAAGATTTGAATGTTGAAGAGATTTGAAGATTTGAATGTTGAAGATTTAAAGATTTGAAGATTTGAATGTTGAAGATTTGAAGATTTGAATGTTGTAGAGATTTGAAGATCTGAATATTGAAGATTTGAAGCTAGAGTTTTAGAGAGGATTTTAGAAAATGATTTCAAATACAATTTAATGAAAAGACAATTATACCCCCGTGTTGACATAATGTGATAGTTGTTAACATTAAGTTAATCTTGTGAATTAGTGGCTGAGATTGCATCTCATTTCTCAATTATGCCCAAAAATCTCATCCTAACAAGACCCTATATATATATATATATAGGGATGTATTCAGGTCAGAACACTAAGTATAAGTAAAACTCAAAACACTTGCAGTCCATTGGATCATATGATCTAATAGTTAGATTAATGTCACGTGTCATCTAATAATGTAGAATTTTAGACTAATAATGTAGCTCGGATAATAATGTAGCATTTTAGTTTAATAATGTAGCATTTTAGTTTAGAAATGTACAGATTTAGTCTTACAATGTACATTTCTAGTCTAATAATGTAACTCGCCTAATAATGTAGATTTTTAGTATCATAATGTAACAAATCACAGCCATCCAATCTAATGATCCAAGGGCTGTGATTTGTGCTGTGTTTTACGCTAAGATGCTGTAAGGACCCTAACACACCCCTATATATAGGGATGGAATCAACCCTTATTTATTATTCCCGGTGTTACTCTCTTACTGTTCATGTATAATTTAATTTTTTAGGATATTTATAAGTGATGTTGATCTCTTACAGATAGGATATTTATTTGTATTACTTAGTGAGTATTTTATTAGGGATATTGGCACCTAACGTCATGAAACTTTCAAAAAAATTGAGTTTTTCCCACGAACTTTAAAATTGACAAATAATATCACGAACTTTATCCCGAGTTTGTTATTTCCCACCAATAAAAAAAAATTGGGCTATATTAATAGATTGAAGAACAATTTTGGAGGGTGTGCTTCAAGAAAAACTATCCTCAAAGATTGAAAAACTTGAAGCTCTCGAAGTTGTTGTCGAGAAATTACGAAAAAAAAAAATCTATATCATGATATTATTTGCCGGAATTTTTTCTTTGGTTGGAAATAACAAACTCGAGGTAAAGTTCGTGATATTATTTGCCAATTTCAAAGTTCGTGGAAAAAATCCAACTTTTTAAAAGTTCCACGATATTAGATGTCAATATCTCTTTATACTTTTATTTTAAGATATAGGAGTTCTAAAGACATAATTTCTACACCATTTCAAATTAATTTTCCACACTTCAAATAATTGTGAAGTTGAAAAATTAGTCATAAGCGCTGTCAAATTCCGAAAATCAAAACTCGAAACTAATAAAAATACCACCAAGCAGCAATGGTTGATGTATCAAAAATCAGTTATCAGCGCTGTCAAGTTCGTGATATTATTTATCAATTTCAAAGTTCGTGGAAAAATCCAACTTTTTAAAAGTTCTATGATATTAGATGTCAATATCCCTTTATACTTTTATTTTAAGATATAGGAGTTCTAAAGACATAATTTCTACACCATTTCAAATTATTTTTCCACACTTAAAATAATTGTGAAGTTGAAAAAATCAGTCATCAGCGCTGTCAAATTCCGAAAATCAAAACTTGAAAGTAATAAAAATACCACCAAGCAGCAATGGTTGATGTATCAGAGATTAAAGAGAGAGATTATAGAATGATTTCCAGGAAAGACATAATTTATTAAAAAATACTATGTGGGAAGACAATTTTACTAATTGACTGAAAAAGGGTAAAACAAAATATCCACAAACTCAAAAAGAAAAAAAGGAAAGATTATTATAAAATGATGCAAAAGGACTTAAATTATGGAGTCGAAATTATCTTTATGACCAAAAGTTGTTCATACTAATAAAATTAATTGAGGATCATAATTTATTGCAATTATTCAGGTACTATTTTTGTACTTAGTCAACTAAATAAATTAGTTATATCAATTAATATGCGTACTTACAAATTAAAGCCCAAATTCGTAGAATGGGCCCGTACCAATTAGTTTATACGCCTATTTCTTAGTATTATGGATTACCAAAAAAATTTCATGGACTTGACATACCAAGGTGGAAATATTATATGGTGTGTCTTACCACTAATACATTGACACATAAAAATTTAGAGGCCCCAACTTCCGGCTGGGATATTATGTATTCACACTCCTAATGAACAAACTTTCTCATATGAAAATTATAAATGATCCCATAATTACCATACGTAACCATATATACACTATGCATAATATATAGGTTCCGACTTAAATCTGCCACAGTCCCACTATATCTTTTACATAATAGAAAAATTATTGCTGCAATTATAAACTAACTATTTCATTATTTACTGTAATCACGTTTCATGTGAATACCTTCTTTTTTATTGATGGCATTGAACACAATAAATTATGATTATATAGCTTAATAGTAATTTATATTACTTGTGTATATTAATCACTATTATATAATGTTCTTATGCTATATTAAAATACAATGTCGGTAGCTATTAATATCAAGATGATAAAAAAATAGTTAATTACTATATTAATTTTTCATCAATAGACCATAAAAAATATAAAACAAAATACAGTAAATTATTGTCATAGTATTTAGAAATTAAATTTTAGAAAAACAACCATAGTCAAAGTGATCACCAATCAAAAAGTTTAATCCTATCAAAATTATTCTATAGATACTACAATTTTTTTTTCAAATAAAAGAAACAAAAACTATTTCAAACTTAAAATGATCACAATACTCTCTTCCAAAGTGCATTATTAATATTATAGCAACATGATCCAACTCAAATTTCTCCAATTTGAATCACTTTTCTAACTTGAGAAAATCATGGCAGGCAATCACTCGAAAACGTATTTTCAGGTACACTTGTCACACTTTGATAGTCCTATAAAGCCAAACCAAAAAAGAGGGTATATAAAAAGACAAACTAAAATATATAGAATATATCAACCTATAAACATAAAACTATGTCTGGTCAATAATGAAGTAAAGGAGATAGGTTGGGCATAACCAGGTTGAATTGATGTCATGTAAAATGGTGTCAATGAAGAATTCTTTTAATTGATTTGAAGACG
This sequence comes from Salvia hispanica, assembly GCF_023119035.1. Classification (NCBI taxonomy): domain Eukaryota; kingdom Viridiplantae; phylum Streptophyta; class Magnoliopsida; order Lamiales; family Lamiaceae; genus Salvia; species Salvia hispanica. Next base: position 13,969,060 of record NC_062970.1, read on the forward strand.
ATGATAGATAAATCATAGAAAGATGGTGTATATATTATGCGTGAGTATATTTATGGGATACTTTAAAATTTCCATATGATAAATTTTGTTCGTTAGCAATGTGAATACGTAATATCCCAGCTGGAAGTTGGGGCCTCTAAATTTCCATGTGTCAATATATTAGTGGTAAGACACACCACATAATATTTTCACCTTAGTATGTCAAGTCCGTAGAATTTTTTCTCACTATGGATTACTCTAAAGTTTAGTTCTGATCACTTGTATTTGTGTTCTATCTTTATTCAATTCCACAACGCCGAGTAAATTGATTTTTTAAAAAATCATTACTATAAATGATAGAGGTTCAAATCACTACAGAGATAAATGGTAAATCATTGTTGTTATTTGTTGAAAAGAAACTTCTACGAGCAATTGAGTGTTATTTTGAAAAGTTTTAGGAATCAGTATAATATAGTTTTCAAGAGCTTATTTTATTTTAAAAAGTTTATAAGATATTTGTTGTTAGTTGAAACTAAAAATAAATATTACTCCTTATTCTACATTAGTGTAAAGAGAGAAATGGAACCATTATGTATTACGTTTCACGAGTCTCTTCTTCGTCACCAATTAATTTTAGAATAGAACTCCATGGATTTCTTATTTCTATCATTATCAACCAAACACTCTTTATAGTTGATTTGTGTTTCATTGAGCTAATTTGATAGAAATTACCTATTTTCTTTTTCATCTACAGTATTAAAAATGAGCCTCAGCTACAAAAGGGCTTGTTAAAGAAGTAATTAAATTTGACAATGTGGAATTCGTTCTATGGAGCTTTAACTTTATGGCTGATTCATATATCTTTCTTTACTATTTATACTACTTGTTTTAAAATTAATACTATAAAATAGTTATAATCAGGATAAGCCTTCAAAAAATTTGACAAAATTTTTGTTTATATAATTAAATTTTTGTTTCGGTGTCAAAAGAAACTTTATTAGGAAAATTGTAAAATTTATATTTTGAGATGACCGGTCAAGAAATATGACCTCATTCTCATTCTCATTCATAAATCATAACGAAGAGACTAACCATAAGCATAAGCATAAGCAAAAAAAATTATTAGTGTTCTTCTCAACGTAGGAGGTAGCAAGATGGTACCCCATTAAGTCCTAACTATTACTCCCATAAAGAAATTAAATTATAAAGCATGTAGCACTATCTCTTTGAGTATTTTTAAAATTAAAAGATTGATACCTAATTAAGTCCTAACTAATACGTATACAATCGAATCAAAACAATTAATGATACTAATAATAATCATAATCGAATTCACCCACTTCACTTCTTACACTAATGTAAAATGGGAGTGGCAAACAAAAGTGCAGAGTCAAATCAAGAATTCATTCAAATGGTTACCATTTCTCCACCATCAACATCCATACTTTGAAAAAGGAAAAGAAAAAAATAATAATAACACCCGATTTCCAGTAAGGTCGTGGGTCCCAATCCCCAACCCCTTCAGATAGACTTTTATATTTAAAGCTGTTAAAAAGTCAACTCTACCTCACTGGCTGTGGGCCGTTTTTCCTCTCTCTAATCCAACGGCTCATTAATACCCTTTTGACTTTTGCACCCAACTCCTGCCTACGTGTCAGGCCATGATTCGCGCTTTCCTTTGACGGCAAGCAGGCCATAAAGATAGACAAATTGCATCATCAATTTGACTCTGCATACCATTTCCCCCTATTTTATCCCTTTCACTCTCTATTTTCTCTCTCTAAATTGTGGGAGATGGCAGTGGAATTGATGCCGGGATACAATTTGACTTCCAAGATGGAAGTCAGCGCCGCCCAAGAAGCGGCGGCGGCCGGCCTCCAAAGCGTCGAGAACCTCATGAGATTAATTTCCCACCAACAAACCGCCTCCGCCGCCGCCGATTACCAGACCGCGGCCGATGCCGCCGTCCACAAATTCAAGAAATTCATCTCCCTGATCGACCGGACTCCTCGGACCGGCCACGCCCGGTTCCGCCGCGGACCGGTCCAGAATCCCCCTCTCCAGCCGCAGAAAACCGAACCGGCCGGTCCATCCCCTAAAACAGAGGAGACCGCTCCCGGTTCGAGAATCTACTGCCCCACGCCGATTCAGCGCCTTCCGCCACTGCCGCTGCCGCAGCCGAAGGCAGGGCTCGAGAGGAAGGAGTCATCGACGACGATAAACTTCTCGTCACCGGCGACCTCCTATATCTCCTCCTTAACCGGCGACACCGACAGCCTGCAGCCGTCGATGTCCTCGGGGTTTCAGATCACTAATCTGTCGCAGGTCTCCTCCGCGGGGCGGCCGCCGCTGTCGACGTCGTCGTTTAAGAGGAAGTGCAGCTCCATGGATGACGCCGCCACCGCCAAGTGCAGCGGCGGCTCGTCTCGTTGCCACTGCCCCAAGAAAAGGTCAGAAATTGAATTTGAAGAAATTAATTAGTGATTATTGTTTTTTATTGGGGTTTAATTATAATTAATTTTGAACAGGAAATCAAGATTGAAGAGAGTGGTGAGAGTTCCTGCAATTAGTATGAAGATGGCTGATATTCCACCAGATGACTACTCTTGGAGAAAATATGGTCAAAAACCCATCAAAGGTTCCCCTCATCCTAGGTAACTCTCTTTTATTATAGAAAATCAATTTCAAATAACTATACTCTAATTTTTATTTTTAATAAACTAGCTCTATATTTTTGCCTAAACGAAAACAACATTGGAAAGTTATTAATTGATGTCATTAAATCCATCTGTATTTGGTTGGATTTGTACACGTATCATTAGAAATTTGTATTGTATATTTGGTACACATCCAATTGTTGACAACATTTGGTCGGGTTTAAGGCGTGAATATGGATTAGAACGATTGAATTTTGATTTTCTTTTTTGAATATTTGTAGCATGTAAAATGTGGATGATTAGATGTTATTTGAAACGTTGACGTGATATGTAAATAGTATAGGTCTATTACGAATTTATGGTCTATGGCTCTTCGGTGAGTGTCTTTGTAGGCAATTAATTCTTTCAATCTAGTGACTTGGATATGTGACCTAGTTTTCAAGCCACTTGTAAGATGTTTCGTCTAGGACTTGTTTTTTCCTTGTTTTGGTGAATATATGTATCAATTTAATGGAATTCCTCCAAAAATAGGGTGGATGAATTGAACTTTTGTCGAAAATTAATATTGGCATGTTAAATTTTCAGGGGTTATTACAAATGTAGTAGTGTAAGAGGATGCCCGGCCCGAAAGCATGTGGAGCGGGCCTTGGACGACCCAACGATGCTGATCGTAACGTATGAAGGAGACCACAATCACGCCGTTTCTAATATAGAACCACCGGCGCTAGTTCTTGAATCATCTTGATCTCAATCTGACGGCTGAGGATTCGCCTAGCAAGTCTCAATCAATCACCACCGTCCAAGGGGTGTGAACAGATAGTCAACGGTGGAGATAGGAACAAAACTTTGGGGCCCCATTTTGTTTGATTTTTTGGACTCTCTTTTTTCTTTTCATTTCTTTAGCACTCCAATCTCTTGATTCAAATGAAAGGGAGAGTGAGAGATGAGAGAGAGGAGTGGATTTGGTGGGAATTGAATCACCCAAGTTGAAGTAGTGGGTTTTCTACTTTTCTTGTTCCTTGTTCTTGCAAATTGGGAAATATAAAAATGTTTTTTTTTTGGTGATGATGATTATGTATTTTGGTTATTTGGTGCTTTTATTTGATTTTTAAATGGTAGTGGGTTCTTATGTAGCAGGCCTATTATACTTCTTTGGAGTAAGTTTTGATTTTTTTATTTCTACAAGACTAATGTTTGAAAACAAATCTTTGTGTTAGTCAATTGGAGTAATGAGTGATTAAAGAATTGGTGGAATTATATTAATTGGAACGTGTCGTGTATGGGACGGTTGACTAATTGACCATTATTATGTGATAAATAATGGTGGGTGGAGGTGGAACCTATTCAATTGATTACTCATCAAACTTGGACTTTTTGGGGTGATTAAACTTATTAAATGCAACATTTGGTCGTGATTCATTTTCCACTCAATACTTTAGTTAATCAAGTTAAAATATAGTACTTCTCTCTGTCCGTGACTGTTCGTGAATAGAAGTCCTATTTTTTTTGTTTTAGTCCGTTTGCGAATATGAGTCTTAGTTAATTTAATTTTGCTATAAATTTGTCTCACATTCCACTAACCCATCAATTTGTCAAGTTAAGCCATGTTATTTAATATAGTATACAAATTTGGATAATTTCTGTTCTATCAAACAACAAAAATAAAAATCATATCTTTACATATCTTGACATAAAGCCCGTATTTCTTATCTTATTCTACATATCTTCTCATATCCCATCTTTTTTATCAAACGAGTCCTTAATATATACAAATGAGATCCATATTTCACTAACTTCTTCCACTCATTTTTATTCACATTTCTAAAAATTTGTGGCGCTAAAAAATGAGACTTCTAATGTCGAACCAAAGAGTACTATCACACTAGTAATATTATTAATAACGGAGGAAGGAGACCAGGAAAGTGTAGATGAGGAATCAAGTTGTAGTACTCCATTTATGATGAACCATGACAAAGGTGGAGGGAATTGCTATAGTTTAACTTGAAATATCCGTAGCAATTTAAGTGAATTAATGGTTCTAATTCTCTATATATATGGATTTAAGATATTTTTTACGATCGTATTTGGCACAGGTGAGATGCCTAATCAAAAGTCAAAGTTCACAAGAAAATGTTTTTGTTTGATTGGAGTGTAAAGATGCCTAATTAAGCCTCCTTTATTCTGTTTTTGCTTCTTTATATTATTTTATTTCAGATTATGAAAGATTTATATTCCTTGTTTGTTGCATTTTTTATAAAATTGATGTAGCCTTGACCTTATTAAAATATACACATTTCTAGATGTTGGGGCTGCCTCACATGGGCCAAACTCTCGTCAAGAAAATACCATTTATCTAATCTTAAAATTGTGGATGTGGTCAAAAAGCTTAGTAACCTCTTTTCATGGTATCCTATGCGTATGTGGAAGGTTATACAAAATGGTCCCTTTTTATTAAAAAAACAAATTGTTTGGAATCATATTTTCATAGGATATGAAAGAAGATATGAAAATATGATTCCAAACACATTGTATAGTTAATCAACTTTATACGTTACTTATTAATTATGAGTGGTGTGATTCGAGTATATCTTTTAATGGGCAAGTAAAAGAAAACTTAATTAATAGTAAAACCGTTTCACATGTGGTGTACACCACAAACGAAAGCTAGCTTAGTAAGCAACCATTTTACTAAATTTAATTGATTTTAATTGGGCGAAATTAATGATTTAATAAACTGAATATCTTTTTCCAGAATAATCGACCATAATACTCCATTAACTGAGACACAATAAATTTGAATAATTATTTTTAAAATATAATATTTACAACAATCCACCCAATTTATAGATATTAAAAGTAGCTCACGGATAAATGATAACTCTATTTGTGAAATGATGCTTATTAATTTTATTTGTTTAATAATCTCACATTAATAGATATCCATAACATATGTAGTCTCAGAGTGGAATACCACTCTATATTTGTGATATTATTAATTTATTTATCTGAAGTCAAATTAGTAGGCCGATGCTCTCTCTTTTGTGCGTATTGGGAATTGATATTGTATATGCTATTGTTATATGTCGCTATAATAAACTAATTGATTAAATTAAAGTAAAGGACTGCAGGCCACTTAAAGTCTACGCCAATAATTTTAATACACATTTGATCATTTATTATGAAGTTATATGGGTGTATTTTCAAATAATAATATAATAAGAGTATTATTAAAGTTACCCAACTCCACATAGCCTCAACTTTTTATCTAACTTATTTTCAATTATTAACTCATATGTCGTAATTATAATATCAACAAGGTGACAAGGTGGCAGCTGTCATATTTAATTATCTCTTCAAGTAAATATTCATATTATACCATACATTGAAAATATAAAATTAATTTCTTATTAGGTAGTTAGAATTGAAATCAAATTATTATCAGATAATCATATGATTAATCACATTTTATAAGGTAACTTCGTTTGAATTACTCAAAAGTTCTCAAAATTTTTGAAAGTGATACTATTAAATGGAGTATCACAAATTTTACAAACTAAGTTATTTTTCCACGAAGAGTAAATCGTTAAATCCGACTAGTCTACCTAGCATTTTTTTTATTATGTTTGGAACAATTATTCCTATGTACTTTTGTTAGGTGGATCAAGCCTGAGTGTTTAAGATAAAAACATACGAAACGATATACATATTCTCCAAAACCTTGCAGTTTTTTTTTTTTTTTAAATAAATTTCTTCTCAAAAGACTATTTTGATCGGCTATTGTGTATTTGTGGTGGTGGTGGTGGTCCCGCGATTGGAGGAAATGTAGACGAGTTGTAGTAGTTGTCCCTCGTTGTTTACTGTTGTTTAGAATGAATTGTTCTTCATTGTTTATTGTTGTTTATAATGAATTGTCCGTCATTGTTTAATGTTGTTTATAATGAATTTCACACATCACACTTGCATGTATATGATCTTTGTCCCCATCTGACATTTTTTTTCGAAATTATCCTCATTTTGATACATTGAGAAAAAGTTTCGATTTAATTTTAGGGGCCCAGCTCTTTATTTCTTTTTCTTTTTTTAAATTGAAGTATAAAATAAAATATACTTCCTCCCTTCATCTTATTCTAAGTGGAACATTTCTAATTCAGCATGAGATTTTTATGTAGTTTTGTTTGGTCAGTAAAGTTGAGAGAATAAAGTAATAGAAGGAGAAAAAGTAGAGAGTGATGTTTCTATATTTAGAAACGTGTTGTTCAGATGGACATCTAAATATGAAAAATGTGTCACTTAGAGTCGGACAAAGAGAGTAGTACAGTGCCATTTACTCTTTCCTAGTACTTTATTATCTTTGTAGTATTTAATACATTACAAACTTTTTTCTTAATATTTGTGTTGAAAAAAAATGCAACCACTATTATATTATAAAACAGATGGAGTACTAATTCGACCTCAATGTTTATAAGTCGGGAATTAACTTTATTTCGCAATAATTCGTGTCTGCGTAACTTCATATTTTTAAAACGAAGCTATTAAAAAGGAATTTTAAACCAAATCATAACTATTTCTTTATTGTTTTTATCTTATTGAACACTTCTATTTTATCTTTGTAATAACATAATGAATATTATATTAGTATTACTATGATATAATAGTAATTAATATACATACTTATAGTTTGATAACTATGATAAACTCTCATTGAAAAATTGTCCCACATTTATAAGACTAGTCAATGTGTGAACGGATAAATTAAACATTCGGCGAATTAATTATATATATATATATATATATATATATATATATATATATATAAACTATTAACGAATCACTGTCAAAAATTTATAAATCTATGTGTGAACGATTAATTATAATGTGATGACTCGTATTTGTGGGTGCAGAAATTTATTATATAGTAATATAGTATATCTATCCTGATACTGTACTCGTTCTGTCTCCTCCCGATGACTGATTTCTATTGTTTAAAATCCTACTATAAAATAGAGTAAACGAGCTTTAATATTCCAAATCCATGTGATGTTTAAAGTACTTCAGGAAGTCAACAAAAAGTTAATTTGATTTTTAAGATATAAATATTTCAAAATGTCAAAGGCCAGCTAATATGATGATTTCAACTCTCATTATTTAAGGTTAATTAATCTGTGATTCATGTTTGTTTGGTGAATGGTGATAATGTATTCTAATAGTGTTTAAATGGATTTCATCAAACAAAAATATTCAACATCAATATCACATATATCACAAATTCACAATATCATAAGAAGTTCCCATAAGCACAAAGCAAAATAATAATAATAATCCAGTGTAAAGTTTTTTCTTATTATTATTGTGGCCGTGATCCAGTTTGTTATTTTCGAGTAACCAAGCAATTGGCCCAACATGAAAAATTAAGGAACCCACAATATATATAGCCCAATAATATATTTATATAAGAATAGCCCAATCTCTTCATTTGCTGGCAGCGAACAGGGATGGATACGAGATTACGAGGCCTACAACAATGAACAGAACCACAGAAGAGACTGTTTTTGTAAATTGGTTGGTTGTTCAATTTTTGGTTGGTTTGGAATGTAATTGTGGTTGTGGGTGAGTTTTGGTATCGGAAGATTCGCATGGGGTTTCATAGTGTTGGCCTTGGGTGGTGTGAAACGAGTAAAGTGAGCAGTGCATGATTTTGATTCATTGTAATTGCCATTGGTGTTGAATTAATTACGTGTTGGTGATCAACCACCCAACTAAAAGTTTAGGATTAAAAAAAATAATATGATAAAAATACAAAAGAAAAAGAAAAAGAAAAAACGCCGTTGCCGGGGATCGAACCCGGGTCACCCGCGTGACAGGCGGGAATACTTACCACTATACTACAACGACTACATATTAGCACGGAGTAATATTATAATAAATACCAACAAATAATCGAACTAGTAGTTAGAAAATATTCTTAGGCAAAAACATTTTATTTGGATATTTTTCGCTGAGATGTGAAGTTAAATCTCAATTTCTCATAAATATTGGCAGTGGCCCTTATTTACTTTGGAAAGGACTTAAGGAGCATGATCATGTAGTGACGTAGATACTGCATAGCCGCCCCATGCAGTACACTTATATATTGGTTCAAAGCAAATATAAATACTCTGTTTGTTGCAAGTTGAGAAGAAGAAAATAAAAGAAAGAGAGGATGAGTGATAATCTAGGGAAAGACATTTCATCCGCTCATTCTCACCGAAGCAATTGGCACAATATACAACCTTCAATGTGATGCATCTTCTACGGAGGGACACTCTACAGATATCGCAACGACGATTGCACAGCACCCCCCAACATCACACGAAGAATGCAAGAAATGTCACAAGAGATGAGGCTATCCTTGCACCCATGATGCAGCTTCATCCAAAAGCAGTAGTATCGGTGCACTTGTGCAGTCTGCAAGAACGGATACGAATACGATGGATAATTTGGCTACAAAATTATACTACTATACCTCAAATCAACATTATTAAGTTACGTAGTTTATCATATGAATTAATGGAGATACAGAGTATTCAATATTCCATTTTTCATTATATGGTTTTCCGCAAATTACATTAATTTCACATCACCATAGTCCATCCATTTATTTTTCCTTAATCATAAGAGTCATATCTCAAATTCAAATTCGATTTCATAAATAATTTGAATAAAAAAGAAATAGCTTGAGCCAAATGATGAATCTGAGGTGTCAACAGAAAACAAAATTAGAGTTTGATTGAAGAAGACGATGAAACTGAAACCGCTTCTCCTCATTTTACTTCTCCACCATCACCTCATTCTCGCATTCTCTTCTTCTCACATATCAATCCCAACGATGCAGCTGCTCTGCTCCATTTCAAATCCAATGCTGATTTGGGAAATAAATTAAATTTTCGCCTAAAACTGCCTTGGCATTCTGCAAATGCACAGGAGTTGAATGTTCCCATTCCAGAGCAATTGAATGGAGCCGAGCCGGCGGCATAAGAGAGCAGCGTTTGTTGTCGGATTCACGATCGGCGCGTTCATTTTCGCCGAGCGTGACGGAGAATGCCGAAGCGGTTATGAGAATCATGAGGTGGCGGAAGTGAAGCAGCGGCTGGTGGTGGGGAAGAGTGGGAGCCTGGCGTTCTGCGCCGGCGAGGCGGCGGCGTACACGGTGGAGCTGCTGGGGAGGGGGACGGTGGGGACCACCTACAAGGCAGAACTCGATACCGGCTTGAGAGTCACGGTGAAGAGGCTGGACGCTGCGAGATTTTGGAAAAATAATACTAATATAAATACTCCCACTAAAGGCATTTCATTTTCTTCGCTCATTTTGAAAAAATAATAATATAAATACTCTTCTCTACATTATTATATCTCTTACTTTATTTTTTCTCCGTTTGAACTATTTATTTTTAATTTTTCAAAATGAGTGCCTATTATAACTATTTACTTTTTTTTTGTCTCCACTTAACTATTTGAAACACCTCTGTTAATATGGAACGGAGGGAGTATTAAAAGATGGAATATGACTAATACTAATAATAACGGGTATTATCGGGACTAATGGGTATACCCGCGCGGATAGTGGGTATACCCGCTACCCGCAAAACTTTAAAACACACTACCTGATCCCGCCCCGTTTCCTATTATCGTCGGATAGCGGGTACCCAATACCCGGCGGATAGCGGGTCGAGATGCGAATTACCCATTACCCGCTATCCATTTTGCCACCCCTATATGTATAAATATTTGAATATTGATTAAAATTATTAATTTATTATTACTATTGTTATGGATATTTATTAAAATTAAATAACCTTGTGCTTGTCAGTTTCAATATCATTTAGCCACACTAACAAAAGTCCACTTCAAATAAATTGAGTCGACCCAATCAATATAAAATTAGTTTCCGAATACCTTATCAATACTCTAAGACATATTTTTTGTGGTACTTCCTTAATTACTATCCATATTAACTTCCTACAAATTCATACGTTATCATACTTCCTCAGTTTTACTATTATTAAGAGTAAACTCAAATATTATAAAAGAAAATGAAGTTTATAATTTTTTAAAAATTTGCTTATACATAACATTAAGAGCAGTATTCTTGATATATACTTAATGTATATGTAGTAATTTTTTTAATCATTATATTTTTGTTAATATTTTCATATCTATTTAATTTTATTTGTTATTCTACACAAAGAGTAAGATTACGACACATTATTTTGTAATAATCTTAACCGACAAATTCCATCAAACAAACACTATCATTATGTGTAATTAATTTGTTTTAACATTTCTTAAAGTATACTACTCCCTCCGTTGCGCTTTAGCAGTCCCATTGACTTTTCTGTACTCATTTTGTAAAAATGATAATAAATAATTAAAGTGGATAAATAATAAAATAAAAAAGAGAATAATATAGAGAAGAGTCTTATCTACATTATTCTTTTTTTTTACTTTATTATTTCTCCACTTTAATTATTTATTATCATTTTTACAAAACGAGTGTAAAAAAGTCAATGGGACTGCTAAAGCGGGACGGAGGGAGTATTATATATTATGCTATGGAAGTTTAGTGGGTTTTTTTTTCCTCAAAAATTGTGAAACATACTAAAAAAACTCATAAAATTGCAACAAATACTGAAAGTTAAAATTAGAACTCAACTTTTAAGATATAATAATAATAATAATAGAGTTCAACATCTGAATTAAAGCCCTATTTAGTTAAAAAAGGCTCGATACCAATTAGTACATAGTAGAGTATAAAATTGTAATACAACTATTACCACTCCTATTATTTATTACAGATGATACATTAAAAGCCCAAAACAAAGCCCAAACATTACTACATTATTTATTCAAACTCTAAGAGCATCCGCAATGGTCGGCTAGCGACCAATAAATAATTTTTCCGCCTAAAAGAGTCTCCTTATATATTGATAAATTTCTTGAAACAAGTGTGGGATAGGCCAATAAACCCAATCAAACTTATCTTAGTAATGAAAATTAAAATACTACTACTATTAAATATCTAAAGATAAAAATTAGAATAGGTCGAATAAAACTCCAGGATTATTATACTAGTTAAGAAAAATTATTTTCAGTTTTTCAATATGAGTTATCGGACCATCTCACGAATCAAATTATGACGATAATGCTCCAGAAATAGATAAGAAATCACTAATACTACAAATTATGACAAACTCAATGTTGGAAAGAAATCAGGGAATTAAAGATCGATTAATCCCAAATTGATTGTATACCATAATTAGAATAGAATCTTCGATGATCTCGTTTTCCATATGTAAATCATCTCTATCTATAAAGAAAGTAACCCTAGCACATATTGTATCAAGCAATAAGAAATACATCTTTCCGATCCCTAATTATTTCTTTATGGCGTCAGAGCAGGAAGAATTCTGGCTCAGATAATTCTTATCATAGCCGTGTGATACCCAATTCTTGGCCTTTTACCAAAAACCAAAAACAGAACCCAACTCTCACATACAAAATGTCAGACACAGACGAGGAGAAGCCAATAGTTGAATCCTCAAAGTTGAGGACAAACAAGAACGTTACCGTGGCCTTCAAATTAAATGGGAAGAACTACCCGTTGTGGTCGCGCTTAATGAAAGTCGCGATAGGAAGCAGGAGGGGATACTCCCATATCCAAGATGAACCGCCGGAACCAAGCAGCAAATGTTATCGGGATTGGGAAGAAACCGATCTGGTAGTCTTTTCTTGGGTCGTCGATAACATCGAGAATGATATTATTGCCGATTTCGCTCATCACCAAACATCCAAGGCGTTGTGGGATAAGATTGAGGCTAAAATTATTGAATTCCCATATGTGAAGTCGGAAGATCAGCTAGCAAATATTCTAACCAAAGCTGTGAACGCGAAGTCTTTCAGAGAAGTACTAAGCAAGTTAAGTATCGGGAATCCCGTTGCTTAACTTGACGGGGAGTGTTGGAAAGAAATCAGGGAATTAAAGATGATTGATCCCAAATTGATTGTATACCATAACTAGAATAGAATCTTCGATAATCTCATTTTCCATATGTAAATTATCTCTACCTATAAAGAAAGTAACCCTAGCACATATTGTATCAAACAATAAGAAATACATCTTTATGATCCCTAACTATTTCTTCACTCAATAATACGGAGTAAAAGAAATAGATAAGAAATCACTAATACCTACAAAAATAACTACATCTATTATGAGATTGTAATACATTACGCTTAATTATTTGTTTTAAGAGTATAAACATAATTAATCCAACACTATTGTGGACTGTGGTATATAACAAAAGGCAACCGAACATGTACTTAGTCGTTATTGCTCGAACACTGAAATGTCCTAATTTGGCAATGTCGGCAAACCCCAAATAGCCATGTCCCATTTCACTTTTACCATTTTTAGTAGTGGACCCATATTCCACTAACTCATTCCTACTCACATTTTATTATAAAACTAATATATAAAAGTAGGACCCACAATCCACTAACTTTTTCAACTCACTTTCCATTACATTTCTTAAAACCCGTGTCCGGTCAAACCGGGACGAATTTTCGTGGACGGAGGGAGTAATATTTTATAATTAAAACTCACAACCCATCGGGCCGACCCGCAACCCGTTCGGGCCGACCCATTAGGGTCAACCCATTTACCCCGTTTTGTATTCGAGTAATAAAATTACAACCCTAACCCGCTCATATTACCGGGTTATTCGCGTCGGCCCACGAATTTCGAGTTGGATTGACATCCATAATTATTAGTATTATCTTCCGTATACTAGTAGACAGTAGTAGTATATTTTTGTCCCCTTTTGCCTGTTCCAATTTCGGCTACTTTTAAGAAAATACTTTACTTCGTATTCTATTAAGGAAAAACACTAAAACATGTCAACGTGGAGACATTTTTTCATTTAATTCTCGTAGTAACAAAAACATTCTAGCATCCAACATTTTCCGACAGTGTCACGAGGTTAGTTTTCTAATATCAACATTCACATGGGTAAAAATTTGGTACTATAATTTAATTCACATATCATTTCGCATCTTCGCAAAACATTGCTTAATTTAATAGACGTATCAAAGATAAATGTTACACCACATACAATTATCTAAATGGTCACACAGACATTCCAATGATACATTGAATGTTTTGAAAGTGACCATCTATATTTCTCCACCTTCAACTAGCCTTTTATCAAATTCATATTCATGTTCATGTATGCAGAAATTTTGATTAAAAATTATAAAAGCACCAAATTTTCAACTCTATTGGCTTATGTCGAATTATTTAGGTTGACTAGATAGCTAGCTAGCTTTGCGGCTATTTCAATTTTGTCGTTTCCAAACTTATTATTGATCTGTGAAATGTTAGAGGTTAGGTCACTCTCATGGTTAGACAGCAGTTTGAAAATTTATATATTTCGTTAATATAGAATTAGTAACCGAAATTTAACAACTTGATATCGTTATTTTGTTCGAAGAAACTCATCGCAATATGACAAGAATGGGAAACCGTTTGGACAACTTTCACTTGTAAATTATACATGTGGGTGTTCGATTTTCTAGATAAAACATTATTAAGATATAATCTACAATTAAGTTGGGGTTATTTTAGTTGAAAGAGGTTGACTATGATTAATTATCTCATGATTATTCATCATGCTCGATTGAGTTGTAGTAGTATTCAATCTCATGAACCAAACACACTGCATATTTAATCCCGATATCCAATCTTGCAAATCGAACAACCCATAGATTATTTTTTCTTTTAATTAATATACTCCTATGTATTGATCGGACTACTAATTAATATAATCATTTTTACACTAGGGATACTACTATTTAAATCATAACCATGTTGATTTCAACTCAAACCCATAATTTTGAAATCAACATAGGAGTAAATAGTTGGAATGGTTTTAAGTGTGATTCTAAATAGAGGTTAGAAGTATACTAGGAGTCCTATATTTTGGCTTTGGATTAATTAGAAGTAGACAAGTTAGGAGTTAGGAAAGTGACAAGATTAGGAATTACTTAGGATTTATAACTGAAGCAGACAGAGAATATCGTTTGGTCTCCACTACGTAGTTTGGTTCTTGCGTGGACGGAACATCTCCTTTTTTAAATTCCAATAACCTCATCATTATAATACCGGCTTCCCCCAATAAAAAATCTAAATATTTTTAAAATTAATTCTCTCAATTTTTTTCCGATCAGTAAATTACTAAATTAACTGTTCAATTCCACGAACAATCAAGCAAGGAATGACAATCTAAACAACATTAAATAAACACTACTTACAAAAGTACCAGCACAAAAATTTAATAAAGACACTGCAAAAGAACCCAACAATACGCAACAAGTCCAAATAATCTTCATAGAATAGACAAAATAAGCTTCCTCAAACATGACAACTGAAAATTGATTTGATAAACCATAAAAGCAAGAAAACAAAGACAATAAACATTAACTAAATCATATATTAAAACTGTGTTACTTGACAATTTTCAAGTATTTATATACGATCTGTTCTTCGCAAATCAGTACCAACTAGAAAATTCAAAGCATAAGAAACTTAATCAATTTATCATAACGAAGTTTAAAATCGAGATATTATCATATTTTAAGTGAACAAGATCGTTTAATTAAGAAGATTGGTGCATCGGAGCTAAACGGCAGTTTTCGTAAATTCTCTTAACTTTTGACAATTTTTTTTTTTTTTTTGAACCCAACGGCTATTTTACATTCCACCCCTATAAATATTTCCTCCACTTCCTCCATTCATCACCCACAATCTTCATTCTCTCCATTTTCAATCTCTTCTCCCAATCTTCAATTTTCATCAAAATTATGAGCTTTTGGAAGAAAAGTTCCCGATCGGGTAAGGATAAGGGTAAGGGGAAAGAGTCGAGTTCACAAATTCCCAACACGGATGAAGCAAACGAGCAGTGGATGCAGTCGTTGTTGGCGATGGGTTCTCCTCCCGGCCAACTTCCATACGGGGGTCCGTCTCCTTTGCAGACTCCTCCGGCGCGGAGACTTTCTCCGTACTTCAACTCTGCCGGCAGAATGCCCTTTCCAGCCGACGATGTGTATCGGCCCCAGTTCGACACCCCCGGATCAACCCCAGGCGACCAAGAATCTCAGGCCGCGACACTGAGCGCGGAGGACTTCGAGGTGGAAGAAACGCCCACCGAGCCGCCTTCTAGGAGCGGGAGGGGGAAGGCGCCGGCGTCGTCGGCTGCGACTGATACGGGTTCCGATGAGAGGCCGAAGCGGGTAAGGACTACTTACACTCTGCAAGAGTCCGAGCTGATAGCCGACTGCTGGGCGGACACGTCACAGGACGCGGAGCGCAGCAACTACCAGACTGAGATCATATTCTGGGAGCGGATTGCCGCGAAGTACAGGAGCCACAAGACTGCCTCAATGAAGGACCATGGCAGCGAGGCGATCCGTCGGCATTGGGAGCGCCTCATGAGGGACTGCGGGCACTTCAACGGTATTTATTCTAACTTGATGACTCACATGACGAGTGGCCAGAACGAGCACATGGTCCGAGATGAGGCCATCCGGATGTATAGTAGCCAGTACTTGTCGACGAAGGGCTTCAAGTATTGGAACATCTACGATAAGCTGAAGGATCTCCCCAAATTCCGGACGGGAATGCACGACGCGCTGCACGGGAAATCGGTGCGCTCGCGACTTAGCGTTTCGGAGAGCGAGGGGAGCGCGGCCCACATCGACTTGAGTGGGGATGGTCCGCACGAGCGCCCGGAGGGAGTGAAGAAGGCGAAGGGGAGGCGGAAGGGGAAGGGCGCAACGTCGGAAGTCGCGTCGGAATCCGTCATCGACTTAGAAAAAGCCACTTATTCGAGCAATGTCGCCAATCTGACCCAGATGTACACGCTGTACTTCACCGGCGGCGGGACCCCTGAAGAAAAGGCGGCCCTCTGGAAATGCATCCAACACCTGCAGAGTACGCTGGGGCTCGATCCCGACGCCCCTCCGGCCCCTCCGTCTTAGATTTTTTTTTTTTAAATCTTTGTTTATTTGCGTTTTTTATTTGTAGTTTTTTTTTTCTCGTTGTATTATATTTTCCAATGATTAATACAACGATGAATTGTTCATTATTAGTCTATTTATTAAATACATTTGTAGGGAAAATTAAATAATATAAAAAATAATGATGTAAAAATGAAATGTTGAGGGGTAAAATTATGTGAGACGGATGGAATATTATATATATACCTCCTTAAAAAGTTAAATATACCATTCCAAAAAGAAACATACTCCAAAGGAAAAAGGTATATAGAAAGGTAAATGATTTTTTTAACATAAAATAATAGTACAAAATGCATTAAAAAAACATAAAGTGTGATACATTCTCAAATACCTACTCTCTTGGAGAATGTTTTTTCATAAAAAGAAGGCAAATGTGGTAGTTATAAAATTTTACCTCTCCATCAATGGAGAGGTAAAGATACCTGTTCAAAATGGGAAAAAGTATAATACCTTCTCAAATACCTCTCTTGTTAGAGAATGATTTTTCATGAAAAAAGGTAAATATGGTAGTTATATTAGTTTACCTCTTCATTTACCTCTCCCCTTAGAGATGCTCTATCATGGTGTACAATAAAAAAAATATCTTAAAGAAATTATAATTTTATAATTTAGATAGCTACAAAAGGAGAAAAAATGCATCCTCGATGGGCTCAAAACAACGGTCAATGACATAGGCAAGTCACTGGGAAGTGGGAACCTTCTTTGGCCAATAAATTTTGACGAGTTTTGTTTCCTGAAATTTTAACTAATGTTATTAGAGGACTCTCAATGCTCCGGCTAAAAATTCCCTTATTTCTCCCTAACTCATGCCACATCAGCACCAAAATTTATCCCCAGTTTTTAGCCAACTTTTAGCCAATTGCTCCAATGGTTTCTCCCTTATTTCTCCCTTATTTCTCCCTAACTCAACATTTCATTTTTACATCATTACTAATTTAATTGTTTTATTTTTGTATATAATAAAGCTAGCTAATTTATAAGACAAGACAAATAATAGTAATAAAGTTCGTTGTATTAAACACGAGTAAAAAATTACAACGACGAAAATTTAAAAAAAAATAGTACAGGAACGGAAAAAAAAATTCAAAGTAAAAAAATTCAAGGGCGGTGGGCGCGGTTTCTATTTGCCCACAATTCTTCGATCATATCGTGTTGTAGTGCTCGATGGGCCTCCTTTTGGTGTATGTCCATGAACGCCTTGAACCGTTCATGTTCGTTGTACGGTACACCCCGGCGGGCGGACTCGGACTCGGTTGAGACACCGTGACTCGATGATGCAACACTGGTGTCGTTGGTGACGTTGAGGACGCCTTCGTGTTCATCCTCGATGATCATGTTATGCATGATGATGCACGCATACATGATGTCGGCAATATCCCCCTGGTAGTAAAAGCGCGTCGGGCCCTTTACCAGTGCAAATCGTGATTGGAGCACCCCAAACGCCCTCTCCACATCCTTGCGCGCAGACTCTTGCGCTCGGGCAAAATACTTTCTACTATCTCCGATTGGGCATCTGATCGTCTTAAAAAACACGGGCCATTGCGGATAGATGCCGTCAGCCAGGTAGTACCCCATGTTATGCACATTGCCATTGGCCGTGAATTCGATGGAGGGGCCTAACCCGTTGATCCGCTCGTTGAAAAGGGGCGACGAATTGAGAACATTTAGGTCGTTGTTCGACCCGGCTATACCAAAATAAGCATGCCAAATCCAAAGTCGTTGGTCGGCAACGGCTTCAAGAATGATGGTGGGATGCGTACCTTTGTAGCCGGTAGTGAACTGGCCTCGCCACGCGGTTGGGCAGTTCTTCCACCGCCCGTGCATACAGTCGATGCCGCCGAGCATCCCCGGAAAGCCGTGGGTCCTCCAAAGGCCAATCCAGCCAGAAACTGGCAATCAGCCGCGTCCGGCGAGCGAAGGTAGTGCCCCCCAAATATCTCTCGCACGCCCTGACAAAAATTCTTCAGGCACTCGTTGCCGGTCGTCTCGCCGCATTGCAGATACTCATCGAACATGTCGGCGGACCCTCCATATGCCAATTGTCGGATGGCAACAGTGCATTTCTGCAGGGGCGATAGACCGAGCTTCCCTGTGGCGTCTCGCTGGAGCCGGAACTCGGGGTAACGCGCGGACAACGCATTAACAATGCGCAGGAAGAGGGAGCGGCGCATTCTGAATCGGCGACGAAATACATCTGCCGGATAACGTGGTTCCTCAAAGCAAAATAATCGGCGAACAGCCGATCATGCCCACCAGCGTGGTCGCGGTGGATGTATCGGCGCCGCCTGCGGATTGGCCGTTGGGGTGGCTGCTGCATTCGAGCAAGCTCCCTTTGTATGAAGAGAAGGTGTGTATTTATAGGGGGGAAATTAAAAAAAAAAAAAAAACTATTTTTATCGCCGGATTATCGCCCACAGTGGTCGGCGATAACCCGGCGATAATCCGGCGAATTTTCGGGAGTTGGCGTTAATTCGGTAGAATTAACGCCGAATTATCGCCGAATTCTCCCCAACGCCCGGCGATAATCCGGCGATAATCGGCGATTTTTCGCCGGATTTAACGCCGACCCATTGGGAGTGCTCTTATGTCCTCTCCATTCTCAAGTAAGGGGCGGCACGACAAGGAAAAAAGTGAAGTTGCAAAGTCGTATGATAGATGGGAACTATTTTGCTAAGAAAGAGATGAGTTTGGTGCATTCATTTACATTACATGCATGGTTGCGGATGAAAGCAAATGAAATTTAATTTCAAAAAGGAAAACCTCAATGTGAGCAAATTGGCGAGCAATTAAAGTGTGTAACAAATCCAAGGAAAAAAACACTAAGAAAGGCAAGAAAGTTGTGTAGGTAAAAAAAATCATATTTTAACTTGATTGTCATAATTATTTTTAAAAATGTCCCAACTTTTTAAAAATAAATAAATTAGGTAGCTAACAAAGCTGGAGTTGATGATATATCACTAGCAATCAATTAAATATCGACTCAATTAATAGTGCGCGAATTAATTTGATGTGTCTACATATTGATATGAATTAAAAAAAATGCAAAATCAAATTTTAATAAAACTGGAACATGACAAAAGGAGAGTGAAAGGATCATGTTTTAAGGTAATTGAAATAGGATAAATAATCCATATTGAAAAAATTTAGAGCAAGCCTAAATCGGAAAAGGGGAACGTGAAAATACTAGAATCCAATATTTATTTTAATTTTCATACATTTGAACCGACACAACAATTAGTATATCATTGGGATCGAGAGTGATCTTTTTACGGAACTTTGTAAAAAGGAGAAATTTAAGAGCTGAAAAAAATATATATATATATATCAGTCTCTAATATTATAATGCGAGTTGGCATTATAAATATATTAGTCCTTGATATTTAGTCGAAAACAAATATTTTTATTGAATTAACTAATATTAATGTATATTTACAAACTGATATGATTTTAAGTTTTAATCTTAAAAAAAATTAATAGAATAATCTATTAATATCATATTATAGTTGATTAGGGTAGTGATAAAATACAAATTTCATATAGTGTATAAACTCCAAACTCTTCAAAACAATGTCAACACAATGTTATCGCAATGTCAATATAGTGTAAAATTTCAAGATTTTGATATCAACACAACGTCAATTGTTGATAACTATTGACACTCTATTGATGCTATTTTGTCATAAGTTTACATTTTCTAACAGTCCAGATCATAATTTGGAGTTTGTATAATATTTAAAGTTTGCATTTGATTACATCCTAAATTTTTATTATATATTAATAACAAATGTACTAAGCTAAATCATAATTATATTAGATTAATTCTTTTTTAATTGATTACTTTGTTGAACAGTCTTCTCCCACATTTCTTTGATTTCAATTATTATATTTTGTTGCTAATTGAAAAGTGATGAATTAGAAGTCGCTACTCGTGGACGTGTGGGATTCCTATATTGAAAAGTGATCAATTAAATGTATATACTCAGTGTTCTACATATTGGAATTTTATAAAAATATTTTTTTATGTATTCAAGAAGTCTCAAAACTAGAAAGTGAGCATAGATTTAATGAAAAAAAGAGATTCCAAAGGCCATCAAGATAAGAAGGCCTATAGAACCACTAAAACAACACCAAAAGCAACCATGCAACAGGACATCCCAAGAAAACATTCAAGAAGAAGAAGAGAACTAGACTTCACAAAGCAATGTACACCTAATCACTTTTAGGGGGCGTTTGAATATGTATATAAGTAAATTATGGATATGGGCCCTTTTCCACTTTCCCCACTCATATTGGTTTCAACCTTTGTAGAATATCTATTCCACCCTCTGATAGCCCTCAGATCTTTTGTTGCTGAGGTGAGCTAGAGTCCAAACATTAGGCACCAACTTCTAATCCTCAAATTAAGGCACAATTTAACATTTTTTCCCCCAAATCCAAGTTTGGTTCAAAACATCGGAAAACCATTTTGTTCCGATATATCAAATCGACCATAATAGAACATAAAACAAGAATATCCATAACTTCTTGTCAAACGCTTTTATTTGTTCGATCTTCTTGCATTTGATGTCAGAAGTGTAACTAGTATTACATAGGGAGTACTACGTAAATAAGTTAAAGCTATCTAAGTAGTATAGTAGTACTTACTTTATATGTTAATAAATATTTTAAATTTATTGTTTATTCGAATGATATAAAATCGATCTAGTTTTATTAGTCGACACTAACAACACATAAAATATTGATATTATAATGAGGTTAAATTCGTACAACAGTTGCATAACGAACTGACAAGTCAAACCCATTGTCTTTGCCCTGACGTACGCCATACGATGAATTTTGGGCATCAGTCATTGTTTATGGTGCATACTCATCATTTCATTAATTTTTTAGCTTTTTATGATTTTAAGAATTTTGTTTTATTTCCTTTTAAGTTTTTAATTTCCAAACCATTTATAAGTAGTGGCTTTCATTATTTGAAAATCACTTTTGATCACTATTAATATATTAAGATTTTATAAGCTTCACTTTTATATATTCCCTTTGTACTACCGTAAGTAGGTCTTAGTATTTCTTTTTGGGTTGTCGCAATTAATGTATTGCATTTTCTATATTGGCGAAAACAACAATTTTTAACCTTTTTACTTTATTCTTTCTTCTATATTTTTGCTTTATTTTTTACTTTTTGATATTTTATTCTCTTTTTAGTTAACCACATAATAACACTATCTAATTTTTGTGTCAGAAAGAATCGCCTCATTTATCGTGGAATGAAGAGAGTATTACTAAATTTATAATAACAATATCGGAATAAGATAAGTAATTATGACTAAAATAACAAGCAATTAATTGCAAACAAACTAAAATAACAAATACTCCTATTAATTGCAAACAAACTAAAATAATAAAATAAGATTTAGGCAAATGAAAGATAGTACTATCATAATACTACATGTTAGACATAGATAGCCCTCCTTATTTACCCTTATTTCCATGTTTGTTTGTCATGTTTGCACTCTATGCGACCCGGACTTGTAAATCAAAACCCAACTCAGTCGGCGATTCTTATTTCCAAAATGTAGCTAACTCTAACTACAAAAGAACCAGCGATTGGGCAATATCAATAATTTATTGAATTTAACTTCCAACAACCAATGACTTTAATACCCCTTTCATTTACTCCATCTCCCATCTCCTATAGACAAACAACCTCAATTCTCCACCCACTCCAAATTCCACAAATCAGATCGGCGGTGAAAATTTTGAAACTCCAATTCAAAAATTTTGGTGGGAATACTTGTTGGGTTTAAATCATAAATTGAGAAGGTTGAATCCAATCTTATCGTCTTTGTCGTTGTTTGTAGGTTGATTCCAATTGAACCGGCAAAATCGAACACTGAGGACCCATGGCTGACCAAGATGCGATTCAAAAGGTAATGTTTTTCAAACCCTGCAACAGAAGATTATATTGCGATTCGTGTACCCCTGTGATTTTGTAAATAAGTTTCAGAATTTTCCCCCGTCGAGCACCCTCGCCTTTTTTGTTGGTTCCTAATGACCGACTGCAAAATTTAATATGTGTTTGGAGTGTGTTTATTTGTATTTTTTTTCATCTGATTGAATAGATTTGATACTGTATACATGGTTGTATCTTGTGTTTGGATGCCTCATACCAAACATAAAAATAAGAAACGTGTGATATGAATATGTACAAACAAACATATGATAGTTGATTGCTAACTCTAACCTACATCATGATGTTTGAGTTTAGTATATCTAAACATACGTTGGGCCAACATAGAAAACAAACGAGCCCTTAGACTTTTATACGTCTACGAAAATTTATCTATTACACACAAAAGATAACGATTGAATGTACAAAAAGCATCCATTCTAATTGGGAACAATATATGTGATGGTTGATGGTATAACTATACTCCAATTTGTGCTGGTAATTAATAGAGGAATTATTCTCAACATTTGGGATATTTTCGATATATGGTGTCGGCCAAAGTTGTATACTTATCACTATCTCACACACGTGTCGGCCAAATCCCTGCCCCACCCATCATCACTCATTTTCATTCTCTTCCACAAATAGCTTAAGTCCTTCTAATACACTAATTTATTTTAATCAAATAACAGGATTGATTTTAAATCAATAAATAGTGAGTAATGGATTATACTAGTCGCCTATAGTAAACGATTAAGAGTGATTTTAAATCAGTAAATAGGGGAGTAGATCAATAAAGATTGATTTCATACAATACAAAATTGATTTTAAATCAATAAATAGGGAGTAATGGATTATACTAGTCGCTAATAGTAAACGATTAAGATTCTTTTGGGTGCATTATAAGCAAAATATTTAGTGAGATCAGAATATCATTATTTTTAGCCTCTAAAACCTATACATAAGATTATTAAAATTGGTTTAGAATATATATACATTTTCATCTCACATCATGACGATGCCATTATGACAATAAATAACGATATAAGGAAAAATGCCGAAATATCGAAATACCGTCCTTAGTGTCGAAAAATACCGAAAATACTGAATTTTTGGTATACCGTGATTTTCGGTAAGGTAACGGTATGAATTTTCATATACCGCGGCATACCGAAATTTGGTATACACCGTAAATTAAGGTATATACTGTGAAATATAAATATAATAATATATAAAATATATTTTATGTATATTTTTAAATTATAAAATCTAATGTGAAATATAAATATATTTATGAATATTTAATATTTTTTTAAAATTATAAAATATAAATAATATTATAAAACTCAAATATTAGTATTTTCATTGACGTTGAAAGTTAGGTATACCACAAAAGTACGGTATACCGAATTTCGGTATAGCATACCGAAAATGAGGTATGTTATCGGATTATCGATATGGAAATTTCTCTTACCGAAAATAAGGTATACCAAAAATTTTGGTAAGGTAAAGGTATGGTTTTTTCGCATACCGAATTTATGATAAGGTATACAATATAGTAATTTCGGTAAGGTATAACGTATCTACCCACTCCTAATTTTCACTGTTAATTTCTTATTAATGTTAATCGTTTACTCATTTGTACTACTGTTAGTCTTAGAAATATCCAAACTTTTAAATTTTTGTTTCAGTTATACTATATGGTTTGTGATTATGGCATGTAGTCACTACAAAAGTAATAAAATTATTGATGAAATAACTATATTCTTTATTTGACTAATTTAATATATACACTAGAAGAAAATATTTCATATAACAGTATAAACATCGGCTCAACACTCTCTATGTCCCATAAAATATGGATAAATAATATGTACGAGAACTAAGATAAAATTAATAAAGTAAGTTAGAGGATGAGAAAGGCAGTATAAGTAGTGTTAGCAAATACTCACATTATTAGTAGTGTTTAATGGTGATATAATTTGTAAATAAGTTAATGTACAAGGATAATAAATTGAAACAACTTTTTAAAAATCGAATGAACATATTTATGACATACAAAAATAGAAATCGAATGAACATATTTATGACATACAAAAATAGAAAGTGCACATATTTTTATGTGACGGGAGAATATATATACTGATTGTAAATCCGGTCATTATATATCGAACTAAAAAAACCTGCCGACCACAAGAAAATTATAATTTACCATCAAACACTAACCACCATAGTGCTCAAACTGCACGCATCATTAATCATTATCATGGGTAATACTTTTACTTCTATTACTTGAAATTATCAACAAATGGAAATGTCCCAAAAAATAAAAAGTTAAGTTAATTTATTTTTAATTTAGTGACAACTTTTTTCCTCTCAACATATTGTTACTATTTTAAAAAAAATTCAACACAAATAAGTCTCAATTTATGTATCTTAAAATACAAGATTTTTGTAGTACAAATCCAATAGTACTTCCTCTGCATCAAAAAAAATAAAACCATTTAGGATGACATGAAAATTAATACTACATAATTAATAAGGTAAGAGATAGTAGGAGAATGATAATTAAAATAGCGTTAGTGGAGTAGTAAGACCCATATTATTAGTGCTCAATGTAGGTCCTAGTGATATACGGAGTACTACATTGTAAATGAATTGATATAGTATATGAGTAATGAGTTGGGGGAATTTTCAATAAATGGAAAAGGGATATTTTTATTGAATAAACGGAAAATGAAAGTGTTATTATTTTTAGGAAAGGTTGTAATATTTTTAATTATATTAAATAAATTTAGAATTTCATAAAAGAAAATTAGTCGTTAGTAATCATATTATGCAAGCCCAAGCTTAAAGGTCTCAGATGGATTTGAGTCCACCATAATACAGTAGTACATTATTTTAATTTATAGTAGGAGTATTAATTTATATATAATACATACTAATTTCGTATATTTAGATTCATGATTAGATGAAATATGTGTTGATTAATTTGTGGATGATGAAGAATCCTCGAATAAATAATTAGAAAGCCGAATCCCATCCTTCCACCTCCGTATAAATACCGACGCATCGCATCAAAGCAAGTGTTGTTTTCTAGCATGAATTCCACTTTAGATTCTCTCCCTTCCCCCACACCAAAATTAATACTCCTATCAAACCCTAAATCATAAATTCTCCCCCAAAAATTAAATCACAATTTTCGATTGAAATCAATGGACGGAGCGTGCTGCACAGCTTCCTCACCGGCGTCGCCCTCGGAAATCTCGAAGCGGCAGCGCCGGCAGCAAGAGAAACCTTACCGCGGCATACGGATGCGCAAGTGGGGGAAGTGGGTGGCGGAGATACGCGAGCCGAATAAACGCTCCAGAATCTGGCTCGGCTCCTACTCCTCCCCCGTCGCGGCGGCGCGTGCCTACGACACCGCCCTGTTCCACCTCCGCGGCCCCTCCGCGCGCCTCAATTTCCCCGAATTCATCGTCAAGGACGTCGTCGACGAGCCGCGCGATTTATCCGCCGCCGCGATTAGGAAAAAAGCCACCGAGGTCGGCGCCAGAGTCGACGCGATGCAAAGCGCGCGCTCCGGATCGGGCCGGGCTGTCGAGAAGCCCGATTTGAATGAGTATCCGAGCCCGGAGAGCTCGGAGGAAAATTGAATTAGTCTCAATACGGTTTGTGATTTCATATCACATTTTTTTTAATATTTATTAATTTTGTTTTTCTTTTTTTTTTTGGGGTCTGTAATTTTTAGGGGTTTGTAGCGTTGAATTTGGGTTTATGTAAAGGAGAAGCTTATAGAGATTAGCTTAATTGTGTGTTATCAACAGTTAATTGTATAAAAAAGTTATGGAATTTCCTTTTATGCATTGGATTTATATCAAAGTATGGTCATTAATTTAGATTAGATTATTAGTAAGTATTTTATTATGTGATGGGAATGTATTGTGTGTGATTTTCTCTGTTCCATTGAATGCGTAGAATGGGATTTGATGAAGGACAGGTGTATGGCCTACTTTTGTGAGTTGAGGTGCAAATTGATGGGTGGATAAGATAGATACAATTGGTTGCGCACACACTTCTAATTCTATTTCATCTAATATTGTCGCCTCATTAATTAATTTTATAATCTCTCTATCCCTTAAAAATTAATGCTTCCGTCCAGAAGATCCATTTTATTTTTAATTTGTCGATTATTCACTTATTTTATTTTTTTCATCTATTACATTAAAATAAAACTGCGTGTTTTTAAAAAAATCAATGTTCAATAAAGGAATTACTTAAACTTTGATTCTTAAGAGCATCCTCGTCCGTGCTCTTAGCTAAGAGTATGGAAGTGAGCCCGGATCCACTTTTACTTCTTGTCCTTTAGCTATTGTCCTTTAGCTAAGACTACAACACCCATATCCGTACTCTTAGTTAAGGATAAACTCAAGGTTCCACCATTCTATTATTCAATTTAAATACTCCAATTATTAAAAACATTTCTACATTATAAAAATACATTAAAAAATAAAAATTAGTACATAATTAAAATTATAAAAAATAGAAATTACATAATTAAAATACTTTAAAAATAAAAATACATAATTAAAATCCTAGAAAATAAAAAAAATACATAATTAAAATCCTACAAATTAAAAATTACACACGTGGAAGACTAGTCCTCTAACCCCAATTGCCTCTTGAGACCCCGGATCATTTGCTCATGTGTTGCAAGTTGATCCGGAGTCATCTTAGACGTATCGTTCAAATAGAGTTGACCCAAGAGGGTCCACAACGAGTTGTTCGGGGGTGGAGGAGGCACAAAGGGAGCGGGGACGGGGGCGGCTGGAGTCGGGGCGCGACGGCGGGTATGCGTCGCCTTCTTCCTTCCTTGCGGCCGGCGGGAACTGCTCGGGCCAGTGTCGGGGCTACCCAAGTTAGTTCCGAAAAGCTGGGTAGCCACATCATCGGAGACACCGTCGGATAGGGCTACCGACCTCGACCGTTTGCTAGAGGAGGCTGGAGGAGGATGCTACTACGCTGCCTCTATACTTCGGATGTCGGCGCCCCTCCCGCCAACAATCGAGGTACTTGAACGGTATCAACTCCAAGCTTTGGTAGGTCGCCAAGGCGGCACTGATGATGTCGAGCTCGCTCTTGCCGCTCCCCGCCGGCCGCTCTTCCTGTTGGAAGTACCCCTGGAACATACCGATTGCTAAGTTGCATCTGTAGAAGCAATTGCACACCATACTCTCATTGCGATAGATGGTTCCCCCCGGTCGGGTTTCATTGTAAAGGCGAGTGATGCGCCACCAATACGTATCCCCGGTTTGGTTCGTGCCAACGTCCGGATCTTCGGAGACTGCCAAGTAGGCTTTGAACATCGCCATCATCTCACCCGGAGTGTACGGGGTGCGGGTGCCACGAACGAGGAGGAGTAGGAGTAGGAATAGAAGTAGGAGTAGGAGTAGAGCTGCTGCTCCCTCCCGATCGTTTTGGTCGTGCACCAGGTAAGGACGGTAGCCACCCAAAAATTGCGAACCTTGGGTTTGAGGATGGGCGGTAAATTGCGTTTCCGGACTAGGGAATTCGCCGGAGTCGAACCAATCGTGGTTCCAATCGAGATTGCCGGATGGGTGATCGTCGGAGCCGGACATTGTGTAGTGTGGTGGGAATTTAGATGAGATAATATGAGAAAAAAGATGAGAGAATGTAGATGATAGAATAGATGAGAATGTGATTTTTTTGTGTTGAAGTGGGGGTATTTATAGATGAAAATGTGAATTTTGGGGAAAAAAAATTGAAAAATAAATTAAAAGTGGGTAGAAAACGGGTAGAAAACGGATATAATTTTTTGGGAAGTGGGAAAATATTTTTTTTATTTAAAAATATTTTTTTAAATAAATTTCAAATTTTTTAAAAAATAAAAAATAAAAAAATCGAATTTGCCAACGGCAGCCAATCAGAAGCTGCCACGTAATGGTGCTCAGCGACACGGACGTGCTCTTAGCTAAGAGCAGCATCGTGCCGCTGGACGGACGAGCTCCCGCGGCCCGGACGGACGGACGGAAAAAATAGCACCGCTGCGGATGCTCTAAAATAAAATTTTTTATGGAGATGTAGATTTTAATGCATAACAAATAAAATAAAAGAGAAATAAAAAGGAATTAAAATATTAATAATAAAAAATAAATCTTGAAGTACTTATAGCAACACTTCTTTTAAAAAACAACTTATATTAAATTTGGAAGTGCTTTTGGCAACCCAGGGAGCAAAAATATTATTACTACTACTTCTATGACAAAATTTAGAAAATAGGTAAGTTACAACTTTTGGTATAATGTGTGGTCACCAAAATTTCGAAGAAAAGCAAAACAAATAAAAATATGGTAAATAAAGAGCAAGTTTAGTGGGACCAGAGCAGGAATGTCATACTTATTATTTTTAAATAAAAAACACTCCATATTTCTATAGTTAACAGCAATATTGTATGGATGTAAATAAAGAAACGGATAATCATTCAAATGGTCTGGACCCAGAATGGGCTTTATATTCCTTGTATGCTCAATGGAATGGATATCATTTATTGGTGAATCACAATGAGAGGAATGACACGTTGCATAACTTATATTGGGCTTTATATTCCTTGTATGCTCAATGGAATGGATATCATTTATTGGTGAATCACAATGAGAGGAATGACACGTTGCATAACTTATATCGACTCTTTATATGAGCATCATTCTTATTTGCCACGCGTTTATAGTTGTTCGTTTCAATTTATCTATTTAGTTTGATTCTAATACGTTAAAAATGTTATTATAATTTTTAATTTCACAAAATTCATAAATTAAAGTTTTACTCGTTTTCTCCATAATTTCAAATAAATGAATAAAATATTAAATCAAGCTTTGGTTTTTATGAATTTTATAAAATTAAAAATTATAATAACATTTTTTAATATATTAGAGTCAAACTAAATATATAACACAAAACCTAAGTTTACTTACATTTCATTCCTCTATAACACAATACCTAAGTTTACTTGTTCATTTATAATATTGCATTCATATTTGAATGATCATCCGATTGTGTACATGTATTCATTATGAAATAAGAAAAATTATAAATTAAATCACGAACTGTTGTGACGAGGAATGATATGCTACATATCTTATGTGGGCTCCTTATGTAAGCACCACTCTTGTTTGACACACGTTTAACGTTGTTCCTTTCGATTTATCTATTTAGTTTGACTTTAATACATTAAAAAATATTATTACAATTTTTAATTTCACAAAATTCATAAAAGTCAAAGCTTGATTTATTATTTTATTCATTTATTTGAAATTATAGAGAAAACGAGCAAAACTTTAATTTTTATGAATTTTGTGAAATTAAAAATTATAATAACATTTTTTATTGTATTAGAGTCAAACTAAATAGATAAATCGAAACGAACAACGCTAAACGTGTGTCAAACGAGAGTGGTGCTCACATAAGGAGTAGGGACGTCAATTCAACCCGAAACCCGTGGGCCGGCCCGAACAACCCGGTAATATGAGCGGGTTAGGGCTGTAATTTTATCACCCGAATACAAAATGGGCTAAATGGGTTGGCACGAATGGGTTGGCGGGTTAAACGGGTTGGCCCGAACGGGTTGCGGGTCGGTCCGGTGGGTTGTGAGTTTTAATTATAAAATATTAAGTTTTAGGGGTTTTTTATATTTTTTAATCCTCAATCTTCATTCTACACAATCATTAGTCTTATTCAATCTTCATTTTATACTTTTTCACTCAATCCCAAAATATCAGCTTTTAAGTTTCATCTCAACTCATTATTGCACCGTCCCATCATCTGCTACTAGTGTCTTACCACCACCAAAGTCAATCAAGATAAAATTAAGAACTAACCCATCAAAATTTTAATTTATTTATCATTTTCATAAAGAATTAATTACAAACAATGTCATAATAATGACACGAACACAAGCTGTAGTTTATATTATAGTTGATCGAGATGGAAGACTTTTTTTCAAGTATTATTGAAGAAAACTATGAAAATTCGAAGATTTTATATGATTATAAACTAAAAAGAAGAAAGTATCTAAAATTTAAAATCATTTGATAGAAGAAAATTTACAAGAGATTATTTTCAAAAGCTTTTAGACCCGAATAGCCTGGTGGGTTAGCCTAAAACCCAACGGGTTAGGGTTAGGGCTGAAAATTTATGACCTGAAAAATCCATAACCCGAATGGCCCGCACCCAAATAGCTCGGCGACCCGAGAGGGCTGGCCCGAACTCGCACGGGTTAGCCCGATTGACATTCCTAATAAGGAGTCCACATAAGTTATGTAGCATATTCATTCCTCTTGTGTTATATTACTATCACCTTTAAATTTATAATTACAACTGAATTGATATGCATTTGATTTTTTAAAAAATAAGATATTTCAGTCCCGAGTATTAATATACACAAAATGTCAATTAGAAAATTAATATCAATGAAAAAAAAATATTTTTAATTAACTTTTAAAAAATATCTGAAAACTTTAAATGCATATACACTACCTGACAGTTTATTCCTAAATCCTAAATTTGATTGTTGTTAGTATTATCTTTTAATTAATAAAAAATAAAAATAAAATTATACATGGAAATTTACTATCAGATCTCTAATATGCTATAATCTTAAAATAGTTATAGTTAATAATTGACCACACCACAATAAGCCTAATTCTATCAATTACAGCTAAACTTTGAAGTATATATAGATTAAAAAATAAATTGAAAAAACTAGTTTGTCTCATGACATAAAATAAAATTTCCTTTATAATGACAAAAAAATACTGCTCCTCGTCCTACAAGAATGTGCACTTTTTTCATTTTAGTATGTTCAACAAGAGTATACACTTTATAATTTTAGAAACTTTTCTCTCTATTAAGGTGAGATCCATTCTCCCCTTACAATACTTTAGTTATTTTTTCTTTCTATTTCTTTCTTACTTTACAAGTTGTGTATTAAAACACGTCCATTCGTCCCACAAAAGTATGCACTATTTTCTTTTTGGTACTTTCAACAAGAGTATACACTTTCTATATTTAAAATTCTTTTTTTCTCTATTAAGGTGGAATCCATTCTCTACTTATAATACTTTAATTAATTTTTCTTTTTATTTCTCTCTGCAACCCACTTCCTTAAACCTTCACCTCCTCCGGCGGTAAGCGTGCCCATGACTCCATTGTCATCCGACGGTCGTTAGTGTGCCGCTGGCATCCACCGTTGCACCATGGGTGTTGCCACTCCATGGCCACCGGGTTGGACCCGATGAGCGATGACGAGTCCAAATGAAATCCTCCATCGATTCTTTGATTTGCATCGATTTTTTTGAGGTTGTAATGATTTCTATCGAAAATTTAAGCGTATCTTGCTTCGTGCGCCCTCCTCTCACCTGCCATGTTGTAGTTTCCATTGACGATGGTGACTCCACGACCGCCATTACTTCATCATAATTGCATCATGTTGATGTTTAATTTTCTTTCTTTCTTTCTTTTTAAAAAAATAAAAATAAAAAAGTTCTATTTTGGCTTGATTTTGAGTACTTGTTCAATGTGATACTCCAATGAAATTTGGAGATGACGGTGAATTTTGTGGCCAAACTTTCTTTCAAAATTTGTCGTCGTTGGGTTCTTGGAAAATTGGTATCAGAAATGTTCCTCGTTAAAAATCTTCTTTGCAATAATATTTGATTAGGTCTTTAATAATTAATCATGTGATAATGGAACTAATTTAATTAATAAAATATTGTTAATTAAGCTAACTTAAGCACAAAGTATACGTATGATGGGGAGTGATCAATCGCTAACTAATTAGTAATCCAAACTAAGACTAAATCTTAGTCATTAGATTAGAAGATTTAGTGGTTGAAATAATGTAATATGGATTATGTTAAGAAAATTACTTCCTCCGTCCCGCTTAAGATGACACGTTTTCTTTTTTAGTTTGTCCCAACTAAGATGTCACATTTCCTTTTTAGTAACTTTCTCTCTCCAATTAATACACTCAACCACTTTTTCTCACTCCTATTAAAATATCCATTTTTCTTTATCTCTCTACTTTAATACTTACATCCACCTTCTCTCTATCCAATTAAACACTTAAACCAATAACTCCTAAAATCTCGTGCCGGCTAAGCAATGTGTCATCTTAGCCGGGACGGAGGGAGTAATAAATAAAATTAGAGGGTATTAATGTCAATTCCCTCTCATTAAAATCATCTTAAAACTTTAAATTTACGCAACTCTCTCGATTTAAATTATTTTTTCGCAAAAAATATATCAAATTAAAGATAATTTTATAAGGATTCCAACGAGATCTCAATTGCATATGTTCCGACGATGTTCGAATGATGAAATTTGATATTTTTTATTTTAGTTTTCATAAATGTTGATAACCAGATTTTTTTCAATAAATACATCAAAAAATCTCAATAAGACCATGTAAAAAGCTCAACAAATATGTGTTGCTAATGTTGATATTCTTATGTCATATTGTTGATATTTGTAATACACTATGTTGATATAAAAAAACATTCACGAAAATTATCATATGATAACATAATGACGATATTACCCTTTTGTTGATATTTTGTCTACTATTTATTGAGATTCATAAGATTTAATCTCATCCACTCATTTTAAAATGTAAGGATGAAGATTTGGTCTTGATTTTGGATTAGGGTGTTATAATAGAATATGACCTACGTATTATATTCAAACAAAAAAAAAAACCATTCTATTTGTAATGAGGATATTTTTGTCATTTTACATCCTATTTATTTATAATTTTGGGGACTAAAATATCAACTAAACAACATTATTAAAACACTAAGTTAACTCTTTTGTTATGTCGTATCTACACAGTCAAAAAGGCCTAAATAAATACTCCCTCTGTCCGTGAATAGGAGTCCCGTTTTTCCATTTTAGTCTGTCTGTCCGTGAATAAGAGTCCCGGTTCACTTTTACTATAAATGGTACTAGGGTTCCACCTCCACCTAACTCCTTTCACTCACATATCATTTAAAACTAATATATACAAGTGAGACCCCTATTCCACTAACTTTCTTCTACCCACTTTTCTTAACATTTCTTAAGAGCATCCGCAATGGTCGGCTAGCGACCGGCTAGCTGAACCATTGCAATCGGCCGGCTAGCGGATCGGCGTGGGCTGGCCGATCGCAAATCGGTGGCCGATCGGCTAGCCGCCGTTGTGGCGGCTCGATCGGCCAACGCCGATTTTTGATTTTTTTTTTTTTAAAACCTATATAAACGCGATTTTCGTTTCATTTTTCATTTGCACCACTTGTTTTAACGAGTTTTCTCTCTCTCTAACTTTGTACAAGAGCATCATCGAGCGATGGATCACAGCAACGAGTCCAGTCCAGGCGGCGAGTGGATCTCCCGGAACTTTCCCACGGTACTGTGGGATGCGGGTGGGGGCGGATGGGCCCGGGGTTTAACATCCCTTGGAATCCAGATGATGGGGATGATGGCTGGTGCGCCGGGGGCGATGGGGGGGGGGGGCGGGGGAGCTATGCGGGGGATATGCCGTGGGGATGCCGGGGGCGGCGGGAGCGAGAGCGGCGGGCGGTTATCGCCCGGGTGGGAGGGTATGCCCCGGATGCGGCGACGGAGAACGATGATGCGGCCGAGATGATGGGGATGATGTGGCGAGGGCGGGATGCGGGGGGATGCGGCACGGTATGCATCCCGGGATGCGGGAGGGGTGCAGGGGTCACGTAGGGAGGGGACACGGTATATCGGCCACCCGGCGGCGATTTTTAGACGGCTTCGTCTCACACGTCGACCCAGGTGGAGGCGCGGTTCACTGCGCGATGACCGTTTGACTCATTGCACGATATGGAGACCGATCTCGGGGAAGATGATACTTTCGTTCCAGCGACACGGAGCCGCGCCGAAGGAGAAGACGAGGGGAAGGGGAAGGGCAAGGCGGTCGGCGAGTCATCGCAGCCCGACTGCCCCTGGCCGGAGGAAGTGGACGGGGGATGAGTACGCGGGGGTGGCCATGGGGTGGTTGGAGGTGTGCGACAATCCGGCATTGGTGGCTAACCCGGTGGAGTCGTCAACATGTGGTCGAAGCGTCGGGGTACTTGCCTATAGGGCGGCCTTGCCCCTGCAGGGGAAGGACTTTAACAACGAGGAGGTCGGAAGGGGTGGGAGCGCACCAGGGAGCCGCGGTGGGCCGTTTTGCGAATTTGTATGCAAACGCCCCGATCGGCTCGGAAGTGGGCGAGAATGAGGACGACGCCGGAGGATAGCCCCGCGAGTCGGTTCCCCTTGGAGGGGGAGTATAAGGAGTTCACCTTCCTGCAGGAGTGCTTCTTGTTGTTGAAGGACTCAGAAGTTCCCGGGCGAGAATGCGAACGCTTTGGGTGGCCGAAGAAAAAGCAAAACGCGGCGAACTATAGCGCGACTACGGCGACGGC
The DNA here is from genome assembly GCF_023119035.1 of Salvia hispanica. Lineage (NCBI taxonomy): Eukaryota > Viridiplantae > Streptophyta > Magnoliopsida > Lamiales > Lamiaceae > Salvia > Salvia hispanica. Next base: position 14,004,243 of record NC_062970.1, read on the forward strand.
AGCGGCGGATCCCACGACCTCCCCGGATGCTGAGGAGTTTCCATCCCCTCCTTCATTTCTTGGTCGCCCCCGCCGGTTGGACGAAGCGGGCGCGGCTGTTTGCGAGGGGCGGATCCCCTATCGCCGCACGAGGTCCGGTCCTCAGCCCTCCCACCGTCTCCACTCGAGTACACTCTCCATTCCCGTAACCAAACGCGGGCTCGGATGTACAAGGTCTTCCAAGAGTGGAAGAACGCCCGCGACCCCACGGAGAAGATGATTCTTCACGAGATGCTCGAGAGAATGCGTGTTGATTTGGAGATCGCGAGGGCACGGCTAGGGGGTTCCGAAGCGTGGGCTCGAGATACCACGGTGGCGCGGCAAGCGCTTGCAGCCGGCAGCGGAGACGGCGAAGGCGAGCGGCGATGAGGAGTAGAACGAGTGGCGGGGCTCGTGTGTTGAAGCCCTTTTTTTTAAAAAAAAATCATGTACTTTTTTTAAATCTTTGTACTTTTTTTTAATGGAATGGATTATTTTTTCCACGTTATATGTGTCGTAAATTTAATTCCGTATTTTAATCGTAATTTTAATTCCGTAAATGTAGTATATTTTGAATTATTTTTATTGCGGGCTGGCTTTATGGTATATCTGATATGGCAGGTGGATTTTTAGTGTTGCTGACGTGGCAGGGAGAGAATGGCTGGCCTATGCGGCGGTGCGGATGCTTTCTAAAACCCGTCTGTGGAAACAAATGGGACTCTTATGTTTTGACGGAGGGAGTAGCGTTCTTGTGAGTCGTACATAGTTGGTCGTATTAAGACTTTTTAGTCTTGTCATCGACAAAGTTGAGTCATTTCCTTTTTTAACAAAAGACAAAACATCTAATCACTTTTACTTTATTTCATTATTTACTTTACTCTCTCTTATCTTTCCTACTTTTTTTCATCTCTTCTATTTATTTAATATAAATTCTTAATCTCCATACCAAAAAGTTTTGTCTCAATTTTTATGGGAGGGAGGGAGTAATTTATTTTCAGGTAAATACCGCAATTTTCTCAAGTGGAAAATATGACGACGTCACACACTTCATCAGATTCAACGGCTGCGATTTCGTCACTTTCCTTCAACTAGGGTTCCTTTCGTATTTATACGTCACAGTTTACTGTTTAAACCGAGTGCGGTGCAGATCATTGCCCTCCCAAAAAACACCAAAAATTTTCTCTCTCTAAAGCTTTCTATTCTATCCCAAATTATCCCCAATTTTACCTACCCGAAACCCAAAAAAAGTTACCTGTTTTTCACTCCCAGCCTTTGCTTTTTTCTCTGTCAATTCTCTCGAATTAATAACGACGAGAAGTATAAAGTAAAATCGATAATCTACCTGAAATTCAAGTAATGGCGCAGGTGCAACATCCGAATTCGGCAGCGCCGACCCCCAATGGAGTCGCGGCGGCGTCTGGTGGTACCGCCCCGGAAGGACAGTTTCAGGCGACATCTCTCTATGTCGGGGACTTGGATTTCAACGTAACGGACTCGCAGCTTTACGATCTGTTCAATTCGGTTGGGCAGGTTGTTTCGGTTAGGGTTTGCCGCGATACTGGCTCTCACCGCAGTCTTGGCTATGGTTATGTCAACTATAGCAACCCCCAGGATGGTTAGCATTTCCGAATTCTTTTTTATTTGTATCATCAATTGCTTAGTTTTGGTTTCTTTCTTTGCATGCACACACCCGTACCTGCTTCAGTAAGCAAGGTTGTGATGCTTTTGATTATGATTAATTGAATGAAATTCAAACTCAAATGCATTAATAGAATGACAGTATGTGTTGTTAATTTTGAGAGAACAGCTTGGTAATTGGAATGTAGATGGTGTATTCGTAATACAAAATTACAAATGAATAGTGTCAATGTGATAAGGTCCAAGACTTGTGTGGCAACTCTATTCTTATTTGTAATACTCCATAACTCATCGCTTTTGAATATTGCTGAATTAATGCTGCATAAAATGCTTAAGCTTTATATGCTCGTTTTGGCTTTTATTGGAAGATAGTGATGACTTTCAACAATGATAATAGATTCTCTCTTTGTTGTTTCATTGCCATGTCGAATAGCTTGTAGGATGTATGTGGACCATAATTTTGCAGGTTTCTTTCATTTGTTTGGTTACCAAGAAGTTTCATTTTCTATCATTTTGCTCTCATTACTTTAAAGATCAGATAATTTTTTTCCTATGCTTTCTGCGCTACTCTTTTCTACCTAGACAAAAGGCTGCGATTGAACATTGTCTAATTGTAATATTTTGTCAACCATGGTAACAGCTGCAAGAGCTTTGGAATTATTGAACTTCACCCCTCTCAATAGCAAGCCAATCCGCGTCATGTATTCTCACCGAGACCCAAGTGTTAGAAAAAGTGGAATGGCCAATATCTTTATCAAGGTAATTGTCCAGTCTTGTTCAGTCACATTGTGATTGGTTTGTCTCCTTCATTAATATAGCCTCTGTTTCTAGTCTTTGTTTTAAGAGGATCTGATGAGTGGCTCTATCATACCTGATTATTCTCTGTTAACTGCATCTTTTATAGTTGACCTTAGATCTTATTTTTTGCTATTATGATAATGACTATGTGGTGCACAGAATTTCTACCAATCTAACAATTATGTTGACATGGAGAAGTCCACTGCTGTTTCATTCCTTAGTTGTCATTGGGTTATCTGCATATCTGATGTTTTAATATTTAAGCTGTTTTTTATTGGTTTTTCACCAATATTTTTTTATGTACATGCTAATGAACACTCTTTTGCAGAATTTGGACAAATCCATTGATAACAAAGCACTGCATGACACTTTCTCTAGTTTTGGGAACATCCTTTCGTGCAAGATAGCAACAGACACCCATGGTCAATCTAAGGGTTATGGATTTGTGCAATTTGATACTGAAGAAGCCGCACAAAGTGCTATCGATAAGTTAAATGGTATGCTCATAAATGATAAGCAAGTCTATGTTGGGCATTTCCAACGTAAGCAAGAGAGGACTACTACCCAGGAAAATGCCAAGTTCAACAACGTGTTTGTGAAAAATCTAGCTGAGTCCGCTACAGATGATGATCTAAAAACAACTTTTGGTGAATACGGTGTAATCACTAGTGCAGTAGTGATGAGGGATGCTGATGGAAAGTCGAGATGTTTTGGATTTGTCAATTTTGAGCAGGCTGATGATGCTGCCAAGGCTGTTGAAGCTCTTAATGGAAAGAAATTTGATGACAAGGAATGGTATGTTGGGAAAGCCCAGAAGAAGTCGGAGAGAGAGCAGGAACTTAAAAGTCGGTTTGAGCAGACTACCAGAGAAACTGTTGACAAATTTCCTGGAGTTAATTTATATGTTAAAAACATAGATGATAGCATTGATGATGACAAACTGAGAGAACTATTTTCAGGTTTTGGTACCATCACCTCTTGTAAGGTATTAAACATTCATTATTTACAGGGGATACAAATAACATATTTTTTTTCACCTTGTGATACCTATTTTATCCTATTACTGAGTGATTATGATTTGGGTGCAGGTTATGCGTGATCCTAGTGGGATAAGCAGAGGTTCTGGATTTGTTGCCTTTTCAACACCAGAAGAAGCTTCCCGAGCTGTAAGTTAATACTGTTGTGATGAGTTTTTAGATGAATTCTTAATATGTTGTGCTGGAACTAATTATTTATTGGTTTTTTATTGTTAGCTTGCTGAAATGAATGGGAAAATTTTAATTAGCAAGCCTCTTTATGTTGCCTTGGCACAGCGCAAGGAAGACAGGAGAGCCAAATTACAGGTACGGGATTTTTATTTTTCAAGAAAGACAGGAGAGCCAAATTACCTGCCTTGTAGATGGACCTCTAAGTGCCTATTTGATTTCTATTACAGTAAAATATTATTGCCATTGCAGATACTTCATACTCATGCTGATTTTGTCACAGATAGTGTATCTTATTATGCTGTAGACTTGCTGTTGAAAACTGTAGTCTGCTATGAGTCGTCTTAGATATAACCCTATGCTTTGCTTGTTTCTACTATTCATTTTCAGTACTTAAAATTGTCACCCAGACTACATTCTGTTAGATTATTTGATTGGCTAGATTTATATCCTAAGCAATTTTACAATGCTGGATAATGATGAAATGTACAGTAGGACATGGGGGCTTGGTCTTGTGCTAATCTGACTATGAAGTCACAATTTCTTCCGATCAGAATATAATTAGGATTTGTCAACATACTTATTCCTCTACTGAGCTGTTTTTTTAATCTCCAAGTTCATATAAAGTTAAAACACGTGCTCACAAACATCCAAGCCAGGGTATACCTGCCCTCTGTTAACTATTTTTGAATTATTTGCTCAGATCTAGTTTTGAAACCTTGTCAATATACTACAATTGATTCTTAGTGTTTGCATATATGCTTCAAGTTTTCTCATATAATGACTTCATCATTTGTTCTGAAAACTGTGTTATGTGACTTATGTCTAGGCCCAATATTTGCAAATGAGGCCTGTAGCAATGCCACCTTCTATGGCTCCTCGTATGCCTATGTATGCTCCTGGTGCACCTGGTATGGGGCAGCAGCTATTTTATGGGCAAGCCCCTGCTATTATTCCTCCTCAGGTGACATTCTCCGAGTTTGTTATGTTCTATATGTATTTTTAGCTGTGAAATTTTCATTTTATAATTGAACAGGGTGCAATTTTGGTAAGTAGTTTTTCAGTGTAATCATCCTTTTATATTATTTGAAGCCACATGCTGTATTCGATATGCATCATCTGTTGTTTGCTATCATCATTTGATAATTCTAATATTTGCAAAATGGTTTAGGCTGGCTTTGGTTATCAGCAGCAGCTTGTTCCTGGACTACGTCCTGGGGGTGCTCCCGTGCCATATTCCTTTGTGCCACTAGTCCAACAGGGTCAGCAGGGCCAACGACCAGGTGGCAGACGAGGAGGTCCAGGGCAACAAAATCAGCAACCTGTGCCAATGATGCAACAGCAGGTTCTACTCAACTTACTAAAGTTTTTAATCATGTGTGATTAAGTATTTTGCTGATCTTGATGTATTATTTTGTTCAGATGATACCAAGGGCAAGGATGTATAGGTACCCTGCTGGTCGTAATGTGCCAGATGCACCCATTCCTGGTGTTGCTGGTGGAGTGCTTCCTGTTCCATATGACATGGCTGGCATACTTCCTCGCGATGCTGCTATTCCACAGCCTATACCAATTTCTGCTTTGGCTTCTTCCCTTGCAAATGCAACACCTGAACAACAGAGGACGGTAAGCAGTTTGCCCATAGTGTACAAATTGTATTTGTTTCTTATCTTGTATAGTGTATATAATGTTCATAGTCTTAACAGATGTTGGGTGAGAACTTGTACCCACTTGTTGATCAACTTGAGCACGAGCATGCTGCGAAGGTTACAGGGATGCTTCTGGAGATGGACAAGACCGAGGTTCTTCATTTGCTTGAGTCGCCTGATGCTTTGAAATCAAAGGTCTCCGAGGCAATGGATGTCCTGAGGAATGTTCAGCAGGCTGGCGGCCCTGCCGACCAACTTGCTTCATTGTCGCTCAACGACAACCTTGTTTCTTAAAAATGATGGTCTGAACCAACGTTTTGCTAGTGAAGGGTTTTAAAATCTAGGATTTTTGGATTTGTGATACTTTGCCTTTTGGTTTCCGATTCCTTTTCTATAACTTAAAATAATCTGTTCTGGGATTTAATTAGGTTATTTGGAAGTTGAATTTTAGTGTGATTGCACTTTTCTATCTAGTCGCACTTAATTCTTATTATTTTTGCCTTTTAATTTTATTGTTATCCACTTATTTGGATTTGAGACGTACACATATGTTGGCTTGTCACGTTTCTTGTTTCACTACTCTACGTTATTAGTTATTACTCCCTCCGTCCCCCAGAATTTGTCACCGTTTGACTCGGCACGAATTTTAAGAATGTACTCCTCCGTCTCAAGGTATTAGACCAACTTTCCTTTTTGGGATGTCCCAACATATTAGACTCATTTCCTTTTTTAGCAAAAAGCATCTATCTTATTTTATTCTCCACCTACTTTTTTCTCTCTTCTCTCCCCTACTTTTTCCCTCTCTCATACTTTACTCTCTCCACTTTAATTATTTAAATATCAATTCCTTAAATCATGTGCCCAAAAGAAGTGAGTCTAATACTCCGGGACGGAGGGAGTAATAGAAAGTGAGTTGAAAAAGTTAGTGGCATGTGAGTCCTAAGTTTTATACTAATAAAATGTGAGTGAGAATGAGTTAGTGGAATATGGGGTCCATTACTAAAAATAGTAAAAGTGAAATGTGACAAATTTTAGGAAAGAAACAAAAAAGGAAATACGTGACAAATTTTCAGGGACGGAAGAAGTACTATCAAACTATTATCAATTTATATCTCCTAATGTTGGTAAGATTAAACAAATTAAAGTATGATTCATAGGCATAATGTAAAAGACTAATGTTCAATAGTTTGCATTTTAATAAGAAGAATTAAAATAACAAAATCATATTACATGGCGAATAAACAAGCGTTCAATAGCATCCAAAAGAATTGGTTCACCATCCCATCTACAACTCCATCTGTACAATGTTGGTAAGATTAAACAAATTAAAGTATGATTCATAGGCATAATGTAAAAGACTAATGTTCAATAGTTTGCATTTTAATAAGAAGAATTAAAATAACAAAATCATATTACATGGCGAATAAACAAGCGTTCAATAGCATCCAAAAGAATTGGTTCACCATCCCATCTACAACTCCATCTGTACAAGAGTGAGCCAACTCATTAACAGTAAACTGGAATAGCCTTGAGGGGGACTGCCTTATGCAACGCCATTCCAAACTCCTTCGTCGTGTCACTAACAATATATGTTGTGCGAAGAAATAATATAAATCAAGATAATTATATGCATTTAAAGTTTTAACAATATATGTTGTGCGAAGAAATAATAATATAAATCAAGATAATTATATGCATTTAAAGTTTTAAGATATTTTTTAAAAGTTGATTAAAACCAATTTAATGTTAATTGACATTAATATCCTAATTGGTTTTAAAATCTAGGATTTTTGGATTTGTGATACTTTGCCTTTTGGTTTCCGATTCCTTTTCTGGATTTAACTTAAAATAGTCGGTTCTGGGATTTAATTAGGTTATTTTGGAAGTTGAATTTTAATGTGATTGTACTTTTTATTGGTCGCACTGAACTCTTATTATTTTTGCCTTTTTTTATTATTTTATTATTATTATTTGAGAGGTCCACATATGTCTTGTCAGGATTGTCGGCGTTGTGATAGGGACTCCGAGCTGCCGCCAGAAGTAGAAGTCGAGTCACCGAAGATGCCATGACTTGCCGTCCAAGACTATTATGTTTTCTTATTTTATTTCCCTTATTTTATTGCACTATTTTGCCTTATTTTGTTATATTATTTTGGCACGTATCTTGCAATATCTTGCAAGATATTATTAGAGTCTATGGTTATGCATTCTATAAATACTAGAACTCCACAGATTATTATTATTGAGAATTAAGAAATAAAATACTTCTTTTCTCATTCTTGTTCCAAAACCCTAGAACTTCAACTAGGGAATTATCGATTTCTTTCGGTTCAATCTTCGCGTGCTCTACAAATCGCTCGATAGGGAACTTAAACCCTATCACGTTGACAGTATTAGTTTGAATTATTTTTGCCTTTTTTATTATTTTATTATTATTATTATTATTTGAGAGGTCCACATATGTCTTGCCAGGATTGTCGGCGTTGATAGTATTAGTTTGATATGGTCCGCTTTGGATCAAGTTCACACGGATTTATTTTTGAGTCACTCCGAAAAAACCTTAAACTAATCAGGGTTGTATAGAAATTATATATACATTCCAACTTTCCTTAGATTTCGATGTGGGATAGATTTGTACTCAACAGTCGGTCTGTCACGTTTCTTGTTTCCCTACTCTACGTTATTACTATCAAACTATTATGAATTTTTATCTCCTAATGATGGTAATAATAATAAAAAAAAATTAAAGTATGATTCATGATATTGTCAAGATCTTGGCATTAGATTTTAAACGTGATACAATGATCTTCCAACAAGAAACGTAGAGTAGTGAATGATCTTGTCACTTTTTACACTATCACGTTTCTTGCTGCCAAACTTTTTTTACTCCGTCAAACATAAAATGTTTTTAACTTTTCCCTTGACGTTTTTGTCATTAAAGTTAATTAACTACTCCCCCGTCTGTCTTAATTCTATTTAGTTTCCCTTTACATTTCGTCTATCAATACTTGTCACACTTATTTTTATTAATAGACCTCAAATACCACTAATTCATCATCTTACAATTATTATTCTTTATGTCCCAACAAAATTGAGTAATTTTCTTTTATGATAAAAAACAAAATATTCCATCACTCTTACTATATTCTATCATTTAATTTACTCTCTCTTCATTTCTCTTACTCTTCAACGCAATTTCTTATTTTTCGTGACAAAAAGTTTTAACTCAATTTAGTTGGAATGAAGGAAGTACTATAAAACTAATACTCTCTCTGTCTTTGAAAAGTATGAAACTTAGTTCGACACGAGTTTCAATGTATGATTGGTAAAGCAAGAGAGCGCGAGATAAAAGGTAATGTAAGTAGTGTTAGGCCATCCGCATCCATGTCTCTTATCCGTCACTTAACCGTCTCATCTCTTCACTATTCATGGGCCCCACTGTACTTTTCACCCCATCTCTTAACTGAGAGACAACACTTGCATCCCTCCATTTCTTAACCATCTCATCCCTTATCTATTCATTCGATTTCATTTTTTATTTTTATTTCCAACAAATTCAATTAATAAAAACACATTTTATTAAATAAAAAAAATTACACCCTCCGTCCACGATTAAGAGTCCCATTTCTAAATGGCGCGGGTTTTAAGAAATGTTAAGAAAAGTGGGTGGAAGAAAGTTAGTGGAATAGGGGTCCCACTTGTATATATTAGTTTTAAATGATATGTGAGTGGAATGAGTTAGTGGAATGTGGGGTCTCTTTACCATTTATGGTAATTATGAACCGGGACTCTTATTCGTGGACGAACCAAAATGAAAAAACGGGACTCTTATTCATGGACGGAGGGAGTACAATTTAAAATCCTAAAAACAATAAAATAGAACACATAAATTAAAATCTTTAAAAAAAATAAAAAAGACATAAGTAGGTATCTTCCCATACCGGGTTCTCACAGAAGTAATCGCGTACCAACCTCGCGGCGGCTTCCTCCCGGTTACGATGGATGTATTTTCAGGGTCGTTTTTGACGCACCGCGACTTCTTCCTCCCTACGCCAATCTTCTTCTAGCGATTCTTCCATTATTTGATGCATTTGCTCAAATGGATCCATGAATGGATTAAAATTTGGGAAAAAAAATAATGTTTTGAGACGAAGAATGTAGAGTGTTTGAGTGAGAATATAGAGTTTTTTTACGGTAACCCGGACCCGATGAGAAAAATTATTGCTAATTGACCGAAGTGGGAAGCAAAAATATTCTGATAAAGACGTTCCTTGTAATATTATCATGACTTTCATAATTTGTTGGAATGATTTGATATTTATAGAAGTGATTGGAGGATTAAAAATTATAGAAAAAAAAATTAAAAATTTGAAAAAAACGGCTATAAACGGCTAGTATATTTTTGGGATTTTTTTTTAATTTTCAAATTTTCCATGTATTTAAAAAAAAAACAAAAAAAAAATATTTTCAACGGATATAAATGACGCCCACTCGCGGGCCGGCGAGTGGGCATCACGCACGAATTGGAGCACGCCATGTCGCCAAGGCGTGTGGCGAGCTGTCTCGCGAGACGCCTCTCCCAGACGAGCATCGCGACGAGATGGGGATGAGACAACATCGAGATACGCGATGCGGATTGCCTTAGTGGTGAGTGAGTTACACATCGTTAGTAATGTAGTTTAATGCTATTAGTTGTAAATAAAATGATGTCTATGAGTAATAGAAAGTTCGTATTTTTCATGGACATACTAGCAAAGAAATAATTCATAGTACTTTTCAGGGATGGAGGAAGTATATAAAAATATGACCCACATTCTATTAATTTTTTCCACCCACTTTCAATTATATACATCCTCCGTCCCATAAAAGATAGTCTCATTTTTCTTTTTAATTTGTCACACTCACATTTTCATTTTTAGATATAGTGCTCTCTCAAAATAATATAAATATTATATTTTCTCTTTTCATCTAATACACAAAACAAAACATCTTAAATTATTATATTGTTCCATAAGTGTGATATCTTTTATGGGACAAAAGGAGTATTTCTTAAAATCTGTACTAGATCAAAATGTGATGTTTATTGTCATACGGAGGGAGTACAATTCAGGCTCCTTAGAGCATGCGTAGTGACATGCTAATTAAAAGAGTGAGGTCAATAAATTATCCAATTTTCATGCACTAGATCGATCTACTGCAATTGCAACCAATTCCTATCACATATTGGCACACTGCATGTGGATCTATACATCCCTTCTTTTTGGACATGAAATGCATCATCCAACCTCATTAAATCTAACAAACTTAAGTGGATGTTCGTTGAATTATAAACAAACCAAACAAAATTTTTATTTAAATTGGGATGGAGATACAACACATGACCAAGATCTCATCCAAATTTATTTTTATAAAAGTAGGGATGGAGATACGACACACCAGATCACATCCAAAATTTTAAAGTAAAAGAAGAGGTCCAGAATTCAGAAACAACAAAATGGAATGGCCTTGAGAGGAACTGCCTTGTGCAATGTCATTCCGAACTCCTCCGTGGTGTCATATGTCACCCCTCCATCCATTTCCCATTCAAAATTGTGAAGTATAGAGCCCAACAGAAGAGACAACATTCTATCAGCCAAAGGCAAACCTGGGCACATTCTTCTCCCCGACCCAAATGGAATAAACTCGAAATCTTGGCCCTGGAACCCCATATTGTTATTTAAGAATCTTTCAGGTTCAAACAAACTAGGGTTGGGCCAGATGCTCGAATCTCTACCTATAGCCCAAGCGTTGACGAATACCTGGGAGTGTTGGGGAATTATGTAATCCCCAATCTTGACCTCACGATCCACCTGTCGAGGAACTAGAAACGGAACGGGAGGATGGAGCCGTAAGGTCTCTTTGATCAGTGCCTGCAAGTATGGGAGTCTTGATATATGTGATTCTTCAACTTGCTTCATCTCTCCAATCACACTTTTCAGCTCATTCTTTGCATTATTCATCTTCTCCGGATTAGCTAGCAGTTCTGTCATTGCCCATTCCACTGTGCTTTGAGTTGTGTCTGTTCCTCCCAGAAATAAGTCCTATATAAATTGTGCAACCATGTAAGTTTTTAGAATATGCTCCCTCCGTTCCTTGTTAATAGAAGCATTTCTTTTCGACATAGAGTTTAAGAATAGTGTGTTAGATAGATGGTAAAATAAGTAAGAGAAATAAAGTAAGAGAGTTGGAGAGAGAATAATGTAAAAAGGAGAGTTACTTTTTGGCAAAAATAGAAATGACTCAATTAATTTAGAACGTTCCAAAATAGAAAAGTAACTCTATTAGTATGGAATGGAGGGAGTATAATATTGAAACAAATGTTAGAGAGAGGGAGAGAGAAGTATCACCAAAAACAGATGTTGAATGTCCTTGAAGCTAAATTCATACTCATCAGATCCATCCATGAGATCGAAAAGCACAGCCAATAAATCATTCTTCCTCTCCAAACCTCTCTTCAACTATCCCTCCCAAAACACCAAGCAATCTCCCAAAGTAAAACTCCAACCTCTTCTTGATCCTCTGCGGATCCAACCACTTGAGAAACGGGAAAAAGTCGGCCACATTCGGAGTCCCCAAAGCCATCATCACGCCCTCGACCGTCTCCTTCAGCTGCTGCGTCGCGCCGGATTCAAACTCAATCAAATCCACAGAGAAAATAGTCGCGCTCATAAGATTAAACGACGTCACAAACGCCGCCTGCCCCAAATCCACGGCCCGCCCGCTCTCGCTGCACTTGCGCAAGTAATCTATCAGCCTCTGGACCTTCTCGCGCCGGACTCCCGCGCCGCCGCCGAGGCGCCGTGCCGAGAACATCTGCTCTCTGTACAGCTTTCGCAGTTTTCTCCACCTCTCTCCAACCGGTATGAGTGGGAGTGAAATCTTGTCGAAGCCGTGGGCTTCGGATGCCGCTGGGATGGTGCGGCCGGAGAAGGCTAGGTCGTGCTCTTGCAGCACCAGTCTGGCGGAATCCGGCGACGATATGACGACGGTGTGGATGCTACCGAGCTTGAGAGACATCACAGGGCCGTAGGTTTTGGAGAGGTCGGCGAGAGACTTGTGCGGGTTCCGCCCTAGCTGGAGGATGTTTCCGACGATCGGAAACGGGTATGGCCCCGGTGGAAGGTTCCGGCTGCGGCGGCGGAAATGAGACCATGCCAAAATCGATACAATTATTGCGATCAAGAGTGAGAGAGCCATTTTAGCCAATTCTGTGATAGGAGAGAAAACCTTTGTTACTTCGTAATAAAGTCCTTACATGTGTTACTTAAATAACGAAGTCTTTTGAGTGTGTTTCAGTGTTTTCAATGTTTATTTTTGCTAATTGATTTATTTTTGTTGTTTTAATGTTTGATAAATATTACTCCATCCGTCCCATCACAAGTGATCAACTTTTCATTTTGAGTTGTCCCACCACGAGTGATCAATTTTCTTTTTTAGCTAAAAAAAACTTCAACATCTCTTACTTTATTACTCAATGTAGTTGGAATGAAGGGAGTACTATAAAACTAATACTCTCTCTGTCTTTGAAAATTATGAACACTTAGTTCGACACGAGTTTCAATATATAATTGGAAAAGTAAGAGAGCGTGAGATAAAAGGTTGAGTAAGTAGTGTTAGACCATCCGTATCCATGTCTTTTATCGTCTCATCTCTTCACTATTCATGGGCCCCACTGTACTTTTCACCCCATCTCTTAACTAAGAGACAACACCTGCATCCCTCCATCTCTTAACCATCTCATCCCTTAACTATTCATTCAATTTCATTTTTTATTTTTATTTCCAACAAATTCAATTAATAAAAACACACTTTATTAAATTAAAAAAAATTACAATTTAAAATCCTTAAAAAAAAGAACATAATTTAAAATACTAGAAATTAAAAATTGCACACTTAAATTCAAAATCTCAAAACTCAAATCATAAAAAAATGAAGGCAAAGAAGCAGAAGGAGTTCTCTAGTGACGATCATCTAACGATTGCCAAATTTTGCCCAAATGTGCTCCATTAGATCCTCCTGGAGTTGGGCGTGGGCGGTAGAATCACGTGTCTTTGCCCAAACACATAACCGCTCTTGCAAAGACGGATGCACTCCACTGCGAGGCGGACTACTTGCAGTAGAGCTTCCTGGGGTTTCAATGAACCAATTTTCCGCCTCAGGTCCTTCGTCGGCGACAATCATGTTGTGCAAGATTATGCACGTATACATAATGTCGACCATATTCGCCATAAACCACGTACGAGCTGGGGCTTTGATAATGTTGAATCGAGCTTGGAGAACCCCGAACGCTCTATCACATCCTTGCGAGCAGCCTCTTGCTTCTGCGCAAAAAGAGCATGTTTTTTGTTCATCGGGCTGCTGAATGTGTTCACGAAAGTTGGCCACTTCTGATAGATGCCGTCGGCAAGATAGTACCCTATTTTATAATGGCGGTTGTAAGCGATGAAGTTGATGGCCGATGCTTTACCATTCAGAAATTCGCTGAAGAGGTCGGATGCGCTGAGCACGTTGGCGTCGTTGGTTGATCCGGGGACCCCGAAATACGCATGCCAAATCCATAGCCGGTAGTCGGCAACGGCCTCGAGTATAACGATGGGGTGGGTGCCTTTGTGGCCGCTCGTGTATGACCCCCTCCACGCCACATGACAATTCTTCCATTGCCAATGCATGCAATCGACGCTGCCGAGTATCCCGGGGAATCCGTGCACTTGTTCGTGAAGTCGGAGCAAAAACTAACAATCTGCGGTGCTTGGCTTCTTCAGAAATTCGTCGGTGAAGGCTGCCCGGACGCCTTTGCAGAAGTTAATCAAACAAAGTCTCCCAGTGCTTTCTCCGACGTGCATGTATTCGTTGAACAAATCCGTCATTTGTTCAGTAGCAAGCTGATGGATTGCTGCAGTACATTTCTGGAGCGTCGTATGACTGGGACGACCAATAGCGTCGAACCCTTCTTGGAAGTACTCTTCCTGGGCCGCCAATGTATTTGCGATATGCAGAAAAGCTCCCGGCGCATGCGGAAACGGCGACGGAAGTAGGTATCTCCCCATACTGGGTTCGCACAAAAGTAATCGCGTACTAACCTTGCGGCGGCTTCCTCCCGGTTACAATGGATGTATTTTCGGGGTCGCTTTTGACGCACTGCGGCTTCCTTCTCCTCCCTACGTCGATATTCTTCTAGCGATTCTTCCATTATTCGATGCATTTGCTCAAATGGATCCATGAATGGATTAAAATTTGAGAGAAAAATAATGTTTTGAGATAAAGAATGTAGAGAGTGTTTGAGTGAGAATAAAGATTTTTTTTGTGGTAGATAATTTGTGGGAATGATTTGGTATTTATAGAAGTGACTGGAGGATTAAAACAATAGAAAAAAAATTAAAATTTGAAAAAAACGGCAATAAACAGATAGTATATTTTTGGGATCTTTTTTTTTTAATTTTCGATTTTTTCCTGAATCTTTAAAAAAAAAAAAAACATTTTCAACGGATATAAACGACGCCCACTCGCGGGCTGGGGAGTGGGCGTCACGCACGAACGGGAGCACGCCACATCGCCAAGGCGCGTGGCGAGCTGTCTCGCGATGTAACAATCCGAACTTTCATACCTTATTATTACTATTATTATTATTAGCGTAAAGATAAATAATAAGTGGTTGTTGTAGTATTCAAAACATGCTCTTTACGTTTATAATAATCGATCTTGGAATTTTAAATAATCGTTGCTTCGTCCTCAAACGAACATTTCAAGTACAAAAAAAAAGTAACACCAAATAAAAGTTTATAATGTCCGGCATATCTCCGAAGTCTGCTAAAGTACTATTGTACAAATTTATCAAATCTTTATCTATTACAATTAGGGGGCGGGTGGTAGCGGATACAACAATTATCAGGCTTTGTGGGAAATGAGCTTATCTTGATTTGGTGGATAGAGTTGTGGGTTGTTTGGTTCAACCCAACAAACTACTGCAGCCCAATTTGTGTGTGTTTGGTTGAAACGGATCATGGCTGAAAATAAGATGCCTCCGACTAAACTGCCCCTTGCTAGATTTTGGAATGAATCTCTACTTCTGCAGCAGACGGCGGACCGCCGCTGCACATCCACCGCCGCTGTCGCAGCAACCGCCGCGGTCATCCTTTAGCTCCGATTGCCACCCCATCTAGCAGTTCACCGGATTCGGCCATTCCTGCTTCCGCGAACGCCTCAACACCCTCGATAACTCCTCCTCCAACACGACAACAACACCCCTTCCTCCTCTCGCCACCTCCGTCTCTGCCGCCGCTGTTGCAATCAAATCCCCCTTCTCATCCAGTTCCACACCCAACAACTTCTCCCCTCCTCCCCTGCCTCCCAGATGAGAAAACTAAACAACCAAACAGAGAGAACAAATGAAAAATTGTTTCTCGGATTCCGAATACTCACGAAGACGATGTCAATTCCGTGAAGAGAAGCTTCAAATTGGAGGGATACGAGGGCAAAATTGGGAGAACACTTTGTTTTCAGGAGCATGTCTGAAATCACCGATCCTTATACCTGCCTCCCACTGTGATTGAGTTACACTACCTACACTGATAATAATAGCTGTGAGTGTGAAACCCGAGTTTTATTACCGGGTCGGGAGATTATTTTCAGAGCTACCAAACGGATGATAAGGATGATGAACATTACATTTTCTTCCCTTTTCAAGGCTACCACCCGAGCCCTTAGAGAAAAATTCACGCAGCCCGTTCAACGGTCGTGTTCGTACTTCAAGAAAGTCCGGTACATCATCAGGAATAACTGTGGATGCCATGTGGATGCCATCTGTTTTCCTACACCACAGCCACGAGCTTGAACCGGATTTTTCCTACACCAAACCCAAATCATTAAATTAATAGAGTAAGTAAAATGCATAAAAATAAAAATAGAAAAATAAAAAATAAAAAAATGAAAAGTGGCCGACACAGCAAGTAATAAGCTGGCAGAAGATTATGATCTTATGACAAAGAGGATTTGTCCGCCAAGTTGCTTAGTTTCCATATATATATATATATATATATATATATATATATATATATATATATTTACCCCAACCATCACTTTCATGCCCACACCACATAAACAATACTCCCCACAGTATTCAGCCAACGAAGTAGGAAGAAGAGGCAATCTAACAAGATCCTTTTTCATGCCACAAAGAGACATAGTCAGCAAATCTTTTCCACATCACAAAAGGTGAGTACCATAAAACACCTCACTTTTTATTTCACATCTTGCAACATTGCATATAGGCAAGGCATGACCTCTGCCCAAAAACACCAATTTAGCATCGGATGAATATATTGCATGTAGGCAGAATTGCTGTAGCTTTCAAGAACATAAAAATGGCAGATTCTCAAAGAAAAATAGGAACTTAACTTGAAATAACATAGGAGTCTGCCGGAAAGACGTCCGGCAGCGAGCTCGACACTCTGATACACGAAAGAGAAAGAAGATAAATAAGTGCGAGATGAGAACAAGAATAAGCTGTTGCGGAGGTGCACGAGAGTGCATGCAGCACGTAAACCAGACAATCTACATCACCATACGCACACGTGGCAAGGATTCAAGTTAGTTAGTCAGTTAGAAGTTGTTATAGTTGGTTAATTGTTGCTTACGTGGACATGAGAGGTTATATATATACCGATCATGATTGTAATTCAGATATTATGTGAATGAATTGATGCAAGTTGTTTCTCTCTCTTCCCTCTCTTCTCCTTCTAGTGGTTCAGTGCGTATCGGTGCAATACCGGTCTCTGTTCCTATCACCGGAGGCCCCTATTCCGCACCACACTCCGTCGCCGACAATCGACAGCCCACGCTCCGAAAATCGTCACTGTTTCATCCCATTCAAATCTAAAATTTTAATTTACAAAGCTTGGCATAAAAAAAAAAGAAGTAATAAAATAAAATCTTGGTGAATAAGCAAATGAGAGGGACAAAATAGATGAACGCAATTGTTGATCACCCCTACCTGTCGGAGATCGGCGAAACGGCGGTGGCGTGGCGGCGGAGCTGAGACGGCGATGGTGTGGTGGAGAGAGGGAGAGCCGAGAGAGAAGGGAGGGAGAAAGAGAGAAAAGAGGGAGAGACGGGAGAGAGAGGGAGAAGAGGAGGAGAGAACACCGCCGGAGGGAGGCTGGCCGACGGTCAGTAGTAGGTAGAGAGGGGGATGAGACTTTCTCTCATTTTGGTTTGGGCTATAGGTTAGGTGTGAGGGAGATGAAATGGAGTATTTATATTTGGGTCATTTTGGTATTGGGCTGCTACATTTTAATTTCTCTACTTGGGCTAAATAAAGCAAATGAAAGAATTAAATTCGAGCCCAACACCATTTTAAATAGTTGGGGCTGCAGTGAATAAATTGGAGAGGCCCAATTTCAAAACTTAATTACTTGGGCTGAAAATCAGAGGAAGTCTTAGCCCAGTTCGAAATTATAATTTGTTTGGAGGAAATTTTAAATCTTAGCTTAAGTTTTAAATTAAGGTCTCATTAATATTTTTATATGATTCATTCTAATGGTGTAACTAAGCTAAAATAATCTACCTAACGTAAGAGTAGATTTTCTAAGTAAAAGACGCATAGATCCAATTTAATCGAAACCCGAAAATAGTGGAAGAAGAATCATCCAATAATAAATAAGGTTGAGAAATTCCTTAAAGATTAATCTACCTAGCGTAAGAGTAGATTTTCTAAGTAAAAGACGCATAGATTCAATTTAATCGAAGCCCGAAAATAGTGGAAGAAGAATCATCCAATAATAAATAAGGTTGAGAAATTCCTTAAAGATAAGTGAAATAAGAAAAAAGGAATTAATTGAGGCATGCATTCCTATTAAAGTTTAAGAATTTCTTGAAGACTGATTAGTGTATCATATTATATTGTTTTGTTTCCAAAAAGGTTATCTTTGCAAGTTAAAGTCGGAGGGAGAATTTCAAGTTAAGGAAATTTAGCGAACGAGGTGAGCTTTCTTATACTAAAAATACAAATTATATTTTATGAAAACTCGAACACATGTTCGTGATTTGATATTGTCTTGCCATAAATGTTTTGTGTATGATACCTATCTGTTGGCTAAGGCCAAGTGAATTATGAATGATGATATATAAGTCGAATTCGGGTCCCAGTGAGGGTGGTGTCCCCGCTCGGACTAGTGTACACGGGATACCTCTGACCGTGAACGGACGACAGAGAAGGTGACCGTGGAACAGTGGCGGATCCAGGATTTCCGATCTGAGAGTGCGATAAATAGTTATAACGATTTAGAGTTTCAAAATTCGACTGATGTTTTAATCATTTTATATTTTTTCTTGATAATAAACTTCATTATGAGTATATAAAAAATGAGAATATTTAAAATATTATATGAATGATTTATTTGGAGTAGCAACAACATATATTATTTTTATGAAGAAATCATATTTTTAATTATCTAAGTAAAATTTAGTCATTTTGCAAAATAGAAAAAATGAAAGTGTAAAAACATTAGAAAGAGTATTATATTTAAAAATGCATTAAAATAAATTAAATTGTTTGCAAAGGATCAAGAAATAATAAAGATAAAATAAATGCATGATAACCGAATCGAATAATGTTTATAAGAGAAAATTAAATTGATTAATTATAATTTTTTTGAATGTACAATAACAAAAGCATAAACAAAATTAAATGCATTCAAAACATTAAAACATTTTACAAGACAAAATATAGAAAATTTAATTCATCGGCAAAAATATCATACTATGTTATAAAACCAAAAGAAAAAAAATAAAATATTAGTTTGGTAGACACTAAAAATAAAACAGGGAAAAAGGACACTTACTATGTTATAAAACAGAAAGAAAAAAAAAATACTAGTTTGGTAGAAACTAAAAATAAAACAGAGAAAAAGGACACTGAAAAAGCATAAGATATGAAAGTGCCATTCATAGGATTCAAACCCAGGTCTATCAAATGGCAAGGTGACATGTTTACCACTGCACCACTACTAGCATTTTGTTTTAGGGGTACACTCGTACCCCCTTGTCCTCACTTAGATCCGCCAGTGCCGTGGAAGGTGGCCACCTTCCCGGCACAAACCTCTGGCATTTTGGGCAGAGAAGGTGACCGTATGAGAACACCATCTCAGCGGCACAAGGATACCTTTGACCTGTTCGGCAGAGAAGGTGACCGTATGAGAACATCATTTCAGCGGCACAAGATGGTCAGATATGTCAAAATACAGAGAGAAAATGGACCGCAGTCGAAAAATGATTTTTAGTAAACTCAGGTCTTTCAATAAAACCCCTGAGTGTTACTGTGATGATGGCTTGACAATACAGGCTCATTAGAGCATGCGTAGTGGCATGCTAATTAAAAGAGTGAAGTCAATAAATTATCCAATTTTCATGCACTGGATCGATCTACTGCAATTGCAACCAATTACTATCACATATTGGCACACTGCATGAGGATCTATACATTCCTTCTTTTTGGACATGAAATGCATCATCCAACCTCCTTAAATCTAACAAACTTAAGTGAATGTTCGTTGAATTATAAACAAATCAAACCAAATTTTTATTAAAGTAGGAATGGAGATACAACACATGACCAAGATATCATCCAAATTTATTTTTATTAAAGTAGGGATGAAAATACGACACACCAAGATCTCATCCAAATTTTCAAGTAAAAGAAGAGGTCCAGATTTCAGAAACAACAAAGTGGAATGACCTTGAGAGGAACTGCCTTGTGTAGTACCATTCCGAACTCATCCGTGGTGTCAGGTCTCACCCCTCCTTCCATTTCCCATTCAAAATTGTGAAGCATAGAGCCCAACATTAGAGACAACATTCTATCGGCCAGAGGCAAACCCGGGCACATTCTTCTCCCTGACCCAAATGGAATAAGCTCGAAATCTTGGCCCTTAAACTCTATATTGTTGTTTAAGAATCTTTCAGGCTTGAAAGAAGTAGGGTTGGGCCAGATGCTCGAATCACTGCCTATAGCCCAAGCGTTGACGAATACCTGGGAGTGTTGGGGAATTATGTAATCCCCAATCTTGACCTCGCGATCCACCTGTCGAGGAACCAGAAACGGAACGGGAGGATGGAGCCGTAAGGTCTCTTTGATCAGTGCCTGCAAGTATGGGAGTCTTGATATGTGTGATTCTTCAACTTGCTTCTTCTCTCCAATCACACTTTTCAGCTCATTCTTTGCATTACTCATCTTCTCTGGATTAGCTAGCAGTTCTGTCATTGCCCATTCTACTGTGGATTGAGTCGTGTCTGATCCTCCCACAAATAAGTCCTATATAAATTGTGCAACCATGTAAGTTTTTAGAATATACTATCATATTGAAACAAATTTTAGAGAGAGAGAGGTGCCACCACAAACAGATGTCGAATGTCCTTGAAGTTAAAGTCATACTCATCAGATTCCTCCATGAGATCGAAAATCACAGCCAACAAATCATTCTTCCTCTCCAATTCCATAGATCTTGATTCAAACCTCTCATCAATTATCCCTCCCAAAACACCAAGCAATCTCCCCAAGTAAAACTCCGACCTCTTCTTGATCCTCTGCGGATCCAACCACTTGAGAAACGGGAAAAAGTCGGCCACATTAGGAGTCCCCAAAGTCGTCATCAAGCCCTCGACCGTCTCCTTCAGATGCTGCGTTGTGCCGGATTCAAATTCAATCAAATCCACAGAGAAAATAGTCGCGCTCATAAGATTAAACGACGTCACAAACGCCGCCTGCCCCAAATCCACGGCCCGCCCGCTCTCGCTGCACTTGCGCAAGTAATCTATCAGCCTCTGGACCTTCTCGCGCCGGACTCCCGCGCCGCCGTCGAGGCGCCGCGCCGAGAACATCTGCTCTCTGTACAGCTTTCGCAGTTTTCTCCACCTCTCTCCAACCGGTATGAGTGCGAGTGAAATCTTGTCGAAGCCGTGCGCTTCGGCGGCGGCGGAGATGGTGCGGCCGGAGAAGGCTTGGTCGTGCTCTTGCAGCACCAGTCTGGCAGAATCCGGCGACGATATGACGACGGTGTTGATGCTACCGAGCTTGAGAGACATCACAGGGCCGTAGGTTTTGGAGAGGTCGGCGAGAGACTTGTGGGGGTTCCGCCCTAGCTGGAGGATGTTTCCGATGATCGGGAACTGGTATGGCCCCGGTGGAAAGTTCCGGCTGGGGCGGCAGAAATGAGACCATGCCAAAATCGATACAATTATTGCGATCAAGAGTGAGAGAGCCATTTTAGCCAATTCTGTGATAGGAGAGAAAGCCTTTGTTACTTAAATAATCAAGTCCTTGCATGTGTTACTTAAATAACGAAACTTTTGAGTACTGTTTTAAGATGGGCTATGAGTTGGGGCAATAGGATTTTTTAGGAGTACTCTCCTATTATTAGTCACAACACTAACTACACTATTCATGGGCGTTACATTGCACTTTACTCCATCACTAATTCAAAAGATAACATCTACGACTATTCCTCTGTTAACTATTTACTCTTTGAACTTTTTTTATCCCATTAATTCATTTCATTAAATTAAAAATACGATTAATAAAAAAATATTCATTAAAAAAATTAAAAAAATTACAATATACTCCTTCCGTCCCCCAAAATTCATCACCATTTGGCCTGACACGAGTTTTAAGAAATGTAATAGAAAGTGAGTTGAAAAAGTTGGTGGCATGTGGGTCCTACTTTTATATATTAGTTTTAAAATAAAAGGTGAGTGAGAATGAGTTAGTGGAATATGTGATCCATTACCAAAAATAATAAAAGTGAAAGGTGACAAATTTTTAGGGATTGACGAAAAAGGAAATAGGTGACAAATTTTCAGGGACGGAGGGAGTAAATTTTTAAAAATAAAAATCACATAATTTAAATCCTAAAAATGAACCGGTGTCTTGTTATAAGATCATCATAACCGGTCTCACAATGACTCCGTTTTGAGCTGCCTTTCTTCAATCCTCTTGATGGCAGAGAATCTTTGAATATCCGTGCTCACTTGGTCGACTCTGAAGCATTATTTCAAAACGTAGTTTTCAGTCACCCTCACCCAAAAAATATTCCGGTTATGTTGGTTCTCACGAATCGGATCCTCTGTAGTGGCGACTCACACTTCGAACAATTTCTTGGATTGGTTGTCAGATTCCAGATTCTGAATTCGGGATTTTGGTCGTAATCTTCCTAAATTTGGGACAACTATTGTGACGAACCGTAGGGCGTCATGTACTGCATGTGGGGCATGTGCAACATGTGAGGTCAAGTAAACGTCATTAGTTGGAGTCCGTGGCCTCTGGTAGTTGGGCGTTGCTGAGTCTTGGGTACTCGAAGTCGGATAATCTAGCGACAACACATTATTGTTGTTGAGATTGAGGCTCTCAACTTTCATCTGGGTTGGCCGACCATATTAGCACAGCCGACCATATTAGCACAATTGAAAATGATTATTTGAACAGAGAAATATATGAGTGAGAAATTAAGATATACTGTGTTTTTAGTCTTGAAAAAAATTACTATATGATAAATGGGTTATTTATAGATGATTTTAGGATAAGTCGAAAATTAAAATATTAAAAAAAAGGGGAAGAACATTGATATTTGGGAAAATGGAAATTTCTTATTAAATGCTAATTTTATTCGGTTTCTTAAAAATTAATATTGAAAGTGGGCGTCACTGACTCAACGAAAGCATGCCGGGGGGTGTTGGGGGGGGGGGGGGGTGGCGCGCTTTCTCGAAAAATGCATCTCCCCTTGCGAAACCCCTTGACATGCAACGGTGTCTTGCAGACGTCTTGTCTCGGCGGGATGAGACCGAGACGCCGGTGGGCACCGTTATGAATGCTCTTAGGCCATCCGCAATCCCATCCTTTTGTCAATTTCTTTCTTTCATTATTCATGAATTTGTTAGAGAATAATTTAGTTATTTACCTATATATTCTATACATAAAAAATATATATTAGTGTATTTTATTATTCTAGGTTCATCCAACTAGTTCTTCCCTATACTAGTAAAAATTGAATGATCCTTGAATATTTTATTCACACAACTATTGCAAAATTTAGTTATTTACCTATTTTGTAAAAAAAAATATACTCCCTCTATCCCTGATATGCATTTTTCCCTTTTTAGTCCGTTCCACATGAATATGCACTTTCTAATTTTGGAAACTCTTTTATCTCTATTGAGGACTCATTCTCCACTAACAATATTTTAATTACTTTATAATTTAGAATTCTAAATTATAAAAAAGGATGCATGTATATATATTTAATTTCTTAAACTTATTATCTAATAGAATTATAATAGTCATCCACATCTAATTGATTTTTTTATTACTAAATTAAAATTCCAAAGTTATAAAAACGATTACATGCATATATTATTAATTTCTTAGTGTTATCATCCAACGAAATACGAAATAATAATATCCATTCCATCCAAGTATTTTATTATTAATTCATCTTTAAAATTTTAAGTTGTAAAAACGACTGCATGTGTATATGCTACATCCAGTGGCGGAGCTAGAATTTTAACGATGGGAGGCCCAAATTACCATTAAAATTTATTGAGTGTGTTCAGTGCTAACGACGCGGAAACAACTTGAACGAGATCAACATAAAAGCCTCGCGTGAGAAATGGATAATGGAAAAATTAATTAGTGAATAGATTTATAGAGCATAGCACATATTTTACTACTAATATTTTATGATATATTTTCATATTAGATCAAAGAGTTATCATCTACTATTATAGATTTTTTTTTATCATAATAGGCTTCACATTAAAATTGATTTTATTAATATCATATAGTAATATTTTACAATATTTATGAAATTGAAGAATCATTTTATAATCTTAAAGTGTAAAATTCTTTCTTTTTTATGATTATAAATTTAAATGATTTATGTACAAAATTACTAAGGGAAAAAATCAATAAAAGTTTATGTGAGAAAATCCATAAAATATAAATGAATATGAGAAAACTAACAAAATTTACTAATTTGAGAAAATAAGAAAACAAGTCGCAAATGAATTATGTGTATAACTTTAAAATCAAATTTACAAATGTATAAATCAAATAAAACATAATTGAATACAAAATAGAAGAAATAGATAAAATCAAAAAATCCCAAGTGGGGTTTGAACCTGGTACCCATGAACAAGAAGGCAGAGTTCTACCCAACTGCACTGGCATTACATAATTGTAAAGCTACTTACATATATTATATTAAATAGGCAAATGGGTGAGGGGGCCAAAGCCCCCCCGGCTCCACCGTGGCTCAGTCCCTGGCTATATTCATCTTTGAAAAATTAAAATTTTTAAAATGACAAGAGTTTTAATGCATAATTTGTAAAGTATAAGAGAAAAGAATTGGTAAAATAAGATCAGAGAGGGAAAGAAAAATGGATAAAGTAAGAAAAAGTAGTGGAAACAGTGTTAGCAGATTGTGGGGTTCAAATCATGAAATAGAAAGTTAAAAAATTTTTATTTTTAAGTAACGATCCAAAACTAAAATAGTTTTAATTTTCAAGGGATAGATGTAATATTTAATTCTTAAGGGACGCCAATCCTATTGTTTATTCAAATAGGACGACGGGAATCTTAGATTAAATAATACAGCCACCGGAGAAAGAAGACTCATTATACTCACCACCTACTAACTAGCCCTTCAAATATAGAGGATATATTTTACGATCTTCCAAATATGTTTCTACAAATATTTTTACTCATACTTTTTCACATGGTTTCTTTACGATTCTAACTCAATCTTGGTGAACTTAGATATTAATGTAGAAGGATGGAGTAATTTTATTATCTATTTTAGAGTTGTATCTATACATATATAAAAGGCGAGTTTTGGCCTTCTTTTGAAATATTTATAAGTTTTGTCCTCATTCTGAAATACTTATAAGTTATGGACTAATTTGAATATTTGATAATTGGGCATGATAATCAATACATATAGCATTTATAATTCAAGTATTAATTATTTAATAACAGATAAAGGTGGGAATCATAACATCTTATTTGACCATATATCATTTTGGGTATTACAAATGAAAATCTATCTATACATCTTCATCATATAAAAGTTGTGTTTTGAGTACTAATTTAGAATATTTTAAAATATATTTGTATTAAACAATATAGTGTATTAATAATAATTATAGGATTTGTAACTTCTTTCAAAATTAAGAATTGTATTAGTAATAATTATGATAATTTAAAATGGCAGTTACAATCTAATCACATTGTTGTGTGGGGAAATAATTTTTGTTGGGTTAAGCGTTAGTAATAAATAGAAATCCACCATGTATATATTGATGAATTAACATAATTTTCACACAGCGTGTGTATCTTAATTTATTTCAATATATTAAAGAATTTATGTACGTACAAAATTATTTTTATGCACATAGGAAATCACTAACTCTCATTTAAGAACCAAACAAGTATATATGCGTATTACATAGGTTAAAAATTTTAATCAAAAACTCATCTATCTGCCATTTTAGATTAAAAGATTTAGTCTCTTTTAATTTAATAAGTATCGAGTAATATAAAATTATTTTAATTAAATGTCATTTCATTTCTTTGTAACACTCAATTTAATATCCAAAAATTAATGCTCATCATTATTTTACCGTTACATATTTGCTATCATGAATTCTCTATGAGAATAGAATAAAAAGTCAAAATATTAAATTCTCTTATAAAATTAATGTGTGTCCGTATATAGTTTCCATCCATCAATCAATTTTTTAATTAATTATCCAGTTTTTGATACTTATTATTCACATTTAAAGGTGCAAATTTATGACTTTAATTTGGAGAAGTTATAAATCATCTCATGGTTAATTTTTTATCTATAAATATGACGTTTGAAGACTTACTATCTACACATTCCTACTTACCTCACACTTAAGTTTGATATTTTGTTCATATCTTATGAAGAAAGGTCGACATCATGGAATCATTCTTCACATCGGGTTATAGTGTGTTTTCATTACCGTGCGGTATGTTGTTTATGCGCTATTTTATGTTTGTATGCAAATTATATAAAATCATTAATTATATTTTTTTTGCTTAGGGCGTTATTATTCAAGCAACTTTTCTGTGAAGTTTACACGAAAGGTTTGGTGCAATACTTAAGGAAGTGACGTTTTTTCGTACAATTTCATGTTTATCATTTGTTGTATTTTCATTGTGGTTGTGTGTTTTGTTTTGTTTATTTGTTTTTTTTTTACTCTTCACGACGGCAAATTGTATGAGAGAATGAGGTAGAGGGGCACAGCGTGGACGAAGGCCGATATGGTGAAATTTCGGTGTAGCATCACAGCTGGCATATTCTTGTCCAATTTGCATATTCATATTTAGTCTTTTTCAATAATAATATTATTAATAGTCTTACTAATTGTGGATTGGATATTAGGCTATTCATCAAGTTTAGACTTCCCCATATTATTGGTCTTTATATTTTTGGTTTAATCTTCTTCAATAATTATATTAGTCTGATGAACTGTACTTTATTCCTTTTGTTATAAAGATGAGCTATTAGGCTATTAAGTTTAAGCTTGCCTATATTATTGGTCCGTTATATATTTGGCTAAGCGATAGCCTTCACTAATATATATTACCATCTTTTTGGATCACTTATATAAGACGTTATTACTATATCCTCTGTCCCATGGTAGAAAATTATGCTATACTACATATCAGTATTTTTTCAACATATCTATATAAGTTGAGTTATGGAAGTATTAATGCTCTTATAAATTAAATAGTATATTATAACTTAATTCTTTTTTAATTCATTTTTAAGTTTTACTTTAATATTGCCTGAATCATTTAGCTATTGTTTTATATTTATTCCATGTCAATTTTTAAAATTTGTTGTTATTAAATGGGTCAATTAATAACAAAATAGTAATAAGTTGATTTATAATTTATTTATTCACAATTATGAAATTTTTGTATGGAAAGTAGTTCGTGAGATGTTATAATTTCAATTAATTCTAATATAGGAATAGTATTTTTATTTAGTACTCCATGATACATGGATTATTTTTTTTTCTTCGAAGAACTTAATGAAATGATGTTATTTCAAATAATTTCCATTCATGTATTATGAATCAAAGCTTTCCAAATTTTTATGATTCATTCTTAATTATTTCATGTTTAATATATATGTTTTAGCCGTATAATTCATAGTTATTATATACATTTTTTATAATGTTTTAAATTTTTTTAAATAACCTATAATTTAAAATTATTATTTTAAAATATTTAATCTGTGCATCGCACAGGTGTGATACTAGTTTCTTTTATTGTGTGAATAGATTTCATGGCCACAAAATATAGTAACCGCACATTAGTGTAGCAAAATAATTAGATTATCTTCCATTTTAGATCAAATTACAACAATTAGATTAACTGTTATTATACACGTAGTAATAAATTTTGATATAGATCATCGCTCATGCTTATACCGTGAATCATGAATCAACGTTACTCCCTTCGTCCCATATAATTCGTCCCAGTTTTCTATTTCAGTCTGTCCCACATAATTTGTCTCACTTCACCTTTACCATTTATGGTAGTGCACTCCATATTCCACTAACTCATTCCTACTCACATTTTATTATAAAACTAATATATAAAAGTAGAACCCACATTTCACTAACTTTTTCAACCCACTTTTCATTACAATTCTTAAAACCCGTGCCCGGTCAAAGTGACCCGAATTATCCGGGACGGAGGGAGTATAAAACTTTTAAGATTTAATGATATTAATTTTATTTAATTACTACTAATTATTTTTATTTTCCTTAACAATTATTATTCGTTGCACTATTTAACATTAAAGCCGTTACAAATAAAGAATACATGGATACAATTTAAATCCATGGCTATAAATATACTACTTTGTTTGCTTGTACGTCACTTACTACCTTCTTTTGCTTCACTGAATTTTCTGGAAAAAACAATTTGTTTACTTTGCACATTCTTTTTGTGTGATTATATTTTGTTACTAATATTTGTTGTTTGTGTTTTATTAATTGAAAAGATGGGGTCGACGCCTGACGATGAAAGTGTTGGAGATGATGAACGGAGAAGATCCGGTGGATAGAGATGCATGAGCATAGGCGATTTTGGGAATCCATATTTTTTATTGAAAATTTCATTTCTTGGTTGCATCCTAATCCATTACTCCCTCCGTCCCGCTTTAAGAGTCCCAGTTGAGTTGGTCACATATTTTAAGAAAAAAGTGTTTAGTGTGTAATGAATAAATATTTAGTGGATGTTGGGATCCACTTTTAGTTGAGTGTTCAATAAATAAATGTTTTAGTGGATGTTGGGACCCACTTTTTTATTGGTTGTAGTGGATTTTGGGACCCACTTTTAACACTTTGTAGGTATTTTTTTTTTTTTTATTAATTTATCTCAGCAGGACTCTTAAAGCGGGGCGCCCAAAATTGATGTCGGGACTCTAGCGAGGACGGAGAGAATAATTTTTAGTAATAGATGATTAACTAGTTAATCGATTCTCAATTAACAGAATTATTGAATGTTTATTGATTAATAATTAATGAGATTAAAGATCAATTCAAATATAAATACAATATTTTATTTTCAACATTATTTAAAATAATTAACAAGACAATATGTGAAGCTCTTTTGTTTTTTTGTTTTTGTTTTTAATTAATGTGATCTATAAACTCTATAAAATTTTAATTGTGATTTATAAATTCCGTATAATTTTATCTTTTATCATTTTATTTATTTAAGTAAATTGACATTTCCAATTTTACGTGAAGAAATTTCAAAGAGTCGTGCAACGCACATGGGTGATACTAGTTACTAATAAAATACAACTTCAAAACAAAATAAAAAATTGAGTCTTCATTCCATCCTACCATAAGTGATTTACGTTCCTTTTACGATCCCACTTAAAATGAATCATATTTATTTTTAGGAAAAAAATAAATTAAGAAGTTGTGCGTAGTAGATTAACTTATACCCCCTCCTTACCAGCTAAGATGGCATTTTTTTTTAGTTTGTCTTAAATAAAATTCACACATTTCAATATTTGGTAATATTTTCTCTAAGATTATTTTTCCTATTATTTCACTCAACCATTTTTTCTCACTCTAATTGAAATTTTCAACTTTCTTTCTCTCTACATTTACTACTTACAGTCACTTTTTATCTTTTCAATTAAACACACAACCAACAACTACTAAAATTTTATGTCTAACTAAGAAACATATCATCTTAATTGGAACGGAGGGAGTACTTAGATAATAGAATAGGAGGGAGCATCAAATTTGATCGAGAAGCTCTTAATGTAAATTTTAAGATTAAATTTTGAACATAAAAACTTTTTTGCTTCATTTGATTAAAATTTAAAACTATATAGAAAATAAAGTTGAGCATAGCTTCAATTGGAATAGAGACAGGGCAACTGAACCCAATGGCATATTCATAGCAGCATCCCATACAAATCAAGAAAATCTCTCACCTCTCATCATCAATTGGAATAGGAGATAAAATTTGGGGGACTCGGCCCTATATATATTTAAAAACACACGATCCGATTGCTCGTTGCGTCTTCTCTGCTTCCAGCTTTTTTCACCTTTCGCGTGCCTCATTGGTGGTTGCAAGTGCCTCCAAGCGACATTGCTCTTTCAACTTCGCTGCCATCTTCCTCTCGTCTCGTTTCTTCTGCTTCCCTTATTGACTCGATCTCGTCCCCTTGATTAATAGGCTCCTCATCGCCACGGGGCTCAGGTTTTGTATTCCACAGTTCCATAAAACATTGCACTTGAAGAAGTATTTGCTCCAATTTCAGTTAGTACTTAGTTACAATGAGGCACTTTATCATTACTTTCATCCAAAAAGATCTAAAGAAGGTAGTCTATTCAGACTTATAACTTCTCCTTGACATAGTTTAGCAACAAAATTATGCAACTAGCTATGCATTTATCAGTTCCATGACCATTTGATCCAGTATTTTATTTCCAAATTGACAGAATATATATAGGGATGTATTCAAATCCTAACATATTTTCATTGCAATTCATTTAATAGCCATTCATTCATTCTACAAAAAATGCAGTTATCAGGAGTTGTACCTGGTGCCATGGAACATGGCCGTTCAAGCATCGTCAACCAAAAACACGTGAACCTTCTTCTCAACCTCAAGCCAGCTACACCCCGGGTCCTTCTTCACTCCTCGATCCCTCATAAATTTACGGACTTTGGCAACACTATCCCACCGCCCTGCAGCAGCAAATATATGTCCCATCATGCTTCGGAATCATGTCAAAGAGTTTTTCAGCAGCACGGACGCCTAAGTCCACGGTTCAAATAGTCTTGGGCCTGGGTTTGCAAATTAGCCAAATTGGAGCCCATTTCAACCAATGAGGCCATCCTAACTAAGCCCGCTTCGTTTCACTGGTGGGCCAGGCCTGGGCCGAGCTAGGCCGGGCGACTTTAATACTTCCTCCATTTAAAAATAGAATTTTCTTTTTGTTAATTCGTTTCTTAGAAATATAGAACTTCTCATTTTAGAAAATGAACATCATATTCCATTACCACTAATTCCACTATCTGGATTGAGGTGGACGCATATTTGTTCCAATGACCCAAGGCAAGTAGGTCAGCCTCAAGGCCAGATGATGCATCTAGCGGTGTCCAGAATGCTCGTATGAGAGCACCATCACAACCTCGGATTAGTCCACCTCCACATGATCTATCTCCTGAGCCGAGAACCAAACGTTTGTGTTGAGTTCGATCCATCCTTGGTCCGGGGGTTTCCATTTAACCATCCGGGCTCTCTTCAGGGATGTACCAAAAGCTCACAACTGCCCTCCTCACTTGATTGTGAAGTTTGAATAAAGTTATAAATTGAAAAATTCAAATAATCACACAGATGAATAAGCCTCATCAGATGAAGATCAAGAAGTCTGCCGGGGAACATAAGCTGGTAATTCCAGAAAAAGTTCCACCATGGCTGAATTTCACCCTCACTTTCCAATGTGAGGAACTGCAGATGCTACGAGGACATGTCAAGTCCAACGAAATAGATCTGAGTTCCTTGAAGTTCCGAAGGAATGAGAAGAACCCCAAATCCTTAATTGGTGAATTCAATCATTTCTTCACTGGTAAAGCCTGCCATCTTAGTGAGAAGTTCACAGATTTCATCCGCTGATTCAGTAGATTGCAAGGTCAAAATCTCAACAATCTAACATGGCTTAAATACATACCCATACTTACGACACTACCGCCTAATGCTGGTTACGCTTGATGGTTAACCGGGCAATGCTTGAAAGCACGATGCTCGACCTCAAAATGCTAAGCAAGCACACAATCGAGCATAATGCATCAAAAAATGCACAATGTTAGTTCGATGATTAAACACTTGATCGAGCACGAACATCTTGCATCAAGTAATAGTAATTAGTTGTAAATTTGAAATTATTTATTCTTATCGTTCGTATGCAAATAAGGAAAACGGAAACATTAAATCTTAAAGCTAATGATGTTCTGTGAATGAGCTTTGCCGATTGCGTTACATTTACATACTCAATTAGGACAATGATACCACATGTCATGAAAAGTTACGTATGTATAAATACACATGGAAGATTAGTTAACACGCTTGAAACGATTGGATGACCAAGATCTATAAGTAAACTAACAATTGACGAATAAGTTGCAATTTTTTGCACATTCTAGCACATTATTAGAAGAATCATACAATGAAAACTAATTTCATGCGGTCGAGAGAATCGGTTAGAAGGTACTTTAATAGTATACTGCAAATACAAATGTGTGGAAAAAAGAATGTCCGTTCTGCAAAACCAAATTCTGTTACTATCAATGGTGAAAGGAAAAGAGAAGCAGTGGCAAACAATAATTAATTTCTACACATAATTATTTGCATTTAAACGCATAAAATTGCAGTTCACGGCAACCAGGCATGAACCCGCGCTTCGTCAACCCAAAAATTATACAGAATGTTCCAGAGAAGAAGATCCCCTCTCGATGCAGGAAAACGCAACCGGCCTCTCTGCAAAGCTCTCATCAGATATGTCAATCCAGAGAAGATCCCCTCAATTTGGAAGGCCGAATTATTCGGTTCAAGACGACTCAAGTATTCAACAGTTCAATGAACCAGTTGCAAGCCGATCAAATTTTTAAAACACTAGGTTCACAAAGATAGTGTTTCTAAGTGTACAGTTCCTCATTCTTGAAAAATAATTTTTTTTATATTATTATTATACATCCTTCAAATAATAGCCTGACATGAAACAACTCATAATGATAAGATCAAACATAAACACCACTTAATAATAATAAAAAAAAAGCATTCAACACGAACATGTCTCGTACACGCGCTAACAAAATGATATCACGTTTACACGATTCGATAACGACCAAAAAATCTAGATTAACATTATGAACAAGAATGAAATTATAAACAATTGCCACAGTAGTTCATTTTTGTTACGTCCACTGAAATTAGTCAATTTTTATTTATAGATAGTATCTCAACAATATATATAAACTTGACGACATGATAAGGCCAAACTCGAATAACACACAATAAGATAACATTAAAAATGAACATGAGCACGATGCAGATTGACATTATCATTTAGAATGATATCATAGAGAGCATCCCAAAATATATTTACTAGCCACACCAGAATAGGTTGACATGATAAAGCCAAATCTGAACACCGTACGATAAAGAAACCTTAGACACGAACATGACCAGATAACCACAAAACACAAATGTAGACTAGCATTATAAACTCTGAACTCTTAAGTGAGAAAAAGTTAGGTATCAAAATTATGCAGAAGTATGGTAATCCTAAAAAATAATTTAGCATTATAAACTAGAACGAGGTCCCATTAAACTTCCTTTGTTTCTAAAAAAGATCTCATTTTTTATGCTTTGGTACATCCACAAAACTGAATCCATTTTCAGTTCAAACTCTATGATATACAAATAAATACGGAGCATATAATAGTCTAATACAATAACAACACAACATGATAAGGTCGAACACTAACACCACACAATAAGAAAACCTGTTATTATAATACAAAAGCCTATGACAGGCTCTCCATATCAGAGGTAATTAACAAAATTAGCCACTAAATAATGCCATTTAAGGTACAAATTGGGGCTAATTGTCACTTTATTGCAAAATTGCAAGAGATATCATAGGTGCAGTAGCAACAACAATATTACATACAACACGATAAGGCCAAACCCGAACAGTAAACGACAAAGAAGATTTATAACCAAAAAACTACACCACAAACAATCCTTCCACACAAACACACAAATGTATACTAACTAAAACGAGATCACATTCTTGAATCCGAAATTCTTGAATGAGAAAAGGCTAGGAGTGAAAATCAGGGCACTAACGTAATCCTTCGCAGCTGCATCCTCAAACATACCGACTTGTTGAATAGTTCGTGTCTTGTTGGAGTAGTAGATGAGCCGCTTTTTGGCCAGCAGCATCAAAACGTCACCATCTTTAAAAAGTTTAATTGGTTTAACGCACATATAATTCCAACCAAAAACAGAAGCCCGATCAAAATCAAAACCGTTACTACTCATCTTGTACAGTATAGTCCAAGATTCCTCGACATGGTATTCCTTCATCGACCAAACGACAATTTCATCTTCCCATGTGTATGAATAACAGAGACAATCCCTCAAAGTAGACAACTCCCCGGTTAGACGGCTACGTCCATTTACAGGAGGCGGAGGAGGAGGAGCAGCGAAGTTGCTAAAACATTCATTTTCTAGATCAAAACCACAAATCCGTAAGGCATGAGGCGAATAATATGCTCCTGTCCAATGGATGTTGCCATTACAAACAATGTGTGCAGCTGTATAGAATCCGAGACCTGAAGCAGCGCCGGCTGCAACGCGCCTCCATGTTCCTGTTCCAAGGGTGTATACATAGTGAAAGTCGGTGTCCGCATTGATACAGACCACCTTATATTGCCCACTTATTTTGCTCACACCAAAACCAAAACAAAACAACGGATCAACATCATCATCATCAACAACAACAGCATCATCATCTAAGATGTAATCCTCAGGGCCCCATAGCTCTATATACTGACGAGTGATCGGATTGCATATAAAAAGAGGAATTTGAGAAAACCCTAACTTTGAGTGCAGAAGAAGCAATCCATTTGCAGCCATAGCCGCCAGTTGTTCTGAGTTTTCGTGAGGGATATCGAAATCTGTGAGCGGAATGTAGTGAAGATCATGGCTCTTCTCCTCATCGGCTTCGTCTTCGTCTTCGTCTTCAATATCGAAAATTGAGGACCGAATTGAGTTCATCTGCTGCAAGAGAGCTAGGGCGGGTGGGGTTTTGTATTCGAAATCGTCGGAATCGAGCAGATTGAGCCATGATTTGCAAACGCACTTGCTTAACGCAATGCTTCTGATAGGGAGCCGCGAGAGGATGTTGGTGGTGATTTCTGATGGCAGATTTCTGAAGAAATTACGCTCCATTGATGGTAGAAATGGATGCGTATGAGAATGGTGAAGAAGAAGAAGAATAAGCAGCAGCGGCGTTCATTTTGGAGGACTAAATAGTGAGAAATAGGGTTTCTTCTGCTACAGTAAATAAGAATTAGGGATTTCGTCAATTTTTACGCTTAGTTAGTAAATAAATCTAAGAAAAATAGACAAAGTTAATGATAGAGTAATCAGTGGTAAACTGGTAAAGGAAGATAGAGTTAGGGAGAAGTGGCTTAGGCAAAGTTAGTGGTGTTAGTGGTGTTTAAAACATTTCATTTCTAGAATTGGTCTAGTTTTATGGACGGCCAAATTGTTAAAACTAATGCTACCTTCGTCCATAAAAAATAGATAAAATTGTAAATAATACAAATTTTAATACGCAATTGATAAAGTAAAATCGGAGAAGAAAAAGCGGTAGAAGTAGGGTTAATAGATTGTGGGGTCCATATTTTACTGAGGTAGTATATTTTATGTGGACAGATTTAATTTGTGGTCTTAGATAAATTACTCATAAAAATGAAATTAGAAGTCTCATAATTCCACCATTGTAACAACTATGTTTATAATATCACAATGAATTCATTCGAATGAAAACTTTTAACAACAATTTCTATTCGACACGATAAGGCCAAACCCGAAAACTAAAAGATAAACAAACATCCGACAAAAACACATAAATGTAGACTAATAGACTAAAATAAAATGATCCAGCAACATCAAAACATCACCATCTTTAAAGCATTTAGGCTGTTGGAGCTGGTCTTTCTGCATCCTCACAAGACCTCAGCACTGAAAAAATTTCTCTTCTGGCGACAGTTTCCACTCTTTTCACGATAGTCCGTGGGATCAGTTCCTTGATGTTTTTAGGCATATTCTATCAGTTCTATCGTTTGGCGTTCTGACGAGTGTATGAAAACATATTCTATCATTTCCATCGGTCTACATGCAGTAGCCTTGTGTGCGAAGCTGTTTCAACATTGGGGCAGTTGATAGAGATCAAGACTGTATTATCTCCATTCTCTTGAAATCATTTTCATCTGTGTATAGATTACTTTTCATGTTTGAGAATTTGTTTCCTTGTTTAGTTTTATGTTGATTTCCTTTCCTAGTTTAGATTTCATCTTGTGTTTTTCTCTGCTAACTTTAATTATGTGTTTACGAGCATTTACTTCATAACAAACCAAAAAACGACAAGATAAGAAAAGTCTCATCACGGTCACGATAACAATATGATTTAATAATGCGTGTTGACACGACCCGATAACACAAAATGTAGATTAACGTTACAAACTAGAACGAGATTACAATCAACAACCCACATTAATATATATATAGTGCGTGTCGGGCGACATGATAAGACAAAACCCATAAAGGTTGAGCTTCAATGTACGTTTTACAGTATTGTCGTTTGCTTAACATTTATTTGCATGTTATGTTGAACTTTCTAAGTGATGTTGTAAATTTAAGACTATATAGAATATAGAATGGAGTTTTGCTCCACAAAAATATATCTTCATTTTTTAGATTTCCTTATGCATGTAGTAAGTACTACTCCATAAATGGACAATTATATATGTGCTTAATATTCATGAATTTGGGCACGAAAATTATTTGCGGATGCACCACACCCTTAGTCCTTAGAGCATAACTAAAATATAATCTCGTTCCTTGATTAAAATACGAAAACTTATAGCATTCAACTTAATGCCTATTATTATAGTTTCATCATATAATCATCATATTATGGTAGTCATCAATTTCAATTTTGACTAGAAAAGTGATAGTAATATTTTTTTTAAAAAAATAAACTACATTTTCAATTTGACTAGAAGTGAATATATAGAATACCCTAATTTATATTATAATCAAAATCTGCAATATAGAATGCTGTGAATAACAGTATTTTAAAAAAAACATATTTCACCATAAAATAGGAAATGTAGAAGACAAATAAATGGAAAAATATAGTAAAACACAAAAGTTTGTTTGTCACCTTATTTTCTTTTACTTCAGCGTGTTTGAACATCAGAAACTCTGTCTCCATTAATGGAGCAAGATTTCTTCACAAATCTACCATCAGAGATCACCACTAACATCCTCTCACGTCTCCCTCTTCGAAGTGTTGCTATCAGCAAGTGCGTTTGCAAACCATGGCTCAATCTGCTCGAGTCCAGCAATTTCGAAATCAAAACCCCACCCGTCCTAGCTCGTGTGACGTCGAATAATTGGTTGTCACATTGCATGATTTTCGAAATTGAAGACGAAGACGAAGCCGATCTGGAGAGCCATGACCTTCACTACAATCGGCTCACAGATTCCAAAATATATCACGGATCATCAATAGCAGGTGTCGCTGCCAATGGATCGCTTCTTCTATTGTTATTTGTAACCACATACTCAAATCCTACATGTTGTCTTCACATATGCAATCTGATCACTCGTAAATATGTCTTCCTCGACTTGCCTGAGGCATTCACTTGTTATTTGAGTTTTGGATTTGGTTTGAGCAAAACAAGCGGGCAATATAAGGTGGTCAGTATCAATACATTCTCCAGATCCCATCATGTATACACCCTCGGAACAGGAACGTGGACAATCTCCCTTCTATTACTGCACAATCTGCATTAAATGGCAACCCCCATTGGACCTTACGTGATCCGAAGCAAAGAATGTGGATTTGTGGGTTTCATGTTGAAACGGAATGGTTTAGCATCTTCTCTACTCCTCCTCCTCCCATATATGGACGTGGCCGTCTAAACGGGAAGTTGGCTGCTTTGAGGGACTGCCTCAGTTATTCATAAACATGGGACGATGAAATTGTCATCTGGTTGATGAATGAATACCAAGTCGAGGAATCTTGGACCATAGAGTACAAGTTGAATACTACTCGTTTGGGTTTTGATAAAACTAAAATTCACTATGTTATTCCTATCAAAATTTTCAAAGATGGTGACATTTTGATGTTGTTGAACAGCAACCAGCACATCTACTACTCCAACAAGACGAGAACTACTCAAAAGGTTGATATGTTTAAGGATGCATCTAAAAAGTGTACCTTCGCCATGATTTTCACTCCTAGCCTTTTATCATTCGAGAGGTTTGTGATCAGGAACGTGTTCTCGTTCTAGTTTAT
This sequence comes from Salvia hispanica, assembly GCF_023119035.1. NCBI lineage: Eukaryota > Viridiplantae > Streptophyta > Magnoliopsida > Lamiales > Lamiaceae > Salvia > Salvia hispanica. Next base: position 14,042,308 of record NC_062970.1, read on the forward strand.
AATATTATACATTTGTGAGTTCGTGTTTTTACGATTGTGGCCATATCTAAGGTTTCATTATATGTAGTGTTCGGGTTTGGCCTTATCGTGTAGACAAGACACAAGCTAGCATATATATTTTGGGATGTCGTCTATAATCCCGTTCTAGTTCATAATGTAGTCTACATTTGTGCTTTATTATTATTTGGTCGTATTTGTGTCGAATTCATGTCGTGGTGTTCGGGTTTGGTCTTATATCCAACATTCATGATATGTCAAGGCTAGCTAATGCTATATTGTGGATTGTTGTCTATAATCTCGTGCTTTCATAATATTAATATGCATTTTTTCGGTATTGAATTGTGTCAACACAAATTAAATTGTGTAGTAATCATGTCCGTGTTTGTATGAGACGTATTAATATTGTTTTTCCGATTGTTAACGATTTTGAACCAAAATCACCAATTCAAAATTCTAGAACAATGGCACCCTGTATCATCTGAAAAACAAGTCAGGCCCGATAGCCCGTTTATGACATTTTCAGTTGCAAAACCTGAGCAGCTAGTCTGTTCTGGGCCAAATTTACAGTCCCTTTCAGGTTTCTAATGTTAGTGGGCTGGTTTCAAATGTTTCTTCCTTAACTTTAGATCAATTCTTGAAAAAGTGGTCATTTAAATCACATTAATTTTGGTTAACTTCTACCTCAAATTAATTTTCATGTTTGAGAATTTGTTTCCTTGTTAGGTTTTATGTTAATTTCCTTTCCTAGTTTAGATTTTATGTTGTGTTTTTCTCTGCTAACTTTAATTATGTGTTTACGAGCATTTACTTCATAACAAACCAGAACACGACAAGATAAGAAAAGTGTCATCACGGTCACGATAACAATATGATTTAATAATGCGTGCTGAACGAGATTAACATTACAAACTAGAACGAGATTACAATCAACAACCCACATTAATATATACACTAGCTAAGCCTAACATATCATGCGTGCCAGCTTGAGACAATAAACATTCAACACGAACACAACCAGATAGAAATAAACATAGACGTAGACTAACATCATGAACTAGAACAAGATTATAGACAACATCCCATAATATATACATATATATATATAGTGCATGTCGGGCGACATGATAAGACAAAACCCAGACAGCAACTAACAAAGAAACATCAAGCACGAACTAGAAGGACTTTACATTCTCAAATCCAAAACTCCTGAGTGAGAAAAGGCTTGGAATGGAAATCGTAGCGTAGGCAAGGTAATAAACTGCAGCTGCATTCTCATACCTACCGACTTGTATATATAGTAGTTCTTGTCTTTTTGGAGACGTAGATGAGTCGCTTAACAAAATTTTTATCACAATCAAAGTTAGGTTACCAATAAAAACCAAGACGAAGAGCAATCAACTTGTACTCTATGGTCCAAGATTCCTCGACTTGGTATTCCTTCATCAACCATATCACAATTTCATTCTACCGTTTGTATGAAATGCACAAGCAGTCCTTCAAAACATTCAACTCCAACTCCCTTCAGAGCAGAGAAGATGCTAAAACACTTTGTTTCAATATCAAAACAACAAATCCATAAAGGTTTCTTCGGATCATATAGTATCCAGTGGAGGTTACCATTACATTCAATGTGTCCACCAAAGCAGAATCTGCAGCCAGAAATGGTGCCAGCTTCAACGCGCCTCCATGTTCCTGTTCCAAGGGTGTATACATGTTCCAGCTTCAACGGCGCCATCAGTGGATTTTTATTTTACCTTTGTTTATTCACTTGTCGGAGAAAAATCCATAAATATTTCCCATGATTTCAGTTTCACTCTAAGTGCTTGGCAAAAAATTCTTAAACCCAACTTTTATTTATAAAGGAGTCGCTTATGGGGTAATGAGAAAGGATTTGGGGGAGAACGGAGAAATTATGTCATAAATTAAAAATAAAAAAATTATTTATTCATAAAAATGAAATTAGAAGTCTGATAGACCGCAATAAATTCATTCGAATGAAAAAAGTTAAACTACAATTTCTATTCGACATGACAAGTTCAAACCCGAACACTAAAAGACAAATGAGCCTACAAAGACGGACAAACAAACATTCGACACTAACACATAAATGTAGACTATAATTATGTACTAAAACGAGATCACATTCTCGAATCCGAAACTCTTGAGTGAGAGAAGGCTAGGATTGAAAATCAGGGTATAACCCGGCCTCTTTGCGTCTGCATCATTCAACATATTGACTCGTTGGAGAGTTCTTGTGTTGTCGGAGTAGTAGACTAAAATTGAATAGTCCAGCAACATCAAAACATCTCCATCTTTAAAAAGTTTAATTGCAGCGACATGTATATATAGCCTATGAAAATTAGATAAATCAAAACCAATAGTACTCATCTTGTACTCTACGCACCAAGATTCATCGACTTGGTATTCCTTCATCATCCATATGACAATTTCATTATTGCGTGCATAGTAAGAATAACATAGGCAGTCCCTCAAAACAGATAAACTCCCCGATGTATAGTCCGTAGGAGGATGAGAGAAGATGTTAAAACATTCTGTTTCAACATCAAAACTAAAAAAAGTACATACTTTATTCCTCCAATCATATGCTGTCCAATGGAGGTTGTGATTACATAAAAGAGGTCGACCCCTGAAACTGAAAACAGAAGCAGGGCCGGCTTCAACGCGCCTCCATCTTCCTGCTCCGAGGGTGTATACACAATGAAAGTCCGCATTGATCCAATCCACCTTATATTTCCCACTTATTTTGCTCACACCGAATCCAAATCGCACCGACTGATTCGAATTGTAGCAATCAGGGTAACTGAGCTTTGTAAATTCACGAGTGATCAGATTGCATATGTAAATACCATTAACTGATGGTGAGTAGAGAAGAAGCAATGCATTAGCAGTGATACCCTCAATTGATCCTGTGCTTCCGTGAGGGATATCGAAATCTGTGAGCGTATGGTAGTGAAGATCGTGGCTCTCCAGATTGGCTTCGTCTTCGTCTTCAATTTCAAAAATCTCGAACCGAGAGTTCTCCCGGTAAAATCGAACTAGGGCGGGTGGGGTTTTGATTTTGATTTTGATGAAATCATCGGATTCCAAAAGATCGTAATTTTTTTTCCCCAAAATTCACATTTTCATCTATAAATACCCCCACTTCAACACAAAAAAAATCACATTCTCATCTATTCTATCATCTACATTCTCTCATCTTTTTTCTCATATTCTCTCATCTAAATTCCCACCACACTACACAATGTCCGGCTCCGGCGATCACCCCTCCGGCAATCGCGGTTGGAACCACGATTGGTTCGACTCCGACTCATTCCCTAGTCCGGAAACGCAATTTACGGCCCCTCCTCAAACCCAAGGTTCGCAAGCTCCGGGTGGCTACCGTCCTTACCCGGTGCACGACCAAAATGCCTCCGGGTTCGGGTGGGCACCCGAACCCGGATCGGGAGGGAGCAGCCAGCTACTACCTACTCCTACTTCTATTCCTACTTCTACTCATCCTGTTCGTGGCACCCGCACCCCGTACACTCCGGGTGAGATGATGGCGATGTTCAAAGCCTACTTGGCAGTCTCCGAAGATCCGGACGTCCGGCACGAACCAAACCGGGTATACGTATTGGTGGCGCATCACTCGCCTTTACAATGAAACCCGGTCGGGGGGAACCATCTATCGCAATGATAGTATGGTGCGCAATTGCCTCTTCGGATGCAACGAGGCAATCGGTAAGTTCCAGGGGTATTACCTCCCAGGAAGAGCGATCGGCGGGGAACGGCACAAAGCGAAGCTCGACATCATCACCGGCCGCCTTGGCGACCTACCAACACATGGAGTTCAAAGCGTTCAAGTACCTCGATTGTTGGCGGGAGGGGCGCCTACATCCGAAGTATAAGGGCGAGAAGGCGTAGTAGCATCCTCCTGCCTCGAGAATCCTCCGAGCAAAGCGGTCGAGGTCGGTAGCCCTATCCGACGGCGCCCTCCGATGATGTGAGCTACCCGAGCTTGTCGGAACTAACTTGAGTAGCCCAGACGCTGGCTCGAGCAGTTCCCGCCGGCCGCAAGGAAAGAAGAAGGCGACGACCACCCGCCGTCGCGCCTCGACTCCATCCGCCCCCGTGCCCTTTGTGCCTCCACCACCCCCGAACAACACGTTGTGGACCCTCTTGGGTAAACTCTATTTGAACGATACGTCTAAGATGACTCCGGATCAACTTGCAACACATGAGCAAATGATCCGTGGTCTCAAGAGGCAATTGGGGATAGATGACTAGTCTTCCACGTGTGAAATTTTTAATTTGTAGGATTTTAATTATGTATTTTTTTATTTTCTAAGATTTTAATTATGTATTTTTAAATTTTTAATGCAATTTAATATTGTGGAAATATTTTTATTTAAATAGAATAATAGAATGGTGGGACCCTTGAGCTTGTCCTTAGCTAAGAGCACAAATGTGGGTGTTGTGCTCTTAGCTGAAGTATCATTTTTTGACGGTTTGGTAAAAAATACTACAGTTAATGCTAATTGTACAGTGGCATGACCGTTAATTTTTTTACGGAACTGTAAAAAAGGACCACTCAGACAAATTTTAATTTACTTTCGATTATAATATCAAATTTAGCCATGTTTCACAATTTTTGAGTGACGATGCAGAATACACTAGAAAATTCACTTTATTATGATTAAATCTTTGAATGATAACATTAAGAACATAAGTGCATATGAAAGTATTCTTTTTTATAACTTTAAAATTAAAAAATTATTTAATAAGAAAATAGTTGATGAAAATGACTATTATAATTTTAGTTTACTTATAATACAATTATATATAAAAAATTCAGTCGTGTTTCACAATTAAACAATTTTTAAGTAACGATGGTACACTAGGAAATACACTTAATTACCATGAATTCATTAAATATACACATTACTACTAGTTTTTATGGTTTAGTAAAATTATTTGATAACAAAATAATTTGATAAGAATAACCATTATTATTTGATTGGATGATAACACTAATAAAGTAAGTAGTATAGGGATGTATTCATATCTTTTTCTATATATTGTTCAAACATTCAACTGAATCTCAGCTCCACGATTTTGTAATCTAACGGTTAGATTAATGTCATGTGTCATTTAATAATGCACATTTTCATTCTAATAATGTACACCGACTAATAATGTAGCATTATAATTTAATAATGTAGATTTTCATTCTAATAATGTACATCGACTAATAATGCAACATTATAGTCTAATAATGCATTGATCACAACCATCCAATTCAATGATCCAAGGGCTGTGATTTGTTTGAAGCTTAACACCGAAGAGTTGTGAAGGACCCTAATACACCCCAGTATAGTATAGTATATATATATGCAGTCAATTTTATACTTTAGAATTTTAATAATTATTTAATACTACTAATAATACAATTTGATGTGAATGACTATTATTCTTTTGTTGAATGATATCAATAAGAAATTAAGTGTTTATATATGAATTACTAATAATGAAATAATTTGATGTAGATCACTATAGATGAGTAAATTTTTAATACTAATAGAATAAATAGATGTGAATGACTAGTAGGGAGTAAAATTTTAAAAGTGATTAAATAATAAAATAATTGAATTGAATAATTATAATTATTTCGTTTGATGATAATATTAAGAAATTAAATATATATGTATATAGTCATTTTTATAATATAGAATTTTAAATTCAATTGAAAAGTGAACTTTTATATTAGTGTTTAAATAATAAATAAATAAAATTCTCCATTTTAAGGTAAGTCAATTCAAATCCTTTTATATTATGCAAATTTGTAGAAAGTTGTTAAATGACTTAATTAAAATTCCCCAAAGTTATTGAAAGCTATTAAGGTATTGACTTTCCTTTCATAAAAAACGTTATAGTACTATGTAAATATTTATATAATTTCCTTTTATTTAAATTAAGGATATATTAGTACATATTTACATTAAATTTATGGCAAAATGACATAGGGGTATTATGGCATGGAAACATCTAAATCCCAACTTTTTAGTTAATTAGTTTCATATATATATATACACTGCCTAATCAACTTTTTTCCTTATTGTATCTCCGCTCTGACTTATCTTCCAATTAATGCCATCCTTTCTAAGTTCTATTGTCTCTTGAGATTGTTTTCATTCGTATGTAGATTGCTTGAAGATTACTTTCCTG
>NC_062970.1:14048632-14261051 GCF_023119035.1 Salvia hispanica
TTTGTAACTTCTTTCAAAATTAAGAATTGTATTAGTAATAATTATGATAATTTAAACTGGCAGTTACAATCTAATCACATTGTTGTGTGGGGAAATAATTTTTGTTGGGTTAAGCGTTAGTAATAAATAGAAATCCACCATGTATATATTGATGAATTAACATAATTTTCACACCGCGTGTGTATCTTAATTTATTTCAATATATTAAAAAAATTTATGTACGTACAAAATTATTTTTATGCACATAGGAAATCACTAACTCTCATTTAAGAACCAAACAAGTATATATGCGTATTACATAGGTTAAAAATTTTAATCAAAAACTCATCTATCTGCCATTTTAGATTAAAAGATTATCTCTTTTAATTTCATAAGTATCGAGTAATATAAAATTATTTTAATTAAATGTCATTTCATTTCTTTGTAACACTCAATTTAATATCCAAAAATTAATGCTCATCATTATTTTACCGTTACATATTTGCTATCATGAATTCTCTATGAGAATAGAATAAAAAATCAAAATATTAAATTCTCTTATAAAATTAATGTGTGTCCGTATATAATATCCATCCATAAATCAATTTTTTAATTAATTATTCAGTTTTTGAAACTCATTATTCACATTTAAAGGTGCAAATTTATGACTTTAATTTGGAGAAGTTATAAAGCATCTCATGGTTAATTTTTTATCTATAAATATGACATTTGAAGACTTACTATCTACACATTCCTACTTACCTCACACTTAAGTTTGATATTTTTGTTCATATCTTATGAAAAAAGGTCGACATCATGGAATCATTCTTCACCTTTCTCAATGATCTGGAGCCTTCCACAATTTATTTTGTTATCGAAGTTCGTTGCATCCACGTTTATGAAGCTACTGCTCATGGAGCCATAACCAATGCCATCGGGTTATAGTGTTTTTCATTACCGTGCGGTGTGTTGTTTAATGAGTTATTTTATGTTTGTATGCAAATTATATAAAATCATTAATTATATTTTTTTGCTTAGGGCGTTAGCATTCAAGCAACTTTTCCATGAAGTTTACACGAAAAGTTTGGTGCAATACTTAAGGAAGTGACGTTTTTTCGTACAATTTCATGTTTATCATTTGTTGTATTTTCATTGTGGTTGTGTGTTTTGTTTTGTTTATTTGTTTTTTTTTTACTGTTCACAACGACAAATTGTATGAGAGAATGAGGTAGAGGGGCACAGTGTGGACGAAGGCCGATGATATGGTGAAATTTCTATGTAGCATCACAGCTGGCATACTCCTGTCCAATTTGCATATTCATATTTAGTCTTTTTCAATAATAATATTATTAATAGTCCTACTAATTGTGGATTGGATATTAGGCTATTCATCAAGTTTAGACTTCCCCATATTATTGGTCTTTATATTTTTGGTCTAATCTTCTTCAACAATTGTATTAGTCTGATGAACCGTAGTTTATTCCTTTTGTTATAAAGATGAGCTATTAGGCTTTTAAGTTTAAGCTTGCCTATATTATTGGTCCGTTATATATTTGGCTAAGCGATAGCCTTCACTAATATATATTACCATCTTTTTGGATCACTTATATAAGACGTTATTACTATATCCTCTGTCCCATGGTAGAAAATTATACTATATCAGTATTTTTTTTCCACATATCTATATAAGTTGAGTTATGGAAGTATTAATGCTCTTATAAATTAAATAGTATATTATAACTTAATTCTTTTTTAATTCTTTTTTAAGTTTTACTTTAATATTGCCTGAATCATTTAGCTATTGTTTTATATTTATTCCATGTCAATTTTTAAAATTTGTTGTTATTAAGTGTGTCAATTAATAACAAAATAGTAATAAGTTAATTTGAATTAGTCTAATAATATTGATTTGTAATTTATTTATTCACAATTATGAAATTTTTGTATAGAAAGTAGTTCGTGAGATGTTATACTTTCAATTAATTCTAATATAGGAATAGTATTTTTATTTAGTACTCCATGATACATGGATTATTTATTTTTTTCTTTGAAGAACTTAATGAAATGATGTTATTTCAAATAATTTCCATTCATTTATTATGAATCAAAGCTTTCCAAATTTTTATGATTCATTCTTAATTATTTCATGTTTAATATATATGTTTTAGCCGTATAATTCATAGTTATTATATACATTTTTTATAATGTTTTAAATTTTTTGTAAATAATCTATAATTTAAAATTATTATTTTAAAATATTTAATCTGTGCATCGCACAGGTGTGATACTAGTTTTTATACTAAAATTTGACATTACAACTCAGATTGACTATAAACAACGTAAATAGCAAAACCAGAAATTTCATTACAATGCCTTCAGATTTAAGTCAAATCAAATAGTATATTTTATTTTACAACAATAGATAACCACAGTAAATTCGTAACCAAACTTCATATGACACCAAATATTTAAGTGGACAAAAGATGGATTCATCACAAACAAAGAAAACAGTACATTGTTACTCCACGCTATTTCTTTAATCAATAGCACATATGTCATCTTTGTGACTTCCTCCACACCACCATTTTAAACACATGAAGAAGTCACAATTGTCTGAAGCACACTGAAATCCAAGGGTACCATAAACCTTCCTTTTACAACAGACGCTGCAACACAACCTATTATTTAGTTGATGCACAACAGGGTGCGGGTGAAGTTCCCCTAAATCATATTGCTGCCCGAACATGATGTTCCGATACTTCCCCTAAAGCATATTGAAGGGTTAAGATGTGATGACGTTGTTGGTGGAATGGATGAGAGGGGAGCTCTACCGGCAACTGGAAGCAAGTTAAGTGGAGAAAGTAATTGCATTCTCCACAACTTATGTAGTAGTTATTTTGATGATGATATTGATCCGGTGCATCCATCAGATACTAATTTTGATTTTAAGCCATAGTTAAGATCAACATCATCATCATCATCATCATCATCATCACTATTATCGTTTTCTTCTTGATCATGCAGTGATGGTGAGATTAAACGTAACTGATGGTCGGGATTATGGAGTTTGTATTTACCTTTAACGATCTCATTGTCATGAGAGATGGCCGGTATTCCTAATTAGCAACAAAAGGTCCAATGATCTCTTCCGATGCGTCATTTATAGGAAACACAACAACATTCGTACCAACATCAGCATTGCTCCTAGAAAAAAAACACATAACTTGAAATTAGATGCGAATCAAATATTCGATTTCTTTTCTCCTAACTTTAAGTGGATTGTTTAATTATTTATGATCCAAATTGAACAATATGTGGCAAGAACGTGCTTTTGACTTTGAATGACTTGGCAAGGGAACAAAATAATTGACTTGAACATTACGTGAAATTCTTTCCAACTTGATCACTTGCAGCAACATTTCCATTCAAATTTCTGATTCAGTGTAGGAGACGAAACACCATTCGTGAATCATTCCAGAATCTCTTCAATTCCTAGCCGGTTCGGAGCTCCAACGACCCCGGTCACCAGCTGAATATTGCAGCAGAGACAACACCGGAAAGCTGCCGGGTTGAAGATCGATATTTGCAGTTCACAGCTCCGGCACCGCGCTGGATCTGATGCAGGATGAAGTCGGCAACTCGCCATTGATGACAGAGCAAATCCCGAACAGAATTGGCGACCCACCGAGTTGGGAGCCTGACGAAGCTGGCGACTGGTTGGTATTGCTGCCCCAGTTCACGAACAGAAACGGCGAGCCGCCGGGTTGGTTCTCCCACGAAATCAATTTTACAACGCTGGATTAATGATGAAATGTACAGTAGGACATGGGGGCTTGGTCTTGTGCTAATCTGACTATGAAGTCACAAATTTCTTCCGATCAGAATATAATTAGGATTTGTCAACATACTTATTCCTCTACTGAGCTGTTTTTTTTAATCTCCGAGATCATATAAAGTTAAAACACGTGCTCACAAACATCCAAGCCAGGGTATACCTGCCCTCTATTAACTATTTTTGAATTATTTGCTCAGATCTAGTTTTGCAACCTTGTCAATATACTACAATTGATTCTTAGTGTTTGCATATATGCTTCAAGTTTTCTCATATAATGACTTCATCATTTGTTCTGAAAACTGTGTTATGTGACTTATGTCTAGGCCCAATATTTGCAAATGAGGCCTGTAGCAATGCCACCTTCTATGACTCCTCGTATGCCTATGTATGCTCCTGGTGCACCTGGTATGGGGCAGCAGCTATTTTATGGGCAAGCCCCTGCTATTATTCCTCCTCAGGTGACATTCTCCGAGTTTGCTATGTTCTATATGTATTTTTAGCTGTAAAATTTTCATTTTATAATTGAACAGGGTGCAATTTTGGTAAGTAGTTTTTCAGTGTAATCATCCTTTTATATTATTTGAAGCCACATGCTGTATTCGATATGCATCATCTGTTGTTTGCTATCATCATTTGATAATTCTAATATTTGCAAAATGGTTTAGGCTGGCTTTGGTTATCAGCAGCAGCTTGTTCCTGGACTACGTCCTGGGGGTGCTCCCGTGCCATATTCCTTTGTGCCACTAGTCCAACAGGGTCAGCAGGGCCAACGACCAGGTGGGAGACGAGGAGGTCCAGGGCAACAAAATCAGCAACCTGTGCCAATGATGCAACAGCAGGTTCTACTCAACTTACTAAAGTTTTTAATCATGTGTGATTAAGTATTTTGCTGATCTTGATGTATTATTTTGTTCAGATGATACCAAGGGCAAGGATGTATAGGTACCCTGCTGGTCGTAATGTGCCAGATGCACCCATTCCTGGTGTTGCTGGTGGAGTGCTTCCTGTTCCATATGACATGGCTGGCATACTTCCTCGCGATGCTGCTATTCCACAGCCTATACCAATTTCTGCTTTGGCTTCTTCCCTTGCAAATGCAACACCTGAACAACAGAGGACGGTAAGCAGTTTGCCCATAGTGTACAAATTGTATTTGTTTCTTATCTTGTATAGTGTATATAATGTTCATAGTCTTAACAGATGTTGGGTGAGAACTTGTACCCACTTGTTGATCAACTTGAGCACGAGCATGCTGCGAAGGTTACAGGGATGCTTCTGGAGATGGACAAGACCGAGGTTCTTCATTTGCTTGAGTCGCCTGATGCTTTGAAATCAAAGGTCTCCGAGGCAATGGATGTCCTGAGGAATGTTCAGCAGGCTGGCAGCCCTGCCGACCAACTTGTTTTATTGTCGCTCAACGACAACCTTGTTTCTTGAAAATGATGGTCTGAACCACATTTTGCTAGCGAAGGGGTTTTAAAATGTAGGATTTGTGGATTTGTGATTCTTAAAGATGGTAATCGAGAGAGGTATAGGTAGATTGGTAAGACATATTGGAAGTAGAAGAACATAGGAAAATCTTTGTTGTGTATATTTCTTGTATTTTGAGATGCCTTGCCCTAGTATTTAAATGGATATTTGAGGCTCTCAGACTGCATCAATAAATACAATTTTGGAACTCTACACAACTAGGAAATCTACCATAATAAAAGAGTTCTGGGAACTCTAATGTATACATATATAAAAAGCGAGTTTTGGCATAATTTTAAATACTATATTTAGTTTTGGGTGCCATTGCAATTAATCTAAAATTTAGATACAAATTTAAAGTCACGTAGGGCAGTTTCATATGTACTATAAATGTAATCCACGATGTAATAAAATTAATGTTCCCAATCATGCGTTTAGGAATTTGTATTAGTACTCCATATAGTAAAATTAATTTTCCCACGCTGAAATTATATTAAACTTTATTCCATTTTTTAATGTATAATATGAAAAAAATAGTTTTAAAATTAGGAAATTAAAGATTTTTTATTCTTATTGTAAGGAGTGAATGAAAGATTTTGAAATATGATCCTAATTAATTAATTTATAAAAAGTAATAAATTTCTGTAATTGAATAACTGAAAAACCATATAGATTAAACACGCGTCTAGCAAGATTTATGAAATATACTTACATGACTGAATGAAAAATGGTGGCACACAAAAAATATTGTTATAGAACAAATTTAGCGCCCTTGAACGTTACAGATTTGCAAACTTAATTGAGTGCCTTGTGCACGTTTTTTTTTGCTAATATAATTTGCATATTAATTATTAAATCAATGTGATGCCGTTGCGCAATTAAAATTAATATTAGTAAATGCTAATAATGCCTAATTATTGCACCGCTTTGCTTCAAATGTATATTTAAATACCGAGTCCTCATTTTCAATCTCCAATTTTATGGTTATTTTCTTCTAAGTTTCTCTTTTGTTCTTTTCTTATTTGTTTATCCTTTTTAATTAGGTTTATTGGTGTTTATGTCTTCCTTCAGAGAGTAGGGATTTTGATTCGAATACAATTTATATGACACAGGAAGAAGAAAGAGAGCAACAAAAGGAGGAAGTTTTGCATGGTAACAATCTCTGTATTCTTTGAAGGTGTTATTTTTTCTATTATCTAAATTTTGTTCTGTTGTCCTTCACATGTGCAAGGCTTAATGCAAATAAGCATGCACTCCATGTCGACGATAATGAAAAATGAGCATTTAGCGCCAAAGTCTTGCAAGGACAGTAGTTGGGAGATAACAACACAAATAGGATTTGTGTCTATGATGTGGATATGGTGCTCATATCCTACTGTGTTTCGTTTCTTATCAATTCTTTATATGTTTGAAAATCTTATAAACGATCTATTACTTGTGAATACTAGCATAATCCTATTTAGACTATTTCATGCTTGGTTTAAATTTTGAAAATTGGAGAAGATTAAGCGTCAAACAGAAGATGGAGGCTTCTTCAAGCATGAAGAAGAGGAAGCTATCATTTTTTTAACCTAATTGAATCTATTAAATAGAAATAGGTCAATTTGATTGTTAACCCAATTCAATTAGTGGGTTTCAACATGTTACGAACGCCCCCGACGTCCCTGCGGAGACCACCAACGTGGTGAGGAGCGCGGCAGAACCGGGGCTATGCGAGGAAGAAGGAGCTGAACCGGATGCAAGCGACGGAGTCGAGGAACCAAGTAAATCATGCACGACGGCGGCGAGGGAATTGAGGCCAAGGGAGAACCTTTAACCGCCGGAGAAGTATCGCGACTTTGCTACGAAGTAGGAGGGAGTCTTTTAGTATTTTTTTCCTTGTTTAGTTATTTCTTTTTATTTTATTTTTTGATAAACTATTTTTATTTTGCAATTTCAGTCGGGCGAAATTATAAGCACCGTTCAGGTTTTCTTTGTTGGTTCTTTCCCGAATGGATTAGGTAAGTCGAACCAACCCTAGGGTCCTTAGTCTATAAATAGGGCTATTTCATTGACTTTTGATTTTATGAATGAAATATTTTTCCCAAGCTATCGTTCAATTCACTCATCAAACCCTAAGCTGTCGACGGGAAAACCCGCGCCAGCCTTTCAAATTACCGCCACCGTGCTCACCGAGCCGCCGGCAACCAGCAAATCTCACCGTAAGATAGATAATCGGAACCGTTACGGAGCACATCTGTAACATGTGGTGCTTTCATCCAGTACTCATGGCATCAAGCGTAGTCGGCTTAACCGACCCGCCTCCACCACCGCCACCACGCCCATCCGGCGCGAACGCCACTCCGATTGGCACATCGCGTAACACTGGAAAAGGTGTGGTTGGCCCAATCACCCAGGGTTTCGACATGATGACCCAAAGATTTGATAAGTTGGAATCCAGATTATATCGCACCGACCGGCGTGTCGACGATCCGGAGACTCCAGAGGATCACAACCTGGGACCGGGATATACACACGGAGAGGAGGACGATTGGGAGTTAGAGAATCATGACACCAAATTTCGTAGGGATTACGACGAAGTCGACCGATACCATAATGTAGGGCTCCGTTACCGCGGAGGCCAGGGTCGACATCGCCGCAGAGAGACAACGTTGGCGGCCGGCTTCAGAGGCCGAGGGGGACGAAATCAGCCCCTCGGGGGGGGGCGAGACCTCCAATACTATGATCAGCGCCGCCAGCGTACTAATTGGGATGCACCTCGACACAATCTGGAGGACTGGGACGAGGATGATGAGCGGTGGGATGACCGTGACCCTACCAACTGGGATCCGCCGCAATGACGTGGCAGATATAATCGACATTACCGGGATCACCCAAAAGATATTAAGATGCGCGCGCCACATTTTGACGGCTCAGACGCACCAAATTGGATTTCTAGAGTCCAGTACTACTTTGATCATGTGAGGATACCAGAGTCAGAACATCTGCACTATGTTGTAATGTTATTTGATCCACCGCATCAGAATGGATATTTAACTACGACACTAATAATCCGTTGGTTTCCTGGGAGGAGTTTTTGGAGGATGTTCGTCATCGCTTTGATCCGCAAAGTTTCCGCAGTTACACATGCCTCATTGCGAAACTAGTACAGACAGGCACAATTGCGGAATATCATGAGACCTTTGAGCGTTATCTGAACCGCGTAGAGGATTTGTCGGAGAGGTCGCTCATACCAATTTTTATTGCGGGCCTAAAGCAGTCGATTCAGGAAAAGGTCGAGTTGCAAGATCCCCCTTCACTTTCTGCTGCGATGGCACTGGCTCTCCAGCTGGCGGCAACGCAGGAGGAACGACAACAACACTCCTCATCTTTCAATCGTAGGCAATGGCCCAACCGCGAGAATAAACAGTGGACGAATAGCGGACAGCCCAGCCCAACACCAACAGGGCAAGCGAAATCTGGGGGTCGACGCGAAGGGGATACTCCGCGAGTATAGCCGATTCTGGTTTCTAACGCAGAGAAAGCAGAACGGGCGCGACGAGGCCTTTGCTACCAATGCCCCGAAAAGTGGGTTGTTGGGCACGTTTGTAAGGTGAAATTATTGTGCTATATCAGTGAGGAGTTGGAGGATGTTGAGGAGACAGATCAGCCGGACAATACAGTGGATGATGAGGTGATCACGGTTGATCTTTCGCACTTACACACACTGAACGGGCACCCGAGCTCTAGACCATTTATGGTAATCGGAGCGATCGCATGGGCGGAGGTTCGGGTGTTGATTGATACAGGGGCAACGATGGATTTCCTGCACCCGCGTGTAGCGGCCTCACTACAACTGGAGCTGACGCCAATCAGGCCCTTCAGGGTGCTGGTGGGTAATGGTGCGTCCTTATTATGCACCCACGTGTCGCGCCAAACCAAACTAACAATGCAGGGTAATCTTTTTCCGGTCGACCTACACATCCTTGAGCATCATGGGCCAGATGTTATTCTAGGCATGGCTTGGCTGGAATCCTTAGGGAAGATTTCGGCTGACTTTGTGAAGAAAATGTTGGAGTTTAGCCGCGAGGGCAGGAAGGTGTTCTTGACAGGAGTGGCACAGGGTCCGACAGAAATATCACGCCAGTCACTGGCCCTTTTGACAGCGCATTTTGCGGATCACGAACTTTATGAGGTGGTCAGGATCGACCATGATGACGGGGGGCGTCGAATGATATTGAGGAGAGTTTTCCCCCAGATATCCCAGATTCGGTGCGACAGGTGTTGGAAGAGCACCGCGCTGTTTTTGCGCTACCGCGAGGCATGCCGCCGCGGCGCCAATTTGATCATCGGATCCACTTAGCGCCTAACACTAAGCCGATCAACGTTCGTCCATACCGTTACCCCTATTTCCAAAAGAATGAAATCGAGGCACATGTCCGCGACATGCTCGAGCAAGGCATCATCTAACGCAGTCAGAGTCCGTTCTCGTCTCCGGTGTTGCTGATCAGTAAAAAGGATGGCACGTTTCCTTTCTGCATTGAAACTGATGCTTCGGAGACAGCCATCTTATTGCTTTTTTTAGCAAAAAATTGGGTCCGCGGCGGGAAGTGACATCTACATATCATAAAGAATTGTATGCAATTGTGGAGGCGGTCCAGAAATGGCGTTAGTACCTTCTCGGTCGGGAATTTATCATCAGGACGGATCAGAAGAGTTTGAAGGAATTATTGCAGCAGGTGGTGCAAGGTGGTGCAGACTCCGGACCAACATTTGTATGTCCGGAAACTAATGGGATTCAAATTCAGGATAGAGTATAAGCGTGGCATCACCAACAAGGCAGCGGATGCCCTATCTTGGAAGGAGGAGGGCGAACTGGCGAAGGTAACCGGGCAGAGCAGCGAGAATGACAATGGTGCGGAATCTCGGGAGGTGACGTCGCTGCTTGCATTGGAAGCGCGGCCCATACCGCGGGTGTTGGAGATGATCCGACAGGAAACGATGACCTTTCCGGCGCTGGTCGAACTCAGCCGTAAGATTGCGGCGGGCGAGGCTCCTCGTCACTTATCATGGGTTGAGGGCCTTATTTAATTCAATAGGAGGATCCTCGTGGATGGTAGTTCGGCGGCAAAGCGCGATTTGTTACGGGAGCACCACTGCACTCCTATGGCGGGTCACCCGGGGCACGAACGTACAATTCGCTTGCTGGCTGCGGCCTTCTTTTGGCCTAAGATGCGTAAGGATGTAAAGACGTTTGTCGATGAGTGTGTGGTGTGCCAGTCTACGAAGTACTCAACGCAGAAGCCGGCAGGATTGCTACAACCGTTACCCGTACCTTCGCAGGTATGGGAGGATGTGTCCATGGACTTTATTACAGGGCTACCGCAGTCTCGTGATTATACAGTGATTATGGTGGTGTTGGATCGGCTCTCGAAGTATGCCCACTTTGCTCCATTGCCGACGCGTTTTGATGCTCTTCGGATTGCTCACTTGTTTGTCAACACGGTGGTGCGGCATCATGGTTTTCCCAAAACACTCGTATCGGATCGGGACTCGGTGTTTTTTAATGCAGTTTGGGAGGAGATCATGCGGTTAAGTGGTACGAAGCTCAAATTCATCACAGCTTACCACCCACAATCGGATGGTCAGACGGAGGTGCGCAACCGTGGTTTGAAGCAGTATCTTCGTGCGTTCACGGCCGATAGACCTTCTAAATGGGTGAATTTCCTACCTTGGGCAGAGTTGGCCCTTAATTGTTTCCATCATGCCGCTTTGGGCACTTCGCCGTTTCGAGCTTTGTACAGTAGGGAGCCGCCATTGTTGGTGGCGGCGCCTCCCTCGGCAGGGACCACCCTAATGTGGCCGACATGATTTGCGAACGGGGGAAATTGCTCGTGGAGCTGCGCCAGAATTTGGAGCGTGCGCGCGCAAGCATGGCCGCCACGGCTAATCGTCATCGACGCCATGTGGAGTTCGACGTGGGTGATTTGGTATGGTTGAAGCTTCAGCCGTATCGTCAACACTCGGTGGCGAGGCCTATATCGGCCAAATTGAGTCGGCGGTTTTATGGTCCATTTGAGGTCTTAGCGAGGGTGGGTCCAGTGGCCTATCGTTTGCGCTTGCCGGAGGGGAGCCGCATCCATATTAAAGGAGTTTGTGGCAGGTGATGGTCCGCCGGAGGGTGTGAAGTTGCCAGATCAGTTCGAGGGCGATCGTCTGGTGGTCTCGCCGGAAGCTGTTTTGGATTCAAAGGTGATATGGCATGAGGGGAAACCGACGAAGCACGTTCTCGTGCGCTGGTCAGATGGCTTGGGTACGTCGACGTGGGAGCCAGCGTCCTCTATCATGGAGCGTTTTCCAGACCTCTTCCTTGAGGACAAGGAAGCTTCTAACAATTAGGGGTTTCAACATGTTACGAACGCCCCCGACGTCCCTGCGGAGACCACCAACGTGGTGAGGAGCGCGGCAGAACCGGGGCTATTCGAGGAAGAAGGAGCTGAACCGGATGCAAGCGACGGAGTCGAGGAACCAAGTAAATCATGCACGACGGCGGCGAGGGAATTGAGGCCAAGGGAGAACCTTAAACCTCCGGAGAAGTATCGCGACTTTGCTACGAAGTAGGAGGGAGTCTTTTAGTATTTTTTTCCTTGTTTAGTTATTTCTTTTTATTTTATTTTTTGATAAACTATTTTTATTTTGCAATTTGAGTTGGGTGAAATTATAAGCCCCGTTCGGGTTTTCTTTGTTGGTTCTTTCCCGAATGGATTAGGTAAGTCGAACCAACCCTAGGGTCCTTAGTCTATAAATAGGGCTATTTCATTGACTTTTGATTTTATGAATGAAATATTTTGCCCAAGCTATCGTGCAATTCACTCATCAAACCCTAAGCTGTCGACGGGAAAACCCGCGCCAGCCTTTCAAATTACCGCCGCTGTGTTCACCGAGCCGCCGACAACCAGCAAATCTCACCGGAAGATAGATAATCGGAACCGTTACGGAGCACGTCTGTAACACAACACTAATTAGCTTAATTTGTATTTGTATAACTGTATTCGGCTAAATTATTTAATGCTAAGAAATTATTCTAGAAGGTTTTAGGTCTTAGGGTTTTGGGTTTCCATAATTTTCTAGATAGATTTAGGTTTTGAGTTTTAACATATGGATTTGGGTTTTCCATTTATAAATAAATATAGAATGACCTATTTATATAGGTGACTAATGAGAAATCAATTAAGAATAAATTATGGAGTATAATGAAAAATAGAATAAAATTTCAAATTTTTATCATACAAATCGATTAGGACATTGCCTAACCTGTGATTTTTTTTTTATCAATGTGAAACACTTTGTACACAAACAAATATGCGTACATTATTAATTATAGTGATAAATGAATTAAACTATAATTTATATTTCCAACTCTACTGATAAATTGAATGTATGAAATTTAAATTCTTAATTCTGTTATTAACATAAAATCTAATTTAATCTAATTTTAGGTTTATTAATCATAAACAATATTTGCATGTTATATTGCTGATGAATCTATTAAATTTATTACTATTATTTTTTTATAAGATTAAATTATTATTACATACATATTTATTTATATTAATTTCTTAAAATTAATGATCCGTGCATAGCATGGGTGTTACACTAGTACAATAAGTAATGGACGACTGTTTTATGACTTATTTTTCCAACACTCCCCCTCAAGTTGAGCAACGGTATCTCCGATGCTTAACTTGCCAAGAAATTCTTTGAAGACTTTAGGACTCAGCGCTTTGGTCAATATGTCCGCAAGTTGCTCTTCAGATCTGACGAATGGGAATTCGATAATGCCACTCTCAAGTTTCTCTTTGATGAAGTGGCGATCAACTTCGACATGTTTAATCCTGTCATGTTGGACTGGGTTTTCTGAAATGCTAATTGCTGCTTTATTATCACAGAAAAGTTGACTTTTCCATGTAGGTGGGAAGCCAATTTCTGTTAACAATCCCCTAAGCCAAAGTATCTCCATTAAGCCACTTCTAATCCCTCGAAATTCGGCTTCAGCACTTGGTAGGGCTACAACTTTCTGCTTCTTGCTTCTCCAAGTGACTAAGTTCCCTCCAACAAAGGTGAAATATCCTCCAGTAGATTTTCTATCGACCGGGTTGCTTGCCCAATCGGCATCGGTGTACCCATCAATTTCCAAATCTCCATTTTTCTCCAAGAATATCCCATAACTGGCTGTTCCCTTTAAATATCTCACAATTCTTATGACAACATCCATATGATCTTTCTAAGGCTGATGCATAAATTGACTGACAACTCCAACTGCATATGTGATGTCGGGCCTAGTATGAGAAAGATAGATAAGTTTACCTACTAACCGTTGGTATCTTTCACGGTCTGTAGGCTTAGCTCCATCTACAATCTTTAACCCATGGTTGGGTACCGTTGGAATTTCAGCAGACTTGCAATCCAGTAGTCCTGTTTCAGCTAGCATATCAAGTACATACTTCTTCTGCCTTAGGAATATTCCGTGCTTGGATCTCAACACTTCTATTCCTAGGAAGTACTTCAATGCTCCCATATCCTTCATTTCAAATTCCTTGAACAGATTCTCCTTTAGATTTTGGATTTCTTCGGCATCATCCCCGGTTATGATCATGTCGTCAACATAGATGATTAGACAAGTCATTTTCCAATTTCTCATCTTCAGGAATAGCGTGTGATCCGAATGACTCTGTTTGAAGCCATGTTTGAACATTGTCTGGCAGAATCTTCCGAACCACACTCTCAGGGATTGTTTTAGCTCATAAAGGGTCTTTCTTAGTCTGCACACTTGTCCTCTTCCAAATTGTTCAGAAAAACCTGGGGGAACCTCCATGTAGACTTCCTTGTTTTTCTCAAGTTCTCCATGAAGGAAGGCATTTGTAACATCAAACTGGTATAATGGCCATTCCTTACATGCAGCTATAGAAAGAAGAGTTCTTACTGTGTTAAGTTTGGCCAGGGGGGAAAAAGTCTCTTCATAGTCTACTCCATACACCTGAGTATATCCCTAAGCAACCAATCTTGCCTTGTATCTCTTGATTGAACCATCTGCACGTCTCTTTATGGTGAAGATCCAACGACATCCTACTGGTTTCTTTCCGGGGGGCAAAGTACACTTCTCCCAAGTCTCATTTTTTATCAATACATCGATCTCCTTCTTCATGGCCTCCCTCTAGTGTTTGTGTTTCATTGCCTCCTCAAAGGACCGTGGAATTTCTTCTTCTTCGTAAAGTGCTGCTTCAAATGCCCTAGTCATTTCGGTAAGGTGTCCCTGGGTAAGATTTGCAACAGAATACTTAGATTTCCTTCCCTTCCAGTCTGAAGAATATCGTCGAGGAGGAACGCCTCTTATACTTCTGTGGGTAATCTGCCGTGTCCTGTTTCTTGTTCTGTAGGTGGCT
The DNA here is from genome assembly GCF_023119035.1 of Salvia hispanica. NCBI lineage: Eukaryota > Viridiplantae > Streptophyta > Magnoliopsida > Lamiales > Lamiaceae > Salvia > Salvia hispanica. Next base: position 14,063,339 of record NC_062970.1, read on the forward strand.
CATTTGTATCCCCTCCGGTTTCCTGTCACTGTTAGTGGTTTCAGGCAGGGTACTAATAGTGGGATCAGAAGCATTTACCTCAGGATTCAAAGACTGGTTAGATAGCTCGGCAGTGTCGTGAAGCGACATGTTTTGTTCTTGGGGATTTGACTGCCTTGTGGTACTGATAAGATCCTTTGTTGGACTGTTCTCTGTGGCCGGATTTTGGTCTAGGAGGTTAGTTTGGTTGTCACTGAAGGAACTGATAGCGGAAGCGTGCGTGAGATTATCATAATTTAATAATTATTAATCGCACAAATAAATCACATAATAATTAGATCTATTTAGCAGATTATTTAGACAAAATCTATTCGCGTAATTTTCACATGTATTATGCTCATAACTTGAATTAATCATGCTTTAAGAATATTGAAACCTAAAGCATGCTTTTCTACGGAGCAGAAATAATACCTAATTAATTCTCCAAAGAATTGATGATGGCTAGCAGCTTCTCCACGTGACGCTTTGAATACTAGACCACGGATCTTCTTTCTGGTTCCCGAACTGTACTCCAATATCAGTGTGGGCTGATCTCACCGGAATACTAGGACTTAAATAAAGAAGACAGAAGAATCCTTCTCCACGGAGGAGAAAAATTCGAACTCCACTTAGAAGAGGGGGACAAAAATTTTGTGCTAGAATAATTGTATTTTCTGTCTCCTTTATTCTCCTATTTATATTAAGTTCCTTTTGGGTCCAGACAAGGATCTATGGATGGTTTTGGATATGAGCTCATCCAATTTACTTTTTACTAATTAAATTGAACCCACAATTTAATATAAGCTTTAATTGGAATATTACGAGCAGCCACTACAGAAGTAATATTGAACTCTCTCCATCCAAATCCGAAATTATAAGTAATCCGGGTTTCCGTTTTAACTTTCATTTCCCGCGCTTAAGATAAAAATATCCATTAATTAATTAATGTCTGCTATGGACTTAATTAATTAATTTCTTATTAATTCCAAGAGTGGACTTATCATGAAACGCTTATTTATTGTTCATAGAGTAATCAAACTCCAACTAGCTAGGTTCCGAATAATAAAACCTTGTTTCGCGCTCCTCCCGAGGACATTATCAAACGAGACTCACCTCGCGCACGATTCAATATAATAGCAATCCTAGCACTAGCAATCACCACTACCCAATATATCAGGATAATTGGGTAACAAAAAATCCGCACCATTTGATAAGTCAAAGTAATACATAAATACATAATCAATACCGTATGCTCAATGCTAAACTACATTGATTAAGAAACAAATATTTATCAAGACCTCGCCTTTCAGTAGATAGCCCAAGGACAAGTCTTGTTTGCTGTTAGATCCGTTCAGTGCTTTACCACACCAATAGATCCATTCAGTGCTTTACCACACCAATGTCATCTTATTTCAGTAAGGCTTAGAAATATGCGGATTGACATTACAACCTTTCACGATGGATACTCTAATTCCATCTAGGTTGTGAAATTCTTCTTTTTCTTTGTTTAGGACTGACCGTGTTACCTTAAAGTGGACGCCGCCCACAACCGGTCTACTAAAACAAAGACTTAGACTTTGTTAAGTTAACATATATATTTAAACATGCAATTGACATCCATTAAATGTAAAACATAACAACATTATGACAAAAATAATCTGTTTTATTTCTTGGAAAATAAAATAAGAGTTTTACAATATTCAATCACTCGAAACGTGATTTCTAGTATACAAACTCTAACAATCACCCTCTTGAATATCCTCCCTGATAAGGCTCGTTTCATGCGTTGGTTTTGGGTAATATTATATGCTTTTGGGGGAGATAATGCACAAATTTTGAGCTTAAGTGTGCAGAAATCTGCTGGATCCAGGAGTTTGTGCTAATTGACCTGGCAGATGCAAAATAGCTGATTTTGAAGTAAAATACCAAAAGTCGTCGCTCGGACCTAGGAGAATCAGGAAGTTGACGACAAGAGTAGAAATGGAGCAAAAGCGCAGAAAAAGTCATCTACCTGGTCAAGGAGACAGAATGGCGGAATGGAGCTGAAGCGCAGAAAAAGTCATCTACCTAGTCAAGGAAACAGAATGGCATGCTGACATGAAGATCCTCAATTATTGCAAGGGTAAAATGGTCAAAAACCGACAAGAAGTTGTCTTAGGGTTGAAATTAAAGCCACTCTATAAATAGAAGCTTTCCACAATGAAGAGGTAGCGCTTAACGCTGTCGTAGTTTAGGTAGGAAGCTCTCGTAGGCGCTTAACGCCACTGCTCTCTTAGTTTAGTTCGATAGTTTGTTGTTTTCTTGGCTTAAATATGTAGTTTCATCGGAGGAATTGACGACTTCACCTTTGGATCTCGACTTATTTTCGGTTTTATGAAGCTTCAGTGTTTATTTTCATGTTATTGATGCTATTTACTTATGTTTCTTGGATGTTTTTCGCAATTGGTGACTTAGATGTTTAGATCTATGTTGTTTACATGATTTCCAGTAGTTTAGAGGATGAGATTTAGTTGTTCACGTGCTCGATTTTTGAGATCCGTTAATTGAGGTGCTGCACGAAAGGTAATCTGTGTTCATTTCGCTTTCTGCTTGACCCAGTACCGTAGATCTGGTAGTTCTAGCTTGAATTTCGTGTTTACGTCTCGTTTTGATGCATGCTCTGTTTTATTTCGTCAATGGTGTTAAAGCTGTGTCCCATGCTCTGTTTTTACTTGGTTTTTTTGGAGAAGATGAAGTAGGAGTTAGTTAGAGAATTAGATCTGCTTTTTGCTTTTGTTTTTTGCTTTTGTTTTTTGCTTTTCACAGCTTTCTGCCAGCCCCAGCCTGTTTAGGGAAAAATGGTCTCCACTTGTTTTTGCATCTTTGTCTGCCTATTTTGGGAAAGTTTAAGCATGTTCCTTCAGTTACAAGTGTTCTAGTCAGTTTAACTCCAGTTTACAAGTTGCAAGTGTCCGTACTTTTCCCATCCTCTAGGTCAGGTAGATAGAGTCCAGTTTAATTTCACCAGGTCAAGTAGATTTAGTTTAACTCAATGAATGCGTTGCAGCAGCCGACCCCTTTTCCGCTTGTGCCGTAGAAACAATCTCGAGTAGGTCCATAGTCTCTGTGGTTCGACCCCGCTCTTGCCGCTTATACTTAGTAATATTCGTTACACTAGTGGGAAAATTATAAATCTTGTTGAAAGGAGGGAAACGTGCACATGACACACGTGCAAAACCCCGACCCTTTACTCCCCCTGAATGGTTTCTCACCAAAGAGGTAGCCAATTTAGTGCGTCACTGTTTGGACTTTTTATCCCACTCTCCCCCCGACTACTACATTGGCTATAGAAATATTCATTCTCAACAAAGTCACAGTTCATAGTAACATACATGCGATCTGTTGAAGGGTCATAACATCTATATCCTTTCTGATTCTTTCCATATCCTACGAAGACACATTTGACTGCACACAGTGAGAATTTATCCCGATCATGCTTGGGTATGTGAACAAAGACAGTACAACCAAAGATTTTGGGTTCGAGAGTGAGGGAAGAGGGAATTGAATGTTGGGAAGAGAAGACCTCTAGGGGGTTTTGAAGTTTAGGATTCCTGTGGGAAGACGATTGAGGAGGTATACGGCTGTGGCGATAGCTTCTGGCCAAAAAGACTTAGGGATGTTAGACTCGATTAGGAGCGCACGAGTGATCTCAAGGATGTATCGGTTTTTTCGCTCGGCTACCCCATTCTGTTCGGGTGTATATGCACACGATGTTTGGTGGACAAGGCCTTTTTCAGTGAAGAAGGTTTGCATTTTCGAGTTCACATATTCCCTCCCATTATTGGATCTAAGGATTTGAATTTTGGAATTGTACTGGGTTTGGACAAGACTATAGAACTGAGTGAATTTCTCAAAAACTTCAGACTTTGTTTTCAAAAAATAAATCCAAGTCATACGAGAAAAATCATCAATAAATAACAAAAAATATCGAAACCCTTGTCCTCCAGTAACCGGAGTAGGACCCCACACATCAGAGTGAACCAAAGCAAAAGGAGATTTTTCTCTAGTGTTGTTTAATTTGAAAGAATGTTTATGGCTCTTTGCCAAAACACAAGTTTCACAACTCAAAACATGCCTAGAAGAGACTAGCTCAGGAAAGAGAAGGTGAAGATATCCTATAGATGGGTGCCCTAACCTGCGATGCAATAACCAAATTTGTCTATCAGTAAGCCCATGAGTTAGCATCGCAGTACTTTGTTGGGCTATCTCATCCACGTAGTACAAGCCATGCCGTTCAGTGCCACGCCCAACTATCGTTCCTGTCTTGATATCCTATAACATGCAAAAACGAGGCTGCATTAGCAATTTGCAATTGAGATCCTTTGTGACATGACTCACAGACAAAAGTTTATGGGACAATGAAGGAACATAAAGACAGTTTGAGAGGTGAAGAGTTGGTGAAATAGTGATAGTGTCTGCCCCCGGTACTTGTGCTAAATCCTTGTTTTGTAGAATGGGAAATTTCAAGGAAGTCTGATGCATCAAAGGACATGGTATCGGTTGCCCCACAAACAAAAATCCAATGGTGGTCTTTAGGTCCTATAGCCGAGGAAGATGGAGAAAGTGTTTGCACAGGTAATGCGAGTGTTTGGAAAGTGTTTGCACAAGTAATTGAGGGCTGGAATTCAAAAACATGGGGTTTATGTTCAGAATTTTTGAGACTTGGGGGTGTTTCAGTATTTTGGACACATGTGGGTTTTTTGTATAATATTTCAAAACACTGGGGTGGGTTAGGAAATTTTTGAATTTTCTGGGATGGCTTTGGTAGTTTCAGAATTTTCTGGGGGGGGGGGGGTGTTTGTGAGAAATGTTTGAGGCGGGGTCGGATCTGGGAGGGTGTATAAATTGAGGGGGTTTTCTGCAATGCGTGGGGGGGTTTATTTGAAAACCCCACAGAAGATTTTTCAACCATAGCCATTCCCACAAAAGCTTCTCCCGCCGTCGTTGATACTGCTTCAACCGCCTCCGCCGTCGCCGACGATGATTCAGCCGCTGCCGCTCTGTGACGTATGCTGCCGCCGACAGGTGTTGCTTCTTCCGCTGCCGACGCTGCTGTCTGTGACAGGTGGAGCAGCTGTCGCCGCCGACTCTGCTTCAGCCACCGCCGCTGCGTACGTCTTCTTCGGAGTAGGGAAACGAACGTCTGTTGGTGCAGTCTTAAGCTTTATCTCGGGAGTTTCTTCAGCTTCTTGATCAGTTGCGTCTTCAGATTCAACAATGTTTCTACTTTCTTCGCTGGGAGCCGAGTTGGAGTCATTAACAGAATTGGTTTCCTTACTTTCTTCACTAGCAACATTTGGGGATTTCTTAGGAATGCAGGGGCTCATGGCTGTTGTTGCATTGACAGCCTTGATGACAAGGTGCTGGTTGGCCTTAGTGGCATAGCTGTGGCGCTTCCTGAAAGTGAGCTGCTGCATTATTTTTGGGTGTGAATGAGTTGCAGAGAGTGGTTGTGGCTATGGCGGGAGAGGATTAGTTTCTACGCCGAAGTTCTTCGGCTAGTAGGAATTTTGATTTTCAATTGTGTTGGCTTTGTACAAATCAATTAGATTTGAGATTGTCTCGATCAATAGCTCGAGAGTGTATATTTGACTGACCTCCATTTGAGGTTTTTTGTTGATATCCTGCTCTGATACCATTTATAGGTAGATTGGTAAGACACATTGGAAGTAGAAGAAGATAGGAAAATCTTTGTTGTGTATATTTCTTGTATTTTGAAATGCTTCATTACCCTAGTATTTAAAGGGATATTTGAGGCTCTCCAACTGCATCAATAAATACAATTTTGAAACTCTACACAACTAGGAAATCTACCATAATAAAAGAGTTCTAAGAACTCTAATACAATAAGTAATGGGCGGCTATTTTATGACTTATTTTTCCAACAGTGATACTCTCTTTGCCTTTTGGTTTCCGATTCCTTTTCTGGATTTAATTTAAAATTGTCGGTTTTGGGATTTAATTAGGTTATTTTGGAATTTGAATTTTAATGTGAGTGCACTTTTCTATCTGGTCGCTTTGAATTCTTACTTATTTTTGCCTTTTTTTTTTTTATTTTTTATTTTATTGTTATCCACTTATTTGGATTTGAGACGTCCACATATGTTGGCCTGTCAGGTTACTTGTTTCACTATTGTACGTTATGTCGTTATTACTATCAAACTATTATCAGTTTATGTGTCCTAGTGATAGTAATAATAATTATAAACAAATTAAATTATGATTCACGGGCATAATGTAAAAGATTAATGTTCATAGATTAATAAGAAGAATTAAAATAACAGAATCATATTAGTACATGGCAAATAACACACCAACCTCCTTAAGAATGTTCGTTGAATTATAAACAAACCAAACTAAATATTTATTAAAGTAGAGATGGAGATATAACACACCAAGATCTCATCCAAATTTATTTTTATTAAAGTAGGGATAGAGATACGACACACCAGATCTCATCCAAGTTTTTAAAGTAAAAAAGAGGTCTAGAATTCAGGAACAACAGAGTGGAATGGCCTTGAGAGGAACTGCCTTGTGCAATGTCAATCCGAACTCCTCCGTGGTGTCATATGTCGCCCCTCCTTCCATTTCCCATTCAAAATTGTGAAGTATAGAGCCCAACAGCAGAGACAACATTCTATCAGCCAAAGGCAAACCTGGGCACATTCTTCTCCCCGACCCAAATGGAATAAACTCGAAATCTTGGCCCTTGAACCCCATATTGTTATTTAAGAATCTTTCAGGTTCAAACAAACTAGGGTTGGGCCAGATGCTCGAAACTCTGCCTATAGCCCAAGCGTTGACGAATATCTTGGAATGTTGGGGAATTATGTAATCCCCAATCTTGACCTCACGATCCACCTTTCGAGGAACCAGTAACGGAGCGGGAGGGTGGAGCCGTAATGTCTCTTTGATCAGTGCTTGCAAGTATGGGAGTCTTGATATGTGTGATTCATCAACTTGGTTCTTCTCTCCAATCACACTTTTCAGCTCATTCTTTGCATTACTCATCTTCTCCGGATTAACTAGCGGTTCTGTCATTGCCCATTCCACTGTGCTTTGAGTAGTGTCTGATCCTCCAAGAAATAAGTCCTATATGAGTTGTGCAACCATGTATGCTTTTAGAATATACTAGTATAATATTGAAAGAAATGTTAGAGAGAGAGAGAGGTGTCACCAAAAACAGATGTTGAATGTCCTTGATGTTAAAGTCATACTCATCAGATCCCTCCATGAGATCGAAAATCACAGCAAACAAATCATTCTTCCTCTCCATATATCTTGATTCAAACCTCTCTTCAATTATCCCTCCCAAAACACCAAGCAATCTTGCAATGTAAAACTCCGACCTCTTCTTGATCCTCTGCGGATCCAACCACTTGAGAAACGGGAAAAAGTCGGCCACATTAGGAGACCCGAAAGTCATCAACACGCCCTCGACCGTCTCCTTTAGCTGCTGCGTCGCGCCGGATTCAAACTCAATCAAATCCACTGAGAAAATAGTCGCGCTCAGAAGATTAAACGACGTCACAAACACCGCCTGACCCAAGTCAACGGCTCGCCCCCTCGCGCTGCACTCGCGCAAGTAATCCACCAGCCTCTCTACCTTCTCGCGCCGGACTCCCGCGTCGGCGTCGAGGCGCCGCGTCGAGAACATCTGCTCTCTGCACAGTTTCCTTAGTTTTCTCCACCTCTCTCCAACCGGTATGAGTCCGAGTGAAATCTTGTCGAAGCCGTGCACTTCGGATGCCGCTGGGATGGTGCGGCCGGAGAAGGCTTGGTCGTGCTCTTGCAGCACCAGTCTAGCGGAATCTGGCGACGATATGACGACGGTGTTGATGCTACCGAGCTTGAGAGACATCACAGGGCCGTAGGTTTTGGAGAGGTCGGCGAGAGACTTGTGGGGGTTCTGCCCTAGCTGGAGGATGTTTCCGATGATCGGGAACGGGTATGGCCCCGGTGGAAGGTTCCGGCTGCGGTGGCGGAAATGAGACCATGCCAAAATCGATACAATTACCGCGATCAAGAGTGAGAGGGCCATAAAGCCTTTGTTACTTAAATAATGAAGTCCTTAGATGTGTTATTTATACAATGAAGTCTTTTGAGTGTGTTTTCAATGTTTATTTTTGCGAATTAATTTGTTTTTTCTTTTTTGTTTTTGTTTTAATATTTGATAAATATTACTCCCTCCGTCCCCATAATTTGTCACTATTCGACCCGACACAGGTTTTAATAAATGTAATAGAAAGTGAGTTGAAAAAGTTAATGGCATGTGAATCCTACTTTTATATATTAATTTAATAATAAAATGTGAGTGATAATGAGTTAGTGGGATATGAAGTCCACTGTTAAAATTGGTAAAAGTGAAAGGTGATAAATTTTTAGGGACAGACGAAAATAGAAATAAGTGACAAATTTTCAGAGATGGAGAGAACAGTAACAATTAAAGTGAACTAATTGGAGTTTGTTAAGATGGGCTATGAATTTTTGCAGGACTCTCCTATTATGATTGCTCTTAGTCAGAACAATAACTACACTATTTACAGGCGTACTTTACTCCATCACTAATTGAAAAGATAACCTCCGCTACTATTCATCTGTTAACTATTTTCTTTTAACTTTTTTTGTGTATTCCATTAATTCATTTCAATAATTAAAAATACACGAATAAAAGATTACAATAAAAGATTACAATATAAAATTTTAACTTTAACTTCTTTTAACTTTTAACTTTTTTTGTGTATCCCATTAATCCCATTACAGGAATAAAAGATTACAATATAAAATTTTAAAAATAAAAAATCACATAATTTAAATCCGAAAAATGAACTGGTGTCTTGGATCATCATAACCGGTCTCATAATGATTCCGTTTTGAGCCGCCTTTCTTCAATCCCGTCGATGGCAGAGAATCTTTGAATATCCGCGCTCACTTGGTCGAAATGACGCTGAAGCATCTTCAACCTAGGGGGGAGTTCTTGCAGGCCGCACGTTATTGTAAGTTTCAGTCACCCTCACACAAAAAACATTAATTCCAGTTATGTTGGTTCTCACGATCGGATCCTCTGTAGTGGCGACTCACACTTCAAACAATTTCTTGGATTGGTCGTCTGATTCCGGATTCTGAATTTTCTTCAGGATTTTGGTCGTAATCTTCCTAAATTTGGGACAACGATTGCGACGAACCGTAGGGCGTCGTGTACTGCATGTGGGGCATGTGCGACATGTAAGGTCAGTAAACGTCCTTAGTTGGAGTCTGTGGCCTCTGATAGTTGGGCGTTGCTGGGTCTTGGGTACTCGAAATTGGATAATCAAGCGACAACACATTGTTGTCGTTGAGATTGAGGCTCACAACTTCCATCTGGGTCGGCTGACCATATTAGCACAATTGAAAATGATAATTTGAAAAAATATATGAGTGAGAGATAAAGATATATAAAGTGTTTTTAGTATGAAAAAATTAATACTCCCTCCGTTGCACAGTAACAGAGGCGTTTCGTTTTGAGCACTCATTTTAAAAAAATAATAATAAATAGTTAAAGTGGAGAAAGAGTAAAGTTAGAGATAGAATATTGTAGATAAGACTCTTCACTACATTATTCTCTCTCTTACTTTACTCTCTCTCAACTTTAACTATTTATTATTATTTTTTCAAAACGAGAGCTCAAAACGAAACGCCTCTATTACTGTGGAACGAAGAGAGTATATGATAAATGGATTATTTATAGATGACTTTTAGGATAAGTTGAAAGTTAAAAATATGAATTTTTTTTTAAAAAATGGATAAAAACATTGATATTTGGGAAAGTGGAAATTTCTTATTAAATGCTAGTTTTATTTGATTTTTTAAAAATTAATATTGAAAGTGGGCGTCATTGCACAACAAAAGTGTGCCACGTGGGGAATGGGGGTGGCGCGCTTTCTCGAAAAATGCATCTCCCCTCGCGAAACCCCTTGAGATGCAATGGTGTCTTGCCGGCGTCTTGTCTTGGTGGGACAAGACGGAGACACCAGTGGACACCGTTACGTATGCTCTTAGGCCATCCACAATCCATCATTTTATCAATTTTATCAATTTCTTCCCTTCATTATTCATGGGTTTGTTGGAGCATAATTTTGATATTTATCTATTCTGTATAAAAAAAATATATTAGTGTATTATACTTCCTCCGTTCCAAATTAACTGTCACTCTTATTGTGGGCACGCGTGTTAAGAAATGTAAAGAAAAGTTGATTGGAAAAGTTAGTGGAATGTGAGACCCACTTTTTTATATTAGTTTTATAATAAAATGTGAGTGAAGTGAGTTAGTGGAATGTGAGACCTACTTACCATTTATGGTAAAATTGAAGTGTGACAATTATTATGAGACGAACAAAATTGGAGGAGAGTGACAATTATTATGGGACGGAGAGAGTATTATTCTAGGTTCATACAACTAGTTCATCCCTATACTAGTAAAAATTGAATTATCCTTGAACTCTTCGTACACAATTATTTAACAAGAATTTGATCAAAGTACAATATTATATTTGATGCTCTTGTTTCAAATACTTCCACATAAATTTCAAGTCCATATTTGATACGCTCGGATTTTACACCATTTTAAGGCCATTTTTTGGTCCATTTTGGAGTGTCAAAGTTGCATTACATATCCATTATTTGCATATTTTATTCATTTTAGTATTTTGACATATTTTGTGATAAATGTGCAAAATAGAGCTGAAAAAGGGCATAAAAACGTCAAACTTGGAAGTTAGAACTGAAGCGCAACCCAGCGGCCCGCTGGACCCATACCATCAGTCGCTGCAACAGGTCCAGAGAGTTCTGGAGCTGTCCAGCGGTCCGCTGGGTCTGATCGCGCACGACAGCCTCTGTTCAAACTCAATTTGCTGGCGATTTTGAAGTCTGATCATGGCGTTCTATATACCATTCTCTTCGTCTTTAAAAGAACTTCGCGTTGGAACCTTGACCATCTCAATCGGAGTTCTGTGCAGAAAGTTATGGTCGTTCTACCAAAGTCGTGCAAAACTGTCAAGTGCAGAATCTAGGCGGAAATTCAAGGAAGGAAATAAGACATTACCTTGTGAAGCCAAATATTTTCCTTAACCTATGGGGCACGAAAATTCCATATTTACTATTGCATGGAGGAGACTTTTTACCAAGTTTAAATCCTTTTCAAGCCTATAAATACCCCATAACCTAATTCATAATTCTCACCAATTCATAGCCCTAAAAGGGGAGCCTTCATGGCCCCCCCCTCCATTCTCTAACCCTAATCCTACATCTAGATCTTCTTTTTGCCAAATAATTCCAGAGCTTAAATTTGAGAGTACTTCATAGTGCAAGGGGTTGAAGAAGGAATCAAGAGAAGAAGGAATCAAGGGAAGATCAAGGCTACAAAGATTCAACCGAGTTTTATTTACTTTAGTTCTTATTTTCTTTATGACTTCCCTACAATCTATGTTTTTAGCTTATTCTATCATGTGTAACTAAACTCATAGGATTCTAGGGATGTGTTAGTAACTACTTTGATTATACAATTTCGTTTTCTATTAATATCCGTTTAATTTTTACTTCGTTTCTTCCCTAAGTTGTTGGATAATGCTTCACGTTTGAGTGACACATTCTGTGATGAATTAATATAACTTGTTACATAATCGTGAGAGGAGATTGACGAGTTAGGTCCACTTAGTAAACACTACAATTAGCTTCCCTTAAAACGACACTGTTAATTGAGAGTGAGAACTTTTCAAGGGTCTCAGGAGCTTTTGGGAGTTACGGATCTAGGATTGACAACCCTAGTATTAGTAATCTACGCTTGTGCCGCATGAACAAAACTTATGTGACTCGTTCTATCGAAGTAATAACTGTGCTAGGGTATTGTAGTAGGAATTTGTATAACCATAACTGTGAACGCACATTCCTGGAATTCCCTTATGTCTCATACTTTATCTTTGTGATTTAATTGCAATTAGTTGTTTACTTGCTTTATTTATTTTAAACCCAAAACTCTTGTTTCTCTAGATGTATATGACGCTTAGTACATGATAGCCAATTGCAACTATATTCCCCGTGTTCGATATCCCGGTACTGACCTTTAGCTATACTAGTTCTACCTTATATAATTGCAGGTACTTTTAGTGCTAATAAAAAGTGCATCAATATTTCATGAATTGGATCTACTACAATTTTATTCAATTGCTATCTCATTTTCGCAAACTGCATGTGGATCTATATTCCCTTCTTCCGAGTATAATAGACCCATTTGAGTTCGGCGCATATAAAAAAAATAGCGGAGTATGAACACATTTTTACACTCCATATTAATTGTATAATAGAATGTGAGTGAAAATGGTTAGTTAAATGTGAAACCTACCATTATAGTAAAAGTAAATTGAAACTCTTATTGGCAGACAAGCTAAAATAGAAAAAGGGGACTCCTAATCGGGGACAGAGAGAGTACATCAATTCTTTTTGGATGAGGAAGATGCATCATACAACTTCCTTAAATCTAACGAACTAAATTGGATGTTTATCAAATTATAACCAAACCAAACCAAATTTGATTAAAGTAGAGATGTAGATACAAAACACCAATATCTGTCCAAATTTTAAGTAAACAAAGAGGTCCAAATTTCAGAAAAAACAAAGTGGAATGGCCATGAGAGGAATCGCCTTGTGCATTGTCATTCCGAACTCCTCGGTGGTGTCAGGTCTCAACCCTCCTTCCATTTCCCATTGAAAATTGTAAAGCATAGAGCCCAACGCGCCATGTGGGGAAGGGGGTGCAGTTTCTCGAATAATGCACCCCCCCCCCCCCTTCCCGCATAACACCTTGAGACAAGACACTTGCAATGGTGTCTCGCGGACTTCTCATCCCAGCGAGACAAGACCAACACACCGGTGGGCACAGTTACAGATGCACTTAGGCCATCCGCAACCTCATCTCTTATCCATCTCTTCCCTTTGCTATTCATGGATCCGTTGGAGCCTAATTAAGTTATTTATCTATTCTCAATAACATAAATACTATATTAATGAAGTGTATTAGTGTAGGTTCATCCAACTAGTTCATCCCTATACTAATAAAAATTGAATGATCCTTGACCTCTTTATTCACTCAAGTATTTAATGATCCTTAATCAATGACGGACCAGGTGGGGTCGAGTGGGGTCGATCGACCCCACCGGAGTCCGTCAAGAGGTGCCGGAATCTTCATTTCATGGACCTCCGACCCCACGCAGCCCTGCCCTGACCCTGTGAGGTAGATCCCCACCAGGGCACTCTATTGTCTATTTCCGGAAAATAAAAGGAGATGGAGGAGAATCAGTCGGAAGAAAAGAGGAGAGAGACGGAAAGGGGGAGGCAGAGAGCCACACACAGTTTTGACGAAGAAGACAACGTTTCAACTCTTTTGTTTTTTAACGTAATGGGCTAAATTTGTGGCCTAGTGGGCTTATTTAAATACAATTTCTTAAAAATAAATATTTAATTCAAAAGATAAAAGTAAAATTATTTAATTTATACAACTTCTATTCGGCATTAGGAGTCCATTTTGACATTTTTCTAACCGGTTATAAGAGTTTTATTTTACTTTTACTATAAATAGATATAAATTTATTATTCTATTAATTTATTTTATTATAAAAGTAATATACTCCATAAAAGTGTGATTTAGTATTTTGAAATTTGGACTGAGATAGGGATTCGGGCTTTCGTAAATAAGTTTTTTAGTTTTTAAAATATTTTATGAGTATTCTGTCCGACCCCACGGACTTTGTATCCTGCGTCCGTCATTGTCCTTAATACTATATTAATATAGTGTATTAGTGTAGGTTCATCCAACTAGTTCATCCCTATACTAGTTGAAATAACTAGTTCTTTTGTTTCGGAAGTTGATTTGTGCACACAATTTTTGAAGTAGCAAATAAGTGCAGAATTATCAAGGAAGACATTGACCAACGGATCAAGACAACTCTTAGACAATCTACTTGTCATCGGGTGCACTAATCAGAACGAGATCTGCTTTAAGAAATATAAAGAAAAGTGGGTAGATGCTTATACAACTCTGTATTGAGTCGTGTCTGATCTTCCTAGAAATAAGTCCTAATATAAGTAGCTAGAGAATTTTAATAAATATACACGAAAATTAAGCATGGTTTTTAAAATACCTTTCGTAACATATCTTGGTCCATTGTTAAACTAACTGAATAATTGACAACACTATATTTATCTCATAAACACAATGTAGTTTCGGGGCTGATTTTTTTTCCAAAACTTGTGTAACTATGTTATTATAAGAGTTGTCAACTAAGTCCGGTCAACCCAGACCCAATATGGGCTTGTCTGTTAGCAAAATGAAGAGGGCCTAGGCCAAACTCATAGATTGAAATGAGCTCCAATTAGACTATTTTTCAAACTCAGATCAAAGACTATCAGAAATCCAACCCAGGTTAGGGCCATGCACTGCCCAACCCATACCTAAATAAAACTTACAACTCAAATCCTATATTATTCCTCTTTTAATTTTAACATATGTTATAAATATATTTATTTTAAATTTTTATATACTTAATTACCCTTGGTAAAGTTTAAAGATAGATAAAAGTGAAAAAATGATTGAAATGTTGTTAGTAGAATGATACACACCTCATAAAGATAAAACTTACTAGAGACTAATTTTTGTATATTCCAAAATAGAAAATCATGACTATTTTTATGGATGAGATAGTATTTTTAAAATTCCTCCTTATATTTGAATTTTCTTAAAAATAATTGCAATAAGGTAAATCTGAATATAAATATTTGATACTAGTATAATCCTAAAATTATTTAATAAATATACATATATAATTATAGTGAAAATATAAAATCTTATAAATATTTTAATCCTCTAAGTATAATTTTTTTAATTATAATATTCTAATATAAAATTTGAATTACTCAAGTATGACAAAAAATAATTTTTTGCTCATCTAACGCAGACTCATTAAACAACTCTTGTTGCTATGGTAACAAATGTGTGAGAGAGAGGTGTCAGGTGTCACCAGAAACATAGTATGATTCATAGACATAATGTAAAAGATTAATATTCATAGTTTGCATTTTAATAATAAGAATTAAAATAACAGAATCATATTACATGGCAAATAAACAAGCCATAATCACGAGTTCAATAGCATCCAAAAGAATTGGTTCACCATCCCATCTACAACTCCATCTTGTACAAAGAGTAAGCCATCTCATTAACAGTGAACTGGAATAGCCTTGAGGGGGACTGCCTTATGCAATGCCATTCCAAACTCCTCCGTTGTGTCAACCACTCCTTCCACTTTCCAATCGAAACTATGAAGCAATGACCCCAACATAAGATGCAACATTCTATCGGCCAACGCCAAACCCGGGCACATTCTTCTCCCCGATCCGAATGGAATAAGCTCAAAATCATGGCCCTTGAACCCTATATTGCTGTCCAAGAATCTCTCCGGCTCAAACGAACTAGGATTGGCCCAAACACTCGAGTCCCTACCTATAGCCCAAACATTGACGAATATTTGAGCATTCTCTGGGATATTGTAACCGATGATCTCGACTTCATGATCCGCCCGCCGAGGGACCAAAAGCGGACCTGGCGGGTGGAGCCGTAAGGTCTCTTTGATCAGTGCTTGCAGGTATGGGAGTCTTGATATGTCCGATTCTTCCACTTGCTTCTTTTCTCCTATCACTCTTCTCAGCTCATTCTTGGCATTACTCATCTTCGTGGGATTCGATAGTAATTCTGTCATTGCCCATTCCACTGTACATTGAGTTGAATCTGACCCTCCAAGGTATAAGTCCTATGATATGCACAGGTATTTCAAGTTTGAGTTACTAAATGCCATTCTACTAGTCAACTAGAAATTTGATACTAAATGCCATTCTACTAGTCAACTAGAAATTTGATTCGAGAACCAATTTATTTCTCTAATTTTATCAATTATGCATTAAAAATCATAATATTCATAATTTTCACGAGTAAATTTAGTTTGAGAGAGAGAAGGAGGTTACCAGAAGTATATGTTGAATGTCCTTGAAGCTCAAGTCATACTCAGTCCCCTCCATGAGATCAACAAGCGCATCAAGCAAATCATTCTTCCTCTCCAATTGCATACATCTCCATTCCAATCTCTCCTTAACTATCCCTCCCAAAACACCAAGCACTTTCCCAAAGCAAACCTCCGACCGCTTCTTGATCCCCTGCGGGTCCCACCGCTTCACAATCGGAAAAAAGTCGGCCACATTCGGAGCCCCCAAAATCTTCGTCACCCCCTCAATCGCCTCCTTCATCTGCTGCGTCGCGTCCGATTCAAACTCGATAAGGTCAACGGAGAAGAGCGTCGCAGTCAGCAGATTCGATGCCGTCACGAACGCCGCCTCCCCGACGTCAACGGCCTGCCCACGCGCGCTGCACCCGCGCGTGTAGTCCAGCAGCTTCCGCACCTTCTCCGCCCGGAGCCCCGCGCCGGCGTCCAGCTGCCGAGTCGAGAACATCCGCTCCCTGCAGAGCTTGCGCGCCTTCCTCCACCTCTCCCCCGCCGGTATCAGCGCCATCGAGTGCTTGTGGTGGTCGTGCGCCTCCGCCGCCGCGGGGATGGTGCGGCCGGAGAAGGCTTGGTCGTGCTCCTGCAGGAGTAGTTTGGCGATTTCCGGCGACGAGGCGACGACGGTGAGTGAGTTTCCGAGCTTGAGAGACATCAGAGGGCCGTGGGTTTTGGAGAGGTCGGCGAGGGACCTGTGGGGGTTCCGGCCGAGCTGGAGGATGTTTCCGATGATCGGAAATGGGTATGGCCCCGGCGGAAGGTTCTGCCGGCGCCGGCGGAAATGGGACCATGCCAAAAACGATACAATTATTGCAATCACGATTGTGAGATCCATTCAGTTCAGTCAACTCAATTCTCACTCTCCTCTGCCCATTTAATTTCAATAGTTAGAATTAACTAATGAATCTTTAGATTTGAAATCGAAATCAATAATTTATTCTAAAGCTCACGCATATGGTTTTCAATTTTATTACTTCGACGGAATCTTGATTATTGGAGTATAATTTACCATTTCTTGGCTCTAATTGCATGATCTTGCTGTCATTTTTTTTTACTCCGTCAAGTATACTACTATCTCCGTCCCCTAAATTTTGACACACTTTGACCCGGCACGAGTTTTAAGAAATGTAATAGAAAGTGAGTTGAAAATGTTGGTGGGATGTGGGTCCTACTTTTAAAGTATTAGTTTTATAATAAAATGTGAGTAGGAATGAGTTAGTAGAATATGAGGTCAACTACCAAAACTGGTAAAAGTGAAGTGTGTCAAATTTTTAGGGACGGACCGAAATGGTAAATTGTGTCAAAATTTGGGGGACGAAGGTAGTAATGTTTATGAACTTGGCCCTTTATGTTTTTGTCTGTATTCATGTTTAATATTTTAAATATTATTAAGGTTAATTAACTAGTACTACTCCATAATTTAGGATCCTTAAAGCATGCACAGCGGCATGCTCAACACCAGCTGAAAGCATTTTATTAATTAAATAATATTCCCTCCGTCTCCTATTAGGAGTCACTCTTTTACCGGGCATGAGTTTAAAGAAATGTAAAGAAAAGTTGTTGAAAAAGTTAGTGGAATGTGAGACCCATTTTTTTTATATTGGTTTTATAATAAAATGTGAGTGAATTGAGTTAGTGGAATGTGAGACCTACTTACTATTTATGGTAAAAATGAAGTGTGACTCTTAATTGGGACGGACCGAAATGGAAAAGTGTGACTCTTAATGGGAGACGGAGGGATTATAAAAGAGTGAACTCAAATCAATATATGATCTATGTTGGCAATTGCAACCAATTCATATCCCATATTGGCACACTGCATGTGGATCTATACCTCCCTTCTTTTTGGACATAAAGATGCATCATCCAACCTTCTTAAATCTAACAAACTAAAGTACATAGAAAACCAAACCAAATTTTTATTAAAGTAGGGATGGAAACACAACACACCAAGATCTCGTCCAAATTTTCAAGTAAAACAAGAGGTCCAGATTTCAGAAACAACAAAGTGGAATGGCCTTGAGAGGAACTGCCTTGTGCAATGCCATTCCGAACTCCTCCGTGGTGTCAGGTCTCACCCCTCCTTCCATTTTCCATTCAAAATTGTGAAGCATAGAGCCCAACATCAGAGACAACATTTCTATCGGCCAGAGGCAAACCCAGGCACATTCTTCTCCCTGACCCAAATGGAATAAGCTCGAAATCTTGGCCTTTAAACTCTATATTGTTGTTTAAGAATCTTTCAGGCTCGAAAGAAGTAGGGTTGGGCCAGATGCTCGAATCTCTGCCTATAGCCCAAGCATTGATAAATATTTGAGAGTGTTGGGGATTATGTAACCCCCAATCTTGACCTCACGTTCTGCCCGTCGAGGAATCAGAAATTGTCCGGGAGTGTGGAGCCGTAAGGTCTCTTTGATGAGCGCTAGCAAGTATGGGAGCCTTGATATGTCCGATTCTTCAACTTGATTCTTTTCCCTATCACACTTCTCAGCTCATTCTTTGCCTTACTCATTTTCTCCGGATTCGCTAACAGTTCTGTCATTGCCCATTCAACTGTGCATTGAGTCGTGTCCGATCCTCCCAGAAATAAGGCCTAATATATGTAGAAAGAGAATTAAAAAAAATATATACACGAAATTTAACCACAGTTATTAAAATACCTTTCATAACATCTCTTACTCCATTGTCAAACTAACTGAACAATTGATAACACGATATTTTTCAAATAAATCCAATGTCAGGGCTGATTTTTTTTTCAAAACTTGTGTAATCTTGTTTTAATTTAGAGTTGTCAACTAAGACCAGTCAACCCAGAACCAAAAATAATTTTTTTCTCAATCTAATACCATCTCCAATCATAAACCAAAACTCATTTTTGGTGTAGACAATCTCTTTAATCGTACATCAAACTCAAACCCATTTTTGAGTATAGGATTGTGATCAATTGAGATTATTTAGGCTAATTGAGAAATGAGATGCAATATCAGCCACTCATTTTTATTAAATGAGTGGTCCAGATTTTGCCACATAATAAATATTTTTAGATTAATTTAATATGAAAGGGCATAATGGTAATAGGCCATATTCACCAATCTACCACCACTACTGCGATGATCGTTGCATGATCTCCCTTGGCGGCGTTGCTCCGCGCAGTACCGAATCGAATCGATGAATGCAAATAAGTGTTGGAAGAAATAGATTGTGATTAAGCGTCGACGCTTCTGAGGAGAATGGTAATTTCATGGCAAAGAGTAGAAGAGCTGAGGGGGCAGATTCAAAGGAAACAGAGAAGCGGCAGAATTTGGGGGGAAAATTGGGGAGCAGCGACGGTGGCGGAGGAAATATGTTGAGCAGATCGCGGAATTCGGCGAATGCAGCTTTAGGAGCGTAAAATTGGTTGAAATCAGGTGCGAAATTTTGGTTGCAAGGATTCCAATTCGAGGATCTGGAGCGTCAAATCTAACCTCCTCTTCCGCTGGCTTCTCGCCGTTTCATCACCTTGCTGAGAAATCAAATCTCTGTCGGTGTTCAATTAGAATTTGGTTTCTTCACAAACTGCAGCTGCTGTGTTGTTTCCGATTGAAGATTTTTCGAATTGAGTGAGTTATTTAGTAGTTGCGGTGGTCGGCGATGGCTTCGGGATCGCCGGCGATTAATAAGATTGAGAGGGCGCACCAGATGTATTGAGAGGGCAAGTATGCCGAAGCACTGGCGTATTACACCGACGCGCTTTCCATGGCCAAGACCACGCCGCAGAAGATTGCGCTTCACAGCAACCGCGCCGCTTGTTATCTCAAGCTCCACGACTTTAACAAGGTATCTGTGTTAGCTTATCAGCTCAACCTTGTTATTCCTGGATTGCTTCTGACGAACTCATACAATTTCTCCATTGATAATTGACGTTTTCTCCATTTGTTGCAATTTATTTGAAACCTATGTTTTCTGGAATGGCCACGAGCTCTCCCCCAACAATATCAGTCTTTCTTCTTCATTTACATACTTCACACTTCCTTTTCCGAATTATTGAATAGATGTGTTCTCAATTTCAGTACTACTTTGGGGGAAGGTATGATCTGGTGAAATTTTGTAAGATAGTCCAGGAAGCTGGCTTGTATTTGAGTCTTCGGATAGGTCCATTCGTCGCAGCTGAATGGAACTTCGGGTAGCTCTTTGTAGCTTATATTTTTAGTATATATCTAGGATTGTGATAAAAAAATGAACCAGAACGCTCATTTTTAGATAACACGTAGCGTTTTTAGTTCATCCTTTGTAAAATGAAATAAAAACTGACTTGAAATGACCTCCATGCTTTGGTTCTGTCTAATCGGAAAATTTATATGTTTTTGTGTATTATCTGTGTAGTGGTGTACCTGTTTGGCTGCACTATGTGCCGGGGACTGTCTTTCGCACTGACAATGAGCCTTTCAAGGTTTGCTCAACTCTATAGTGCTATTTTTTATATACAGAATTGATGAATTTGGCTGGTGTTTAGCTTGTTTGGATTTGGTGTTTGGATTTTTCAGTATATTGTACTTTTCGTTTCACATCACATACATGTGGACATCAAAATCAAACATCAACTTTCATGCTGTAGGCCAACAAGTATAAAATTATGAAATATACTAGTAATATAAAACAGATGATTTCCATTTGCAACACAGAGCTTCAAAGCATCAGAATATGTCGTGTCAAACAAAAAATCTCAACATATTCCACTCCTGAATCTCACCAAAATATCCCATTTGCGACCGGGAGCAATGACACCACGCATCTGAAGCACCATCGGCCAGAAGCCAGAACAGACAGCCAATGCTGTGTTTTCCCTTGTTATTGGCAGGAATTCCAATATACATGGTGCTAATGAGCCACGAGCTGGCCACGATATCTTCATGTACAGGTACATGTTACCTGACCACGATATCTTCATGTACAGGTACAATTTACTTCACTTTTAATCAAACAATCACTTTTTAAATTCGCGATCTACTAATCCGAATCGCATATATCTATATTCAATTAATGATCATCTTAATTTTTTTTCCAGATGTTTCTTTTATATTTTATTTTAATGTTTGTGTTTATTGATATTGTTTCTGCAGCCTATAGAGTAGGCAACAACAAATTAATCAGGATAAGTGAAAAGATAAGTGTTCATTTACGGCGTCGAAGAAGGAAGCCGCCACCACCACCGGCGATAAGGTGACGTTCTCCAGCCGAAATTAATTTCAAATGTGGAGTTCATGTTTAATTTTGCATCCACATGATTCCTCATTTTTTATTTTGATTTTGTGTTTGAGCATTTTCAATCGATTGATGAAATTATTGCTTGTGTGGTTATGATCTTAGATACTCCTAACCAGTGAATTAGGAATTTTTCCCCTTTTCAGTTGCTTCTCCGATTTTCTCAACCATCGGAAGTTCTAATAAATAGCAATGATTTTCAAATTTTAGTTTAGAGCTGAAAATTCCTGCTGTTATTTTGAAGAAATTCCTGCTGAATCACTCGATCTTTGTGATGCTGCTGAATAAATCGGCGCAGGAGTACGTGTACGAGCAGAAAGACTGTTATTTTAATACGAGTTGTTGACATTTGATATTCTGACTATTGATATGTGAATTATAAATGTTACTCCCTCCGTCCACGAATAGGAGTCTCATTTCTTATCGGTGCGGGTTTTAAGAAATGTTAAGAAAAGTGAGTGGAAGAAAGTTAGTGGATTAGGGGTCCCACTTGTATATATTAGTTTTAAATGATATGTGAGTGGAATGAGTTGGTGGAATGTGAGGCCTCTTTACCATTTATGGTAATTATGAACCGGGACTCCTATTTGCGGACGGACCAAAATGGAAAAACGGGACTTCTATTCGCGGACGGAGGGAGTATTTGTTAGTTGTTGACATTTTAATATGAGATGTTGATATAATAACGTTTGTTGTTGACATAAATTATATAGGTCGTTGGCATAAATTTTATGAAAAATGTTGTTGACATAAATTATATGTAAAACATTGTTGTTGACATGAATTATATGTAAAACGTTGTTGTTGACATAAATAATATAGGTTGTTGACATGAAAATATTTGTTATTGACATTAATTATTTGTAAAATGTTGTTGTTGACATAATAGTTGACATAAATAACGTTTGTTGTTGACATGAATAATGTTTGTTGTTGACATCGTAGTTGATATGTGAATTGTAAGTGTTATTTGTTAGTTGTTGACATTTTATTACGAGTTGTTGACATTCGATATTCTCGGTATTGATATGTGAATTGTAAGTGTTACTCCCTCCGTCCACGAATAAATGTCCCGGTCACTTTTTTACACTTGTTTTGTAAAAATGATAATAAACAGTCAAAGTGATAAAATGATAAAGTAAGATAGAGAATAATGTAGATAAGACTCTTATCTACATTATTCTCTATCTTACTATATCATTTCTCCACTTTAACTATTTATTGTCATTTTTACAAAACAAGTGTAAAAAAGTGACCGGGACATTTATTCGTGGACGGAGGGAGTATTTGTTAGTTGTTGACATTTTAATACGTGTTGTTGACATTTGATATTCTCGGTATTGATATGTGAATTGTAAGTGTTATTTGTTAGTTGTTGACATTTTATTACGAGTTGTTGACATTCGATATTCTCGGTATTGATATGTGAATTGTAAGTGTTATTTGTTAGTTGTTGACATTTTAATAAGTGTTATTTATTGAATGTTGAAGATTTGAAGATTTGAAGAATGTTGAAGATTTGAATGTTGAAGTGATTTGAAGATTTGAATGTTGAAGATTTGAAAATTCGAAGATTTGAAGATTTGAAGAATGTTGAAGATTTGAATGTTGAAGATTTGAATATATGAATATTGAAGATTTGAAGATTTGAATGTTGAAGAGATTTGAAGAATGTTGAAGATTTGAAGATATGAATGTTGAAGATTTGAAGATTTGAAGACTTTGCAGCTAGAGTTTTAGAGAGAATTTTAGAAAATGATTTCAAACACAATTTAATGAAAAGACAATTATACCTCTTTGTTGACATAATGTGGTATTTGTTGACATTTTGTTAATCTTGTGGATTAGTGACCCATATTGCATCTCATTTTTCAATTTAGCTAAATAATCCACACAAAATATAACTGCATAAAATTCCGTGTCGCTCAAGAAAGAGGCCATCTTCCTTGGGACGGAGGGAGTACATGTGTTTGTGTATGAGAGAGAGAGAGGTATCACCAGAAACAAATGTTGAATATCCTTATAGCTCAAGTCATACTCATCAGATCCGTCCATGAGATCAAAAAGCGCAGCCAGCAAATCATTCTTGGTCTCCATAGATCTTGATTCCATCCTCTCATCAATTATCTTTCCCAACACACCAAGCAATCTCCCAAAGTAAAACTCCGACCGCTTCTTGATTCTCTGCGCATCCAACCGCTTCAGAATCGGAAAAAAGTCAGCCACATTTGGAGATCCCAAAATCTTGGTCACGCCCTCGATCGTCTCCTTCAGCTGCTGCGTCGTATCGGATTCAAACTCAATCAAATCCACCGAGAAAAAGGTGGCGCTGAGAAGATTAAACGTCGTCACAAACGCTGCCTGCCCCAAGTCCACGGCCCGCCCGCTCTCGCAGCACAAGCGCAAGTAATCTATCAGCCTCTGGACCTTCTCGCGCCGGACTCCCGCGCCGCCGTCGAGGCGCCGCGCCGAGAACATCTGCTCTTTGCACAGTTTCCTTAGTTTTCTCCACCTCTCTCCGACCGGTATGAGCCCGACTGAAATTTTGTCGAAGCCGTGAGCTTCAGCCGCGGCGGGGATGGTGCGGCCGGAGAAGGCTTGGTCGTGCTCTTGCAGAACCAGTCTGGCGGAATCCGGCGACGATACGACGACGGTGTGCATGCTTCCAAGTTTAAGAGACATCAGAGGGCCATAGGTTTCGGAGAGGTGGGTGAGGGACTTGTGGGGGTTACGGCCGAGTTGGAGGATGTTTCCGATGATTGGAAACGGGTATGGCCCCGGGGAAAGGTTCTGGCGGCGGCGGCGGAAATGGGACCATGCCAAAATCGATACGATTATTGCAATCAAGAGTGAGAGAGCCATGATTTCTTCAATCCGTAGATTTGAAATTTATACAAGGAGAAGGGAAGAGTGTCTTTAATCCTATTGTTTACTCAATACGATGATGGGAATCTTGGATTAAATATTCCGTCCTTTTAAATTTGGCACTATTTGAATCATATGAGTTTTAAAATATATAATAAAAGTGGGTTGAAAAAGTTAGTGAAGTTTTATTTTTAGAGTGAAGTATATAAATGATATCTAATCTTTCACTTTCGCACATTAATGATACCTGATCTTTATTTTATATCGATTTTAGAACCCCATGACAAAAATAACCCTAGGTATCAAACATATGATTTTTTTTGTTATGGGGAATATTTTTGGAAATTTCAATTAAATAGGACCAAATATGTGATTTTTTTCTTTCTTTCTTATTTCTTTTTTTCTTCTTTAGTTTATTCTTCTTTCTTTTTAGTATTTTATCTTCCTTTCTTCTTTCTTTTTTCTCCTTAGTTTATGTTTCCTCTTTTTTCATTTCTCTTCTTTTTCTTCTTTCTTTTTAATGTTTTATACATACATCTAATTGCATTCATAATATAAATCAATAATAAAACACCTAATTAAATTAATTATTTCAAATAATTAAATCAATTGAAATATTTTTAATTAAATTATTTATACTCATTTTAGGGTTGAAACACCTAACTAAAAATATTCAATTCTTTATCATTATGAATACAATTCACAATTTTAAATTTTGATTAAGACTATATTGATTAGTTATTAATTCAATATTGATTAGTTATTAATTCAATATAAAATGATTATTATTATTTATTAATTAATAATTTTTACTATTATTATAATAATTAAATATAATTATAACTACAATTATGATTAATTATATTTAAATGATATTAAAAACTAAATTATTTATTAATTTATAACATCAAAATAATAATATTAATATTGATTAATAATAATAGTATAAAGAATGAGGAGAATGAGAGAAGATATTATAATATCACTTTTGATACTAATTTCGTCAATGCCCAAAATATCCTTTATGGCACAAATGGAAAATTGAATTTGTTTAGAGGGTATTTTGGGGTAAAAATTGCATCAGGTACCAAAAATGATATAAAATAAAGATCAGGTACCATTTATGTGCGAAAGTGAATTTCAGGTACCATTTATGTAGTTCACTCATATTTTTATATACTCTCTTTATCCTATATTATTTGAGGCATTTCTTTTCAGCACGAGATTTAACAAGTTAAATAAATTAGAGGAGTGAATAAAGTAAGAGAGAGGGGAGTGAATAAAGTAAAAGAAAGAATAAAATAAGTATGATTAGATGTTTTGTTTTTAGCTAAAAAGATAAATGACTCAAATAACTTGAGACAATCCAAAATTGAATACGACTCATGTAACATGGGACGGAGGGAGTATTAACTCTAAAATAAAATATGAATGAGAATAACTTAGTGAAATGTGAGATCTATTACCAAAAATAATAAAAGTAAAATGTAATAAAGTTTTAGATATAAAAAAAAAGAAATAAATGATAAATTTTCAAGTACAGATAGAACACAGAACCCAGAGAACGAAGACCGTCCTTATTAGTCACTCTCTCTCCAAAGTATTTTTCTTATGATATTTGAAATATATATTTACAAATATTTTTCTTAAAATATGTGCATTTTTTTGCAACTAGTGTTTCATGGTCCCGAAACTGGTTAGATATTAAGTTATAAATTGTTGTATTTTTAGATATTTATTGCTCTTTCAATCTGACATTATTTGTAACTAACTTCGTTTCTTTCTGTTAGTCGATATTTGTTATATTTATTATTATCTTTTACTACTTTTGATAATAATCTCGTCGGTTAACTCAATCTTCTTTGATTTTATTATGAAATTACTCCCTCCGACCCAACTAATATGACACATTTCTTAGCCGGCATAAAGTTTTAGAAGTTATTGATTAAAGTGTTTAATTGGAGATAGAAAATATAAGTATAGAGAGAGAAAGAAAGATGAATATTTTAATAGGAGTGAGAAAAAGAAAGATGGATATTTTATGGGAGTGAGAAAAAGAAAGATGGATAATTTAATAGGAGTGAGAAAAAGTAGTTGGGTGTATTAATTGGAGAGAGAAAGTCCAAAAAAGGAAATATGTCATCTTAGTTCGGACAAACTAAAAAGGAAAACGTATCATCTTAAGCGGGTATACTCCATAAAAGTATGACTCATATTTAACTAACTTTGTCAATTGTCCATACACTTCCTTTACAACTCTTAAAATTAAGCCAGGTCAATTTGTGATATTTAATAGCAAACGGAGCGAGTAATATAATCTATTTTAGAGTTGTATTCATTATCCACCTTCGTTGTATTATTAAGGACTAGATATCATTAGAGTTGAAGTCGCACGAGCTAAACTACCCAACGCACGACTTTGAGTTGGCGGCAGTGGTACATGCCTTGAAGATTTAGAGACATCATCTCTACGGAGTTCGATGTGAAATCTTCACGTATCACAAAAGTCTCAAATAATTCTTTGAGCAAAAGGATTTGAACATGCGACAACGCAGACGGCTCGAGTTAGTAAAAGATTATAACTGTGGTATAAATTACCATCCAGCCAAGGCAAGCGTAGTGGCAGACGCCGTGAGCAGAAAGACTGCACCCCAATTGACAACCTTTCTCACACACAGAAGGAAGATCTAATACGTGAGTTTGGTAGAATGCGATTGGAAGTAGTTAGAGCACCAGAGACGGTGGAAAGTAGGATCGCCAACATGGTGATCGAATCAGACCTAAGGGCCAAAATCGTTGAGGCTCAAAGGAGTGATGAAGCATTGGAGAAAATCTGTCTTAAAGTGAGGAAGAGGAAAGAGGTGAGTTACCGCGAAGAGGTGGATAACGCCCTCACTTTTGAAGGAAGATTGTTTGTGCCCAATGGCGAGGCACTCAGAAATCAGAAATGAGATCATGAGTGAAGCACATGAAACACCATACACTGCCCACCCCGGAGGCACAAAAATGTACCAAGATATGAAGAACAATTTTGGTGGGATGCCATGAAGAGGAGCATAACGTCATTTGTAGAAAGATACCTGACATGTCAGGAAGTGAAGGCTCTACATCAACGATCCTATGGAAATTTACAGCCCTTAGGTTTGCCATAGTCGCAACGAGAAAACACTGCTATTTGGTGATTATAGATCGCCTCACCAAAAGTGCTCACTTTATACCAATTCGTATCACTTACGGATCCGAAAAGTTAGCTCAGAGCTATGTACAAGAGATCATACGCCTACATGGAGTATCAGTGTCGATCACTTCAGACAGTGATTCGAAATTTACTTCTAGATTTTGGATAAGCCTACAACGAGAGTTGGGCACCCGATTGAATTTCAGTACTGCGTTCCATTCGCAGACCGATGGGCAGTCTGAAAGGACGATCCAAACATTGAAAGATATGTTGAGAGCCATAATGCTCGACCGTGGAGGAAACTGGGAGCCAACATTACCACTCATAGAGTTTGCCTACAACAACAGTTATCAGGCAACCATACACATGGCCCCGTATGAAGCATTATACGGAAAGAAATGTAGATCACCATTTTACTGGGACGAAGTTGGTGAAAGAAAGATTCTTGGACCGGATTCTCTAGAGGAGATGACAGAAATTGTCCGACAGATCCGTAGAAGAATCAAGGAAACTCAAGATAGACAAAAGTCGTATACGGATGTTCGCAGAACCGACCTGCAGTTCAAGGCTGGAGATAAAGTTTTTTGAAGGTATCCCCATCAAAAGGGATAACAAGGTTCGGTGTTAAAGGCAAGCTAAGGCCGCGTTTCATTGGAACCTATGAAATTCTAGAAGAAGTCGGTCCTGTAGCGTATAGATTGGCGCTACCATCATGTGCACAATGTTTTTCATGTGTAACAATTGAGGAAGTATGTGTTCGACCCCAAACACGTAGTTCACCAAGAAGAAATGGTGTTGGAACCAGATTTAAGTTATGAAGAAAAGCCAGAGGCAATCTTGGACCGGAAAGTAAAAGAGCTGATGAATAAATTTGTTGTAACAGTGATGCACTGTGGAAGCATCACGGCCACGAAGAAGCTACATGGAAGTTGGAAGACAAGATGAAAATGAAGTACCCGGAGCTTTTTAAGTGACATAAGCAAATTTCGGGACGAAATTTTCGTTAGAGGGTAGAATGTAATACCCGCTCTTTATTAACCTTTTTCTTCATGTTTAATGTCGAATTAGAGAACAGTCGCTTTTTAGCTTCACTGAAATAAATGGAACTTGTTACCCTTTTGTTGATACTTAGTGTTGTTAGTTCGCGAAACAAAAGTTAAAGTGATAATCGAACTAACTAAAGCAATCTAATGTATGTTTATGAAATATAATGAACGTTGAGAAAGAAAGTGAAGATGTCCTTCCCGAACAAAAGCGTTCGCTTACATCTCGAATAATACATTAACCTATATGATCACCTCACG
Source organism: Salvia hispanica (assembly GCF_023119035.1). Classification (NCBI taxonomy): domain Eukaryota; kingdom Viridiplantae; phylum Streptophyta; class Magnoliopsida; order Lamiales; family Lamiaceae; genus Salvia; species Salvia hispanica. The sequence continues at coordinate 14,092,063 of NC_062970.1, forward strand.
TGTGATTTATGAATGGAAAGAAAAGAATATGGGATACTATACTATTACAAAATACTCATGAATGGGCTAAAGGGCTTAAGAAACTAAAATCTTATATTAATTGCACTTTGGGCCTCTTTTTCCCAAGCCCAAATCACACCCCACCACGACCCTTGTCCGATCAGCCTGTCGGGCCCAAGGCAGCAAGCCCATGTTTTGGACAGCAACGTGGCAGCCAAGTCTTTCCCTCACCTGCAAGATAAAACAAGTTTTAATGACTATGGAACAAGGGAAATTAAAGAAGCTCTCATTAGAGGAAATGCGACAACCCCTCTTTAGCTATGGAGGACCAAAGACTCACCAAAGAGATCAAGTCAAATCCTGCAACCTCCACTTCTCATAGCAGCACCTGCATTATGCCTATGCACCTGCCACAACAAACAAATTCCATTTATTAACTAAGTACTAGGTACCCATATGGAGCCAATTTTAAGTTATTATTTTGCTGCAGAATCATAATAAAAAGGATTTGCTGCAAGAAGAGAACAAAGTAATATAACAGCTCCATTTAATTCTCCTAAGTACACCATAGCTTGCCTATAAAAACCCCCCTCACCCGCAACAAATTCTCCTCCCACACACTTTGAAGTTTTAGCCACAATAGCAAGTTTGAGGGTGATAGAGCTTGGAGTAGAGTTTCTGCAGAATTCTTGCAGGCAGTTCCTACTCTCCATAGGTAACGCCATTCCTCTCTTCCCACGATTCCTTCATGCTAAAAATTCAAGCTCACCCCTTTCCCTTTCACTGCAACTAGGAACTTCAAAGTAGGCTGGTGAACTTTGAGTCTAGGAGTAGCTACCTTCAAGAGGTAACACTCTTTCCAACATATGATAGAAACATGAAAGCATGAATACTTGAGAATAAATAGGCACAACATATTACGATTTCAAAATCATAAGAAGTTTTCACAAAGGGAAACTCTATGGAACAACATGCTAAGTCCTAAATGAAATCTGTAATCACTTCTTCCTCAGCTGTCATGTTTCATCCGTAGAAGCATAAAACTTAAACCACAATCTGCCTAAGCATATACTTTTTATAATGAAACTTAAAGCTCCCTCAACATCCCAATAGATATACCATTGCAATTTTTGACAGCAGACTGTGAGTTCAAAAGAAAGGTGCTAACTTTACATAATAAATAAACCCCAACCCAAATAAGTATACTACTGCCTCCCAACTCACCCCTTAACTTAAGAAAATAAAAGAGAAGGTGAGACTAAGGAAGAGAGGTTAAGCACTTAGCTACTGTTGGATATTTTAGTGTAATTGGATTAACTTGATTGATCAGTATTTGTTATAATGATACATTATTTAAGTATGGAGGTGCGGAGTGCACGCTTATTTGAATTCATTATGATGTTAGGGGCGAAGCCCCTAAACAGATGAACGGGGGTCCGGGCGGCAAACCCCCCGGGTAGCGGGGTCCAAGGGGCGGAGCCCCTGGCTGCACTGTTTCGTCAGCAGCTGCACCTGTTCGTCTTCTTCATAATCTGATCAATTCTTCTGGTTCTGTATCTCGAATACACATATGAATCTTCTGCATTCTCTGAATTTTATCCGATCAAATAACTTTGGTAGAACCACCGAAATTGATTTGATCTGAAAGTGATTATCACGACTTTCAGATATCCGTTTTCCTGTGCTATATATTGAATCTCCCTAACAAAGATCAAATCAAAATGTCGAACAAAGAAACGATGAAGGAAGGAGCGAAAGGTTTCGCGAAGTTGGATAAGTTTGCTGGCCAGGACTTTAGACGCTGGCAAAAGAAGATGCATTTCATGCTGACAAATCTCAAGGTGGTGTACGTTTTGAGTACTCCCATGCCCGAGGCTGTTGAAAACGAAACTCTGGAACAGACGAGGAGGCGGATGAAGTGGGAGAACGATGACTACATATGTCGGGGTCACATTTTAAACGGTATGTCTGATTCCCTATTTGATGTGTATCAAAATGTTGAGTCTGCTAAGGAATTGTGGGATTCCCTCGAAGCCAAATATATGGCAGAAGATGCCTCTAGCAAGAAATTTCTTGTTGGTAATTTTATTAACTATAAAATGGTTGATTCGAGGCCTGTCATGGAACAATACAACGAATTGTTGAGGATATTGGGACAGTTTTCCCAATATGATATGAAAATGGATGAATCCATTTCTGTCTCTAGTATTATTGATAAACTGCCACCTTCTTGGAAGGATTTTAAAAATAATCTGAAACACAAGAAGGAGGAATTGAACTTGGTCGAACTTGGAAGTGATTTCCAGATTGAACAGTCCATACGAGATATGGAAAAGAGTTCTGTTGGTAATACTAAAAACATGGTTGGTTCTTCTGTGAACATGGTGGAAGAGGGTGAATCCTCAAAGGCTGGTAAAGAGAAACGTAAGTTTCAAGGGAAACGGAAGTTTCAAGGGTATAACAGTAAGGATGGAAATAAGAAGCCTAAACTGACTTGCTGGAAGTGTGGCAAATCCGGGCACTTCAAGAAGGATTGTAAGTCTGGAAAGGGTGGAGGAAAAGGGAAAAACGAGGCTGGTTCAAGTGGATCCAAGGATCCTGAAAAGCAATCAGGTTCGTTTTCTGTACCTAATAATCATTCTGTTGAGAATTATTATGCATCAATAATCTCTGAAGCATTTTATGTGCAGGATGATGATCTGTCATGGTGGATTGATTCGGGTGCAACATGTCATGTATGCAAAGATCGTCAATGGTTCAAGGATTTTAAACCAATTGAAGATGGATCTTCGTTGAAGATGGGCAACGTTGCAACTGAACCAATCAAGGGAATAGGATCTGTTAGCCTAGTATTTACTTCTGGAAATTCCTTAGTATTAGAAAATGTTGTGTATGTACCTGGTATTCGTAAGAATCTAGTTTCTGGCATTGTATTAAATAATTGTGGATATAAACAAGTGTTAGAAAGTGACAAATACATTCTGTCAAGGCATGATAATTTTATTGGATTTGGTTATCTATGTGGCATGTTTAGGTTGAATCTAGATGTCTCTTTTGTTAATAATTCTGTTTGCATGACTTCTACAAGTATTAGTAATCATGTTAGTAAATCAGAATTGTGGCATGCTAGACTTGGACATGTACATTATAAGAGATTGAAAGATATGTCGAAAATGAGTTTGATACCAGCATTCGAGTTGAACAATGAAAAGTGTAAAACTTGCATGTTAACTAAAATAACTAGACAACCTTTCAATAAGAATGTCAATAAAGTTACTAAGGTTTTAGAACTTATACATAGTGATTTGTGTGATTTTCATTCAACTCCATCACTTGGTAATAAAAAGTATGTAGTTACTTTTATTGATGATGCTACTAGATTTTGCCATGTCTATCTCTGTCATTCAAAAGATGAAGCTCTTGATAAATTTAAAATCTTTAAAGAAAGTGTAGAGCTTTATCATGGTGTGAAGATTAAAACTCTTCGCACTGATAGGGGAGGTGAGTATTATGATCCAGCGTATTTTGAATCGACTGGTATAGTACATCAAACGACTGCTCCATATACACCACAACAAAATGGTGTAGCTGAAAGAAAGAATAGAACGTTGAAAGAAATGATTAATTCAATGTTGTGTTATTCTGGCCTAAGTGAAGGATTTTGGGGTGAGGCTATGTTAACAGCCTGTTATTTGTTGAATAGAGTTCCTAATAAAAGGAACAAGATAACCCCTTATGAACTTTGGCATAAGAAACCACCAAAATTGAGTTATCTCAGAGTTTGGGGTTGTCGAGCAGTGGTAAGACTAACTGACCCTAAAATGAAAACCATAGGTCAAAGAGGTATAGATTGTGTGTTTCTGGGGTATTCAGAAAATTCTGTTTGTTATAGGTTCTATGTCTTAGAACCCAATGACTATGTATCTGTGCACTCTATTATTGAGTCAAGGGATGCTGAATTTGGCAATGAGGATAGATTCACGTCTATACCTAAACCTGGAGGCATGATTGCAAGGTCTAGTAACTCTGATGATGTAACTGGAAAAGTGATGGATACACCTCCTGAGGCTAGGAGAAGTAGTAGAGCAAGAAAAGCTAAGTCTTTTGGAAATGATTTCCAATTGTACTTACTTGAAGGATCAAGAAATGAAATTAATTTTCAATATCAATATTGCTTTACTATTGGTGATGATCCAAGGACCTACAAAGAAGCTATGGCTTCAAGAGATTCTGCATTTTGGAAAGAGGCAATCCAAGAGGAGATGGATTCTATAATCCAAAATGGTACTTGGATACTGACGGATTTACCACCCGGTTGTGAAGCTTTAAATAGCAAATGGATCTTCAAAACGAAGATGAAGGTGGATGGAAGCATAGACAAATATAAAGCCAGATTGGTTATCCAAGGCTTTAGACAAAAGGAAGGCATTGACTACTTTGATACCTATGCTCCTGTTGCTAGGATTTCCACAATTAGATTATTGTTAGCACTTGCTGCTATACATAATCTTGTAATTCACCAAATGGATGTTAAGACTGCCTTCTTGAATGGTGAATTAAATGAAGAGATTTATATCAAACAACCAGAAGGCTTTGTCATGCCTGGTAATGAACATAAGGTTTGTAAGTTGGTAAAATCTCTTTATGGACTAAAGCAAGCCCCCAAGCAATGGCATCAAAAGTTTGATGACGTGGTGTTGTCGAATGGTTTTGTATTAAACCAAGCAGACAAGTGTGTATATAGCAAATTTGATGCTACCGGTAAAGGGGTTATCATTTGCCTATATGTGGATGACATGTTGATCTTTGGTACTGACCAAGATCAAGTTGATAAAACAAAGGAATTTTTGTCATCTAAGTTTGAAATGAAAGACATGGGGAAGGCTGATGTGATTCTTGGAATTAAGATCACACATGGAGAACAAGGAATTTCCATTTCTCAATCACATTATATTGAGAAAGTGTTGGAAAAGTTCAACTTCAAAGATTGTTCTTCAGTTAAGACTCCTTTTGATCCTAGTGCAAAACTCGTGCCTAATAAAGGAGTTGTTGTGAATCAGCTTGAATATTCAAAGGCTATTGGATCACTAATGTATGCTATGATTAGTACTAGACCCGATATAGCCTTTGCAGTTGGAAAATTGAGTCGATATACTCATAATCCAAGTTTAATCCATTGGCAAGCAATGAATCGAGTATTTAAGTACTTAAAAGGAACCATGGATTATAAGTTGACTTATTCTGGATTTCCTTCTGTTCTTGAAGGTTATTCGGATGCAAGTTGGATCACCAATATGGAAGATCATTCTTCCACAAGTGGTTGGGTATTCCGACTTGGAGGTGGTGCTATATGTTGGGCATCAAAGAAACAAACTTGTATCACAAATTCAACAATGGAATCGGAGTTTGTGGCATTAGCAGCAGCTGGTAAAGAGGCTGAATGGCTAAGAAATCTAATATATGAAATTCCATTGTGGCCTAAACCGATATCACCTATATCTATCAGATGTGATAGTGCAGCTACCTTGGCTAAGGCATATAGTCAAGTGTATAATGGAAAGTCAAGACACTTAGGTGTTAGACATAGCATGATTCGTGAACTTATTATGGATGGTGTGATATCTGTGGAGTTTGTAAGAACTCATGATAACTTAGCCGATCATTTAACCAAAGGGTTAAGTAGAGATCTTGTGCACAAATCGGCTATAGGGATGGGATTAAAGTCCACTACAAATCTTTGATATTAAGATACCCAATTCCCATTTAGTATGATACTAGATGCAGAATTCAATGTGGAAGACTTAATATTTGAAGATTGGAACACATTTGAAAATCGTCCCAAGGTATGTGTTCGGACCTACAAGTTAAGGAGGTTGAATGTATATATTCTTAATAGTTCTTTTGAAAAATTGCAAATGTAGGTGCAAGAATAAAGGAGCTATCCATATAAGCATGAAGTTTAGCCGCTTCAAGAAACTGGGACTTGGTTTCGACGTGTTTATGAAGGATAAGAACATAGGCTAGTAAAATATAGTGTCAAGATAGAACATATTCGTATGTAATCTTTTGTGTACATTATCTTCGTGTATTCAATGTGAGTCCCCAGGGTTCAATCCTTAGAGACACCCGAGGTATTCAAATATTTGGAATGTGTAATGTACTAATATGGAATTCAATCGTTACGATATTTCATTTATGCAAAAGTTTGAATGTTTGAGATGACTTGTTTAGTTAATCAAGGATTAACTTGATTGATCAGTATTTGTTATAATGATGCATCATTTAAGTATGGAGGTGCGGAGTGCACGCTTATTTGAATTCATTATGATGTTACCTAAACAGATGAACGGGGGTCCGGGGACAGCGCCCCCGGGTAGCGGGGTCCAAGGGGCAGAGCCCCTGGCAGGGGTCGAGCTAATTTTGTTGTATTAGAAATTCATCCGAAAATATAATTTCTGAAAGTCAAAGGACTATTTTGCAATTTCGGAAACCTTTGAAAATTAGTTATTTTCGGTTAATTTTTCCCAACGGATGCACTGTTTCGTCAGCAGCTGCACCTGTTCGTCTTCTTCATAATCTGATCAATTCTTCTGGTTCTGTATCTCGAATACACATATGAATCTTCTGCATTCTCTGAATTTTATCCGATCAAATAACTTTTTTAGAACCACCGAAATTGATTTGATATGAAAGTGATTATCACGACTTTCAGATATACGTTTTTCTGTTCTATATATTGAATCTCCCTAACAGCTATTGCCTGACGAAGCGGCGTGGCTCACGAGCGGTGGCGGCAGCAAGCATGCCGGCGGAGGCTGCCGGCGAGGTCTCAATAGCGCGGCAACGGCGGGAAGGGAAACAGTACTGCACCGTTGTGTAGTAGCCGAGAGAGAGAGAACGGAGGGAGGCGATGCCTCCTCCTCTTTCCGAGCGTCGCTGACTGCGAGGCAACGACGAGCCGATGGACGGAGGAATGGTTCGGCGTCGACCAGACGCCGTGAACCACCCTCGAAGTAGATGCTGCTCCAGAAGTAGGGAGAAAGGGCGGTGGAGCTGGCCGCGTGGCAGCGACGACACCACCTCGTCGTCGATCCAGAGCCGGCGGTTGACTGTCACGACGGAAGAAATCGACGTGAACGAGCGAGAGGTGGTGTTGAGCAATTGGCGTTAATAAGTTAGACATGATCCAATACATCATGTCTTCATACGTGATGTATTGTGTGGAACACTTCCGCTACAAATGTACTTCTCTTTATGTTAGGATTTCCGAAATTTGTCATTGCTAATCGAACACCTTATGATGAACCTCTTGAACTTCCTATGAATGTCATTTCAGTATTACTAGTCGTATAAATGTTTCACTTTCCCCTTTCACCTTATATTTAGTCATGATATAGCCAATCTTGCTATCACTGGTAAGTGCGGTCGTGACAAAGGGATTTTGGCTTTTTTCTAGATCTCTCTTCTTTTTTTCTTATTTTTCCTTTCCAACTATTACAGATGGACCAAACTATCCACCTTCCACCCTCCTCCTTCACCGCCTGCCCTCACCTTCCTCTCTTCACCACTTGCCTCCACTCTCCTTCTCTCTTAACTGTCTCCACCCTCCTCAATCACTAATTGCCGAGCTCGTGGCTCTGTTTCTGGCCATTTTATTCAGCTCCCAAACTCCAATTGCTATGGTTTCCAAGACTGGAGTAAGATTGTTGTCTTACTTTTATAAAATTAGGGCTGAATCCGAACAGGCAAATATAAGGAAAATTCATTCACAACAATATTCTACTCTTCAATACAGCCTCGCAAAGCAGTGCATTTCCACAATTTTTAGTTTATGCTTTTCTTCTTTTTAGCATTGCTTCAATTTAATTATCCATGTTATTCTGGGTTTTAGTTGTCGTGAAAGGTATGTATGGGTGAAAGGGAGGAGGAAGAGGGTGGATAATTTGTTCAATTCACAAATGATATGAAGGAAATAATTTTAAGAGAGAAGTGAAAATTTAGAAACAAATCAAAATCCCTTATTAATAGCACGTATGTCATCTTTGTGACTTCCTCCACACCACCATTTTAAACACATGAAGAAGTTACATTTGTCCGAAACACACTGAAATCCAAGAGTATCATAAAGCTTCCTTTTACAACAGACGCTGCAACGCAACCTATTGGTTAGTTGATACACGCCTGGGTGTGGGTGAAGTTCCCCTAAATCATATCGCTGCCCGAACTTGATGTTCCGAAACTCACCCGACGTTGTGGGCAAGCATTTTGTATGGATGGAAACATCGCATTCTCTGCAGTGATACATCCACCACATTGGATTCATATATTCCTCACAGACTTTGCAGTAGAATCTACTTGGATGGTTGGCGCTAGCATTGTACGTTAGCAGCAACAGGTGCTTATCCCATCTTCGGTTACTCACTTGTTTCGACAGCAGTGCGCACTCAGCGTAAAACATGATATGGCAGACATCACATTTGTACCAGGCTCGATCCCATGTACTCCTATCACATGCGCTGCAGGGCTGGATGTAACCCACTCTCGTCATCTCTTCAGTTTGCAGCTTGAGGTGATGGTGTCGGTGAGCTTCGTGTTTTATGGTATCGGGCAGAGAAACACACTTTACATCCACTTTGAAGGTGTACTTTGTGCAACCATAAAATAACTCATTTTTATAAAACCGACAAATGTTGCAAAAAACAGAGTCGAGTTTGGGGGGAGTTTGAAGGGTTAAGATGTGATGAGGTTGTTGGGGGAATGGATGAGAGGGGAGCTCTAACGGTAATTAGAAGCAAGTTAAGTGGAGAAAGTAATTGCATTCACCACAACTTATATAGTACTCCCTCCGTCCCACAAAAGATGGCACACTTTCCTTTTTAGTTTGTCCCACAAAAGATGTCACATTTCCCTTTTTGGAAAAAGTTCTCTCTCACATGAATATAAAAATTATATTTTCTCTCTCCATTTAACACACAAAACAAAACCTCCTAAAATCCCGTGCCATTTTCAAAGTATGCCAACTTCTCTGGGACGGAGGGAGTAGTTATTTGATGATGATATTGATCCGGTGCATCCATCACATACTAATTTTGATTTTAAGCCATAGTTAAGATCAACATCATCATCATCATCACTATTATCGTTTTCTTCTTGATCATGCAGTGATTGTGAGATTAAACGTAACTCATGGTCGGGATTATGGAGTTTGTATTTACCTTTCACGATCTCATTATCATGAGAGATGGTCGTTATTCCTAATTTAGCAACGAAAGGTCCAATGATCTCTTCTGATACGTCATTTTTAGGAAACGCGACAACATTCGTATCGGCATCAGTGTTGCTCCTAGTAAAAAAACAAATAAATTGAAATTAGGTAATTGAAACTTAAATACCCTCAAATAATTCATAGTACTTTTCAGGATGGATGAAGTATATAAAAGTAAAACTCACATTCCATTAACTTTTTCCACTCACTTTCAATTATATACTCCCACTGTCCCACAAAAGATGTCTCACTTTCCTTTTTAGTTTGTCACATTGACATTTTCATTTTTAAAAATAATTATCTCTCACAATAATATAAACATTATATTTTCTATTTTCACATAATACACAAAAAAAACCTCCTAAAATTCCATACCATTTTACAAGTGTGATATCTTTTGTGGGATGAAGAGAGTATTTCTTAAAATCTGTACTAGTTCAAAATGTAATATTTAATGTCATAAGGGAGGAGTAAAATTCAGGCTCCTTAGAGCATGCTAAGCATTTTATCACTTAAAAGAGTGAACTCTATAAATTATCCAATTTTCATGCACTGGAACGATCTACTGCAATTGCAACCAATTCCTATCACATATTGGCACACCGCATATGGATTCTATACATCCCTTCTTTTTGGACATGAAGATGCATCATCCAACCCTCCTTAAATCTAACAAACTTAAGTGAATGTTCGTTGAATTGTAAACAAACCAAACTAAATTTTTATTAAAGTAGGGATGAAGATACGACACACCAGATCTCATCCAAAATTTTAAAGTAAAAGAAGAGGTCCAAAATTCAGAAACAACAAAGTGGAATGGCCTTGAGAGGAACTGCCTTGTGCAATGTCATTCCGAATTCCTCCGTGGTGTCAGATGTCACCTCTCCTTCCATTTCCCATTCAAAATTGTGAAGTGTAGATCCCAACAGAAGAGAAAACATTCTATCAGCCAAAGGCAAACCTGGGCACATTCTTCTCCCCGACCCAAATGGAACAAACTCGAAATCTTGGCACTTGAACCCCATATTGTTATTTAAGAATCATTCAGGTTTAAACAAACTAGGGTTGGGCCCGTTGGGCTGGCCCCATTATGTGGGAGCCCAACTCAAGCTGGCCCAAACTAAATGGGCATATTTCTTTTTTCCTTAATGCTAATTAGTGTGTGTATTTAATTAGAAATTGACAGCACATCTTTTGATTTGGGTGAATCACAAAAAATTGAGACGGTGGAGAAGAGAAAAGAGGGTGAGAGTCAGCTGGTGTATTATCAATTCAGAGTCAGAATTGAGAGATTGAGAGAGGCAACGGAACTCCATTTTGTGAAAGAAGGTGAGTGTAGATTTTCAGCTTGGTGCAGTTCTGTTCGAGGCTTTGATCGGGTATTCATCTGTGGTCTGATTGAGCTGAAATTTGGACAGTGGGTAGTCGACTTGAAGATCTTGATTTTGTACGGTGGGATTGTTATTCCGTGAACAGTAAGGTCAGATTTTCTGCTGTCGAAGTCAGCCCCTGTTTTGGTGATTTTCTTATCTTGTTTGGGTATATTGCTTAAGATTGTTTTATCAGCCTAGTTGGAGTTTATACTTGTTGTAGAGGTTGGATATTTTGATCTTGTAGAAAAAATATATTACAGTGGAGCTTTTGAGTGAACTCTCAAGTCCCGTGGTTTTTCCCTTTTGCTTCGAAAGGGTTTTCCACGTAAAAATTGTTGTATCAGTTTATATTTCTGCCTATTGTTTGTCGTTGATATTATCGTGCCACATTGTGTTAGAAATAATTATGGACTTGTATTATTGGGAGAGAAAGAACACCATTTGTGCTTCCGCAGGTTTTGGTTGTTTGGTTTCTTCCCAACAAACTGGTATCCAGAGCTACGGTTATTGTGTTCAGTAATTATGGAAATTAGCATAAGCAGAATGATTATGTTGAACGGCACAAATTATCAACTTTGGCGAAATAAGATGAAGGACTTGCTTTTTGTAAAAGCTTTGCATCTTCCAGTTTTTGCTACTCAAAAATCCTAGTCTAAAAGTGATGAAGAATGTGAGTTTGAACATCATCAAGTGTGTGGCTTTATTTGGTAAATTGTTGAAGAGAATGTTTATCACCACGTTGATTAAGCGACACACTCACACACTATGGGATAAGCTTGAAAATTTGTATGCTTCCAAGTCAGGTAATAAGAAGTTATTCTCACTTAAGAAGATGATGATGTTGAGATACAAAGATGAAACATCTATAGATGATCATGTGAGTGAGTTTCAGAGTTCATTAACTCAATTACTCGGCATTGGGGGTCACATTAGATGATGAGATTGTAGGACTTTGGTTTCTTTCTACTCTACCAGATTCTTGGGAAACTCTTAGGATTTCACTTATTAATTCAGCTCCTAGTGGTATTGTGACTTTGGAAATAGCCAAGAATGGTGTGTTAAATGAAGAGGTGAGAAGACGGTCGCAGGGTTCTTCATCGCTGTTAGAGGTTTTGGTTACCGAAGACAGGGGGAGAAGCAAAAATAAAGGCAAAAAGGACAGAGATAAAAGTCGGGGCAAATCAAAATCAAGATACAAGAATATAGAATGTTACCATTGTGGTAAGCCTGGCCATATTAAGAAAAACTGCTTCAAGTGGAGGAAAGAGAACAAAGCTGGCCAAGATAAATCAGAAAGAAAAGAAGATGAAAAATCTGATTCTGTTGCTACTACCACTTATGATGATGATTTGCTAGTTGTTTGTGATAAAAATGTGATCAACCTAGCATACGACGAGACGAGTTGGGTGATTGATACCGGTGCTTCACTTCATGTCACGTCAAAGAAGGAGTTCTTCACATCTAATACTTCAGGTGATTTTGGAGTATCAAAGATGGGCAATGATGGTTTAGTGAAGGTTGTTGGCACAAGAGATGTTTGCTTAGTTACTAATAATGGAACAAAGTTTACACTCAGAGATGTCAGGCATGCCCCGGATATTCGTTTGAATTTGATATCTGCAGGAAAGCTAGATGATGAGGGATTCTGTAATACATTCAGTGAAGGGCAGTGGAAATTGACTAAAGGTTCTTTAGTTGTGGCTCGAGGAACTAAGAATGCGAATTTGTACTTGATGCAAGCTTCGACTTCAAGTACCATTGTAAATGTGACAGAGAATGATAGCTCAACTGAGCTATGGCACATAAGATTTAGTCACATAAGTGAGAAGGGCCTTAATTGTTTAGCTAAAAAGAACTTACTTTCGGGTTTGAAGAGTACTTTACTGAAGAATTATGCTCATTGTGTTGTAGGAAAACAAAGAAGAGTTTCATTTAAGCGTCATCCTCCGCCGAGAAAGTCTGACCTGCTAGAGTTGGTTCACTCCGATGTTTGTGGTCCATTGAAGGTAAGATCACATGGTGGTGCACTTTATTTTGTTACTTTCGTTGATGATTGTTCTAGAAAACTTTGGGTTTATGTTTTGAAAACAAAAGACCAAGTTCTTGATGTGTTCAAACAGTTTCAAGCTTCAGTTGAAAGGCAAATAGGGAAGAAGCTAAAGTGCATCTGTACTGATAATGGTGGTGAATATTGTGGTCCTTTTGATGATTATTGTCATGTGCAGGAATCAGACATCAAAAGACACCACCGAAAACTCCACAACTGAATGGATTGGTTGAACGAATGAATCGAACACTGATTGAGAGAGTTAGATGTTTGCTTCATGATGCAAAGTTGCCTAGAAGCTTTTGGGCAGAAGCTATGTCTACTGTAGCTCATGTGATTGATCTTTCTCCTAGTGTTCCTTTGCAAAGTGATGTACTAGATAAGGTTTGGTTTGGTAAAGACGTGTCATATGATCAACTCCGTGTGTTCGGCTGTAAAGCATTTGTTCACATTCCTAAGGATGAGAGATCTAAGCTAGATGCCAAGACTCGACAATGCATCTTTATTGGTTATGGTCAATTTGAATTTGGGTATAGACTTTATGATCCAGTTAAAAGAAAGTTGATGAGATGTTGGGATGTGATGTTCCTTGAGGATCAAACTGTTGATAATATTGACGAGGCGAGAAAAAGGATCCAGAAAAAACTAGTGACTTGACTAACATGGATCCCGTCCCTCTAGGTCATTTGCCATATCCTGTTCAGGATCACGTGCAAGATGACATTGTTGATGACCAGTAAGGTATAGATGATGTTGATGCTCCTATGGATGATGATGGGAATGATCAACACCAAGCACATATAGCTCCACCAACAGTTCCACTTCGGAGATCTATTAGAGATCGACGTTCTAATGTTCTAATGTGAAGTATACTTCGAAGGGTATGTTCTTTTAACTGACGGGGGAGAACCTGAATGTTATGATGAGGCTATGGAAAGTGAAAGCAAAAATAAGTGGGTTGAGGCTATGAAAGATGATCTTCAATCCTTGTATGACAACCATACTTTTGAGTTGGTGAAACTGCCTAAGGGTAAACGAGCTTTGAAAAATCGGTGGGTTTACATTAGAGGTGGCCAAACCAAACCGGACTGCCGGTTCCCAACCGGCGGGTCGGAACCGGAACCGGAACCGGACGACGGTTCCGGTTCGAAATCCGGTTTCACGATTATAACGGTTCGGTTACGGTTTCAAAAATACGAAATCGGAACCGGCGGTTAACCGCCGGTTTGGAACCACCGGTTAAGCGGTTAACCGCCGGTTAACCGGGAATATGTAGTTGTCGCCGGTAGGTTCCTAGGGTTGCAGGCGTAGGGCTGAAAAAGGCCGGAAAACCGCCGGTTTGTGTCGGAAAACCGGCGGTTTTTGACACAAAACCGCCGGTTCCCGACGGTTCAGGGCTAGGTTCAGGCGTAGGCGTGTAGGGTTGCAGCGTAGGGTCTGAAAAGGTGTCGGAAACCGCCGGTTTTCGGTCAGAAACCGGCGGTTTTCTGACACAAACCGGCGGTTCGGTCAGAAACCGGCGGTTTTCGACCGTTTTCAAATTTGAAATTCAATTTTTTTTTTTTTTTAATATCAGATTTTTCCCCCATTTTTCATCTATAAATACCCCCTTCTTCATCACTTCTACTCACCCCATTCTTGTGTTAACAAGTATTTCTCTCTCAATCTCCAATTCTCTATTCTCTACCTCATTCTCTCAATTTGCTCTCTACTTGTTTACTTAAGTTGTACTTGTATTGTTGTATTTTGTAACTTGTAATTGTATTGTAGAAATTTACATTCAAAGTTTCAAATCAATAAAATTGCAATTCTTTATCGTTATCGTTATCAATTCTCTTTGGATTTTACTATAGAATTGCAATAAAAGTTATAACTCTAAGATTTAAATAATTCTAAGATTTAAAAAAAATAAAAAATAAAAACTGAACCGGAACTGAACCGGAACCGGCCTGGAACCGGTGAAAAACCGGCGGTTATTAACCGGAACCGGAACCGGCGGTAACCGGCGGTTAAACCGGAACCGGATAACCGGTATCCGAGCCGGTTACGGTTCAAGCTTTCGAACCGTGGCCACCTCTAGTTTACATGTTAAAACGAGAAGAATATTCTGCAGCTCCACGAAACAAAGCCAGATTGGTCGTCAAAGGTTATAGTCAGAAAAAGGGGATTGATTTTGAACAAATATTTTCTCCGGTTGTAAAGATGTCTTCTATCAAAACCGTTTTGAGTTTGGCAGCTTATTATAATTTAGAGGTTGAACAGATGGATGTAAAAACCGATTTTCTTCATGGGGATTTGGAGAAAGAGCTTTACATGGAGCAACCAGAGGGATTTATTGCACAAGGAAAAGAAGATTATGTGTGCAGATTGAAGAAGAGTTTGTACGGTCTTAAGCAAGCTTCCCGCCAATGGTATAAGAAGTTTGAGTTTGTTATGGGGGAGCAAGGATATAAGAGAACTGCTTCTGATCATTGTGTTTTTGTTAAGAAATTCTCTGATGATGATTTTATTATTCTACCGCTCAATGTTGATGATATGCTTATTTTTGGCTGCAATACTTCTAGAATCAATTTGTTGAAGAAGGAATTGAGTAAGTCCTTTGCAATGAAGGACTTGGGGCCGGCAAAGCAGATTCTTGGCATGCAATCGACACGTGACAGAAATGCCAAGAAATTATGGTTATCACAGGAGAGGTACATTGAAAAAGTACTTGAAAGGTTTAGTATGTATAAAGATAAAAAGGTGAGCATCCCTCTTGCTCCACATTTTAGATTGAGCGTGAAGCAAAACTCCCTCCACAGATAAAGAGAAGTAAGAGATGTAGAAAGTTCCATATTCTTCAGTCGTGGGTAGTTTGATGTATGTGATGGTATGCACGAGTCCGGACTTAGCCTTTTCTGTTGGTGCAGTTAGTCGATTTCTTTCTAATCCGGGCAAGGATCATTGGAATGCAGTGAAGTGGATTATGAGATATCTTCGTGGAACTTCCCACTTGAAACTATGTTTCGACATTGAGAAACCTGTTCTAGTTGGTTATACAAATGCAGATATGGCCGGAGATATTGACTCAAGAAGATCTACTTCAGGTTACTTGATTACTTGTGCAGGGGGAGCTATGTCATGCCAATCTAAGTTGCAAAAGTGTGTTGCTTTGTCTACTACTGAGTCTGAGTTCATTGCGGTGACCGAAGAATGCAAGGAGTTTCTTTGGATGAAGAAGTTTATGCAAGAGCACGACTTTACTCAAGAAAGGTATGTCTTGTTTTGTGATAGCCAAAGTGCAATTCATCTCGTAAAAATTCGACCTTTCATTCAAGATCGAAGCATATTGATGTGAGATATCATTAGATACGAGAAGTTCTTGAGGCTAAATTGTTAGAGCTTGAGAAGATTCACACCGATGATAATGGTGCAGATATGTTCAACAAATCTTTACCGGGAGGGAAGTTTGAAGTTTGTCGCGATCGCCGGGATGGAGAGATTTGTTGGGCTGGTCCCATTATGTGGGAGCCCAACTCAAGCTGGCCCAAACTAAATGGGCATATTTCTTTTTTCCTTAATGCTAATTAGTGTGTGTGTTTAATTAGAAATTGACAGCACATCTTTTGATTTGGGTGAAACACAAAAATTGAGACGGTGGAGAAGAGAAAAGAGGGTGAGAGTCATCTGTTGTATCATCAATTCAGAGTCAGAATTGAGAGATTGAGAGTGGCAACGGAACTCCATTTTGTGAAAGAAGGTGAGTGCAGATTTTCAGCTTGGTGCAGTTCTGTTCGAGGCTTCGATCGGGTATTCAGCCGTAGTCTGATTGAGCTGAAATTCGGACAGTGGGTAGTCGACTTGAAGATCTGGATTTTGTACGGTGGGATTGTTGATCTGTGAACAGTAAGGTCAGATTTTCTGCTGTCGAAGTTAGCCTCTGTTTTGGTGATTTTCTCATCTTGTTTTGGGTATTTTGCTTGTCTTGTTTTGGGTATTTTGCTTAAGTCTGTTTTATTAACCTAGTTGGAGTTTATACTTATTTTAGAGGTTGGATATTTGATCTTGTAGCAAAAACATATTATAGTGGAGCTTTTGAGTGGACTCTCAAGTCCCGTGGTTTTTCCCTTTTGCTTCGAAAGGGTTTTCAACGTAAAAATTGTTGTCTCAGTTTATATTTCTGCTGATTATTTGTCGTTGATATTATCGTGCCACATTGTGTTAGAAATAAATACCGACTTGTATTATTGGGAGAGAAAGAACACCATTTGTGCTTACGCAGGTTTTGGTTGTTTGGTTTCTTCCCAATAGGGCCAGATGCTCGAATCTCTGTCTATAGCCCAAGCGTTAACGAATACCTGGGAGTGTTGGGGAATTATGTAATCCCCAATCTTGACCTCACGATCCACCTGTTGAGGAACCAGAAACGGAGTGGGACGGTGGAGCCGCTGAAGGAACTGGCAGCGGAAGCGCTCACATAAATCGATTACATAATAATTCTAATCTACTTAGCAGATTATTTAGACAAATTCTATTCGCGAAATTATCACATGTATCATGCTCATAACTCAAATAAATCATGCTTTAAATTAATTAAAACCTAAAACATGCTTTCTACGGTTTAGCTATTATACCTTTATGATTCTCCAAATAATCGTAGATAGCTAGCGCTTTCTCCACGTGAAGATCTTTAGTACAAAACCACGGATCTTCTGTCTGGTTCCCGGACTGTAAACTGATATCAGGGTGGTTTGATCTCACCAGTATACTAGGACTTAAATAAAGAAGACGGAAATCCTTTCCCACGAAGGAGAAAAATTGTCCATCTTCTATGTAGAGAGGGGGACAAAAATTTTGAATAAAAACAAGTGTGTTTTCTGTCTCCTTTATTCTTCTATATATATTAAGTCACATATTGGGCCTAGACAGGGATCTATGAAAGGTTTTGGATATGAGCTCCTCCAATTAGCTTTTTACTAATTAAATTAAACCCAATTTAATATAAGCTTATAATTGGAATATTACGAGCAACCACTACGAAGTAATATTGCACTCTCCATCCAAATCCGAAATTATAAGTACTTCGGGTTTCCATTGCTTGATATTTATTTCCCTGCGCTTAAGATAGAAACATCCATTAATTAATTATTGTATGCTATGGACTTAATTAATTAATATCTTATTTATTCCAAGAGTGGACTCAGCAAGAAATTCTTATTTATTATTCTTAGAGTAATCAAACTCCAACTAGCTAGGTTCCGAATAATAAAACCTTATTTCAAGCTCCTCTTGAGGATGTTATCAAACAAGACTCACCTCGCGCACGATTTGGTAAATCAAAGTAGTGCATTATCAATACTGTATGCTCAATGCCAACGTACACTTATTAAGAAATAATAATTTACAAGATCTCGTCTTTCAGTAGATAGCATAATGACTGTCTCGCTGTTAGATCCATTCAGTGCTATACCACACCAACATCATCTTATTTCAATAAGGCTTAGAAATAATTGGACTGACATTGCAACCTTTCACGATAGGTAGTCTAAGCCTATCTAGGTTGTGAAATTATTCTTTTTCTTTGTTCAGAACTGACCGTGTTACCATAAAGTGAACGACGCCCACAACCAGTCTACTAAAACAAAGACTTAGAATTTGTTAAGTTACTTATACATTTAAACATGTAATAAACATCCATTAAATGTAAAACATAACAACATTATGACAAAAATAATCTGTTTATTCCTTTGGAAAATAGAATAAGAGTTTTAACAGTTTTCAATCACTCGAAAGGTGATTTCTAGTATACAAACTCTAACAATCTCCCACTTATACTCAAAACAGTTTTCGAGTATACAAAAAAAATGTGCATTACGTCTAATTCTCCCACTTATACTGAAAGCGAGTTGAGGTCTCGAGCGAGTCGAACTCCCATTCTTTCTACATGGCGCTCGTACGGTTTCACTGCCAATGCCTTTGTAAAGGGATTTGCCAGGTTGTTCTCTGACGCAATCTTGACCACTTATATGTCTCCTCTCTACACTATATCTCTGATGATATGGTACTTCCTCTCTATGTGTTTGCTTGCTTTGTGAGCACTTGATTCCTTCGAATTCGCCACAACACCAGAATTGTCACAATAAATGGTGATGCTCTTAGGCAGATTCGTAACCACACCTATGTCCATAAGAAAGTTCTTGAGCCATAAATCCTCCTTTGCAGCTTCCGAAGCGGCCACATATTCGGCTTCCATGGTAGAGTCTTCCAAATTACACTCATTTCCATGTCCATATTCGGCCACATATTCGGCTTCCATGTCCATAAGAAAGTTCTTGAGCCATAAAGCCTCATTTCTGCTTTACACTCTTCCAAATTACGGTTCCACCTCCTAAGGTAAACATATAACCAGAAGTACATTTCCTCGAGTCTTGATCAACTTGAAAGTCTGAATCAGTATATCTCAAAGGACAGAGCTCGCCTGCTTGGTAAACTAGAACATAGTCCTTAGTCCGTTTAAGGTACTTGAGTATGTTCTTTACTGCAGTCCAATGTCCTTGGCCCGGATTCGACTGATATCTTGCTACCATGCCAACAGCAAAGCAAATATCAGGCCTTGTACAAAGCATAGCATACGTGAGACTTCCAACTGCCGAAGCGTATGATATCCTTCTCATCTCTGCTATCTCAGATGTTGTCTTATGACACATCTCTTGAGATAAATGGATGCCATGTCTAAAAGGTAAGAAACCTTTCTTGGCATCTTGCATGCTAAAGCGACTAAGTACAGTGTCGATGTAAGGTTCTTGAGATAAGCACAACATCCTAGAATGTGTCCCGCGTCTCCCATATCCTTCATCTCGAACTGGTTTGACAACCACGTTCGTACTGATGACAACATCTTTTTATTGTTTCCAATTAGAAGAATGTCATCTACATATAAAACTAAGAACACCACATTCCCCTTCTCAACCTTCTTGTACACGCAGCTCTCGTTAGGGCATTTTTCGAATCCAAACTTGTGAACAGCTTGATCGAAGCACTGATTTCATGATCTAGATGCTTGCTTGAGGCCATAAATGGCCTTCTTAAGCTTCCAAACCATGTGCTCTTTGCCCTTGACGGCATAACCCTTGGGTTGTTCCATGTAGATGGTCTACTCAAGACTACCGTTCAAGAACGCAGTCTTAACGTTCATCTGCCATACATCCCAATCCATGTAAGCTGCTATAGACAATAGAATCCGAATCGATTTGAGCATGGCCACTGGGAAGAAGGTCTCGTTGTAATCGACACCTTCCTTTTGGGTGTACCCCTTAGCCACTAGTCTTGCCTTAAAGACTTTAACTCGTCCATCGGTTCCACACTTACGCTTGTATATCCACTTACTCCCAATGGCAGTACAACCTTCGGGTAGGACTGACAAATCGTAGACGTCTTTGTCTATCATAGATTGTAGTTCCGAATCCATTGCCTTTACCCATTGGCAATGATCGACATCCGCATGCGCCTCTCCAAAATTCAGAGATCTAGTACATTGCTGTCCGAAGATTGATCCATAGATTCTCCCAAACCAATGTACCTATCGGGCTAATGAGAGACCCTCCCACTGCGGCGCGGCACTACAACATTAGGTGTAGAAGTTGAAGGTTCGGGAATTGGTTGTACAATCCGTACTTGTTCTCGGTTAATGGAACTTGTGACTGAAGTGAGCTCTTCTAGAGCCACCTCACTGCTGGGTTTATGATTCATTGCAAAGTCTTCCTTTAAGAATGTCGCGTGAGTGCTCACAATGAGTTTCTTGTCTCGGAGACTATAGAACGCATAAGCTTTCGAAAAACTTTGGGGTAAAATATAAACAAACATACCTTTGTCCTTGTGTCCAGCTTAGTCGGATCTTTTTCCAAAACATGAGCTGGACACCCCCATATCTTGAGATGCTCTAGATTGGGCTTGCGCCCATTCCATAACTCATATGGAGTGGCAAGAACAGATTTTGATGGTAAATTGTCTAAAATATGGCTCGCGGAAAGCAAGGCATGTCCCCAAAACGAAATAGACAGTCGTGCATAACTCATCATCGATCGGACCATGTTTAACAAGGTCTTGTTCCTTCTTTCAGCTACGCCATTCTGCTGGGGTGTGCCCGGCGCAGTCAGTTGGGATTCAATTCCCTCTACCGATAGGTAGTCCAAAAACTCGGCATTGAGGTATTCGCCTCCGCGATCAGATCGCAGGCTTTTGATACGTTTTCCATGATGCGTCTCCGCATAAGCCTTAAACTCCTTGAACTTGTCAAAAGCTTCAGACATAAAGCGCATCAAATAAACACATCCGACTTTCGAGTAATCATCAATAAAGGTGATGAAATAGCAAAAGCCGCCTTTTGCCTCGGTTGACATTGGTCCACACACATCAGTATGAATGAGTTCTAGTAATTCCTTGGCCCTATTTCCTTTCACCCTAAAAGGTCTCTTAGTCATCTTGCCTTCTAAGCAGGATTCACATGTGGAAAACGACTCAGTATCTAGACCTTTAAGAAGGTCTTGATCCACTAGAGTTTGAATCCTTCTTTGGTTGGCATGACCAAGTCTTAGGTGCCATAAGTACGTTTCTTTCATTGAAGTTGAAGGTTCTTTTCTGTTCTTTAAAATTTTCGATGCATTATTGAGTTCTAATTTGCGATTATTAAATTGTGTAGATATGATTGTGTACAGATTGCTTTCCATGATACCACGACAGATATAAGAACCATCTTCCTTAATAACACAACTGTCATTGAAAGAAATTGAACATCCATCAAAAACCAATTTAGAAACTAAAATTAAATTTCTTCTAAAAGAAGGTATCAACAAAACATTCTTCAAAACCAATAATCTATCACTACTAAAATGCAAGTAAACGTCTCCCACTGCAACGGCCGCCACTTTAGTAGCGTCGCCCAGCTGGACTTTGATCTCTCCATCATATAGCCGTCTTGTCACATGCATTAAGTCAGGATCAAAACACATATGATCATTTGCTCCACTGTCTATAACCCAAGTATGAGATGAAGTCGAAGCCAGACATGACTCGACAACTAGAGCTTGATGCATACCTGTAGCCTTACCCTTTTTAGGGCAGTCTGGCTTCCAATGCCCCTTCTCTCCACACTTGAAACACTTTCCTATTTGCTTCTTTCCCGACCTCCTCTTTTTCTTTCCCTTAGCTTCCTTTGCTGCGACTTGGTTCATCACTTTCTTCTTTCCTGCGCCAGGCCTAGGGCCAGAGGAACGATGTGACGAACTAACCATCGCAGCCTTGGCTTGGTTCATTAGACCCTCTGCTGACTGAAGTTCAGTCAACAACTCAGCCAAGGTGTAATTTCTTTTGTTCATCTCAAAGTTGAGCTTGAACTGCTGAAAGCTAGGGGACAAACTCTGAAGGATGATAGTAACTTGGGACTCGGCATCAATGACGCCTCCCAAAACCTCAATTTGATTGAGGTGGCTCATCATCTCGAGGACATCGTCCCGCACAGATAAGCCCTCCTTCATAGTCATGCACATGATACTCCGAAAGGCTTGAGACTTAGCCGTTCGATTCTGAGTACCAAAGAGGTTTGTGAGATTTTGCATAATATCGGTGGCAGTCGCCATAGCGGCATGGGTTTATCTCATTCTCCTTATGCCACCGTCTATGCGCATCTCGCACTGCCTGCGCGGCATTAGCCGCCGGCACTGGAGGTCGTGGAGTAGTGATCACAAACTTGTACTCATCAGCCGTGAGAACGATGTCCAAATTTTGTTTCCATTCTATGTAATTTTGGCCCTCGAGTTTGTTTTCTTTAAGAATTGCAGAAAGAGGATTGAGTGACATTTTGACGATTTAGTTTGCACTTCAAAACAAAATATTTACTATTTGTCATAAACTTATGTGATGAAATTGAGGAGATTAACCATAAAACTTTTCAAATTCTCACAACTGTAAAATTAAAATTTTGTACCCTCAAGCAGAGGTCAATACGCATTAAAATTTTAACATTTTTACTGGTCACAACACCGACGAATAGTCTGAGACGGCAGCACGGCATGGCCGCCAAATGTTGCCTAAGTACGACCATCAGATTTAGCATTACAGAATCTAGTTTCTACAACCCACTCCCATAAAAATGCTCATGGATTGATAACTGGACCAAGCTATCTCGTTAATTCTGTTTGGACTTCTGAAACTCGTAATTTCTTAGGATTATTCCTGTTACACCTCAACCCTTATGACGTATGCACTTACTATAAATAAATTCAAAATTTAAAATAAATAATCCACACGCCGAGTAAATGAAACGCACATTTTATTATTTCAAAAACCAACATTTATCAAGTACATATTCCAAAACATTCTAAACCATAGTGGGACCCTCTCACCACTCTATATACTACACATTTATCTACATGCAAAAATGATGAGGAAGAAAAGTTGCCAAAATGCGTCAGCCACCGACCCTGATAACATGTGGAGTTCCTACGACCCATGTCAACGAATAATTTCACTGATATCTTATTCCTAAAAAATTATAATGGTTTATATGAGCCACAACTCAGTGTATATAAACTTTACCTTTAATTTCACATACAAATATCAAACACATTCATTCACCAACATATATCACCGAAAGTAATAAATATCATAAACAATTTAATATCCATATGCATATGCCTCTCCGTGCTTTTTATTATTCTGTGACACATCAAGCCTGGTATCTGCCCGGGATTTCCATTGTATACGACCTGCAGGTTCCTTTTTAATTATTTGACCTTTCCACGAAGGCCCCTCTTTGCATATTTTCTTTGACCCGTAAGTCCATTATCATTGTATATGAGCCGTAGGTCTTTTGCCATTGTATATCAGATCCAGAGCAAGACAGTCACATATCCTCTTTAATCTCATGACTCGAATAATTCCAATACCATACATCAAACATATCCGTTGCACCAATTACATATCCATATAATCCATCAATAACTATAATACTATAGATAAACATATTCATTGCAAAAATCACATATCCATCATTCACAACATCAATATCAAATACTCCACACATAACCATTTCAGGCTCACATCATATAATTCAAATATTTACTCCAATTTAACACATAGCAATCAATCACATAATATATGTAAAATTAAAAGTATGATTTATACGTACCTTAAGATAAGTAATTTAACTAAAATCCCAATTATGCTTTGTGAGCTACGACTCTTATTTCTTCTTCTAATTTTTGCTCCCGTCTCCAACTACTATTCTATTTTTCTTTCTCTTATTTCATTTTTCCTTTTCTCCTTTTCTTTTCTTATTCCAAACTCACTATCTCTGCGTATATATATAAACATGCAAAGACGGTTATTAAAAATTTACTTAAAACAACTGATATCAATTATACATATTACAATATAAAGCAGCATGCATACTATATAGTCCATTCTTTGACATTTGTCCAAAATAAGATTAGTGACACTATTAACTAGTGACCACGTACATACTAGCACATTTATATTTCAAGATAAGCTAGTACTATTATTTATATTATATTAGTTTTGATCACTATCATTATCTATTTAATTAATATCTATATATATATATATGTACGTACATAAATACTAGTACAGTAGTACTACATGGTACACATGCACAAACATTTACATAACTAATATATATATATACTAATTTATATAATAAAATAATATATACACATCCATTTTAACAATTCTTATAAATCAAAACTATCTATATATTCGATTATATTGAGTCGTCATAACAATAAATATATTTTCTATGATACACTTACTATCTTTGGAGTTAAAATGACAATTTAATATGCAATGACAATATAATATGATAATATGCAAAATAGTGCATGTTTTGGGTTAGGGATGTCACAATTGTCCCCACAGCATGGGTAGCGATAATATTGAAAATTACTTTCTAGTCCATACTATTTACATATGAGAAGTCCACCTATAAGAACTCACTATTTCTTAGGATTATTGTCCCCACAGCATGGGTGGAGATAAGATTCAGAAAGTAGCTTCGTAAGTTGTGGACTTAGTGCAAACTTAGTTCGTAATTTTCGCTTAGATATTTGGGTTATGGTTTTTAATTAATTATCCTTAGCCTTAGTGCAGATTTAAAGGCTTAACTAAATTCTGTTGGTATTTAATTGACTAGATAATTAAATCTTTTATAATCTTTTAATCATCTTATTAAAGGATAATACATTAATTACTAAAGTTTAATCCATATTCATGTCTTCTATCAGATTTATCTAAAATAATTAATTATTTATATCTTGGACTGACATGAAATCCTACATATCTATCCTTATTAGGATTCTAGATACATAATATAATTAGGAAACCATTAAATTATTCTTGTCCATATCATCTAGGAATAAAATAAATATATTTATATCCATAGATATAGTCAATAATCTAAATATTTCTAAAATCTTGGGAAATCTTCCGAAAATATTTTATTTCCATTAAATAATAATATATTAATGATATCTTTTAATTTATGAATCAAATAATCATTAAAATAATATTTCATCGTTATCTCGTGATCGAGATTCGCACGATCAATGACGACGAAAGATCCGCCGGCGATATTCCCGCCGGAACGACGATTCCGCCGTCCAGCCACCACCGGCAGCGCGCGGTTCGCGCGACTGCTTCCTTTCTCCCTCTACCCATCGCGAAAGCGACGAGTTCCTCCTCCGTCGACGTCGTCCAGCCACGTAGTCACCGCCGCGCAGCTCCGACGCCTCCCTCCGCCCAGACGACCTCGCGCAAACCAGCAGCAGTCGCGAACGGCGTCGCTAGGGCTGGGTTCGACTAGGGTTAGGATTAGGGTTAGGGTTAGGGTTAGGGTTCTGCCATGGATGAACCGCCGCTGCTCTCGGACGAGCAGCGATCAGGTTCGCCTACCATGACCGTCGATCGCCGACAGTTGCAGGAAGACCTGCGATGCGGTCTGGCCGGCGGCGTGGACGAGCCCTCGCTCGTATTCACGTCGTCAACCGATCGCTTCGTTGCTCCCACTGTTCGGCCGCGTCTTCTTGGGGTTCAGTGCTCTCTCCGGCGGGGTGCACGAGTCCACCCTCGTCAGCGCGTCGCCGGCTGATCACCTCCCTCGCTCCCACTCGCTCGACAACCCTACATCGATCGCATGTAGCGTGATTCGTCTCGGCGCAAGCGCCGACGAATCGCACATCTCGTGCGTTCGAAATATTTGAGTTCTTTGTTTCGATTGTTCTTGAGTCCGTCATGCATGAAAAAAAAAATAACAACTAAAAACAAGAACATGCTTCGAAAACAAAAACGCATGCATACATGAATTTTGCGAAATTTAAATCCAAATAATCAGAGCCAAAGACTGGCTCTGATACCAATTGAAGGAACTTGCAGCGGAAGCGCTCACATAAATCGATTACATAATAATCCTGATCTATTTAGCAGATTATTTAGACAAATTCTATTCGCGTAATTATTACATGTATCATGCTCATAACTCAAATAAATCATGCTTTAAATTAATTAAAACCTAAAATATGCTTTAAATTAAATTAATCGAAGATAGCTAGCGCCTTCTCCACGTGAAGATCTTTAGTACAAAACCACGGATCTTCTGTCTGGTTCTCGGACTGTAAACTGATATCAGGGTGGGCTGATCTCACCAGTATACTAGGACTTAAATAAAGAAGACGGAAATCCTTTCGCACGAAGGAGAAAAATCGTCCCTCTTCTATGTGATGCACTTTTTATTAGCACTAAATAAACCTGCAAGTATACAGAGTAGATCTAGTATAGCTAAAGGTCAGTACCGGATATCGAACACGGGAAATATAATTGCAACTGGCTATTATGTACTAAGAGTCAAATACTATCTAGAGAAACAAGAGAAGTTTTGGGTTTTTGAAAGTAAAAACAATTAAAAGCAATCAAACAACTAAATGCAATTAAATCACAAAGATAAAATATGAGAGATAAGAGAATTCCATAGATGTGCGTTCACAATTAGGGTTATACAAATTTCAAACTACAATACCCTAGCACAGTTATTACTTTGATAGAACGAGTCACCTAGCTTATGCTTATGCGATGCAAACATTGATTACAAGATTAGGGTTGTCAAACCTAACACGTAACTCCAAAAAGCTCCTAAGACCCTGAAAAGTCATCACTCTCAATTAACAGTGTCGTTTTAAGGGAAGCTAACTGTAGCGTCTACTAAGTGGATCTAACTCGCTAGAACTCTGTCACAGTTATGAAGCAAGTTATATTAAATCATACACGATTGTGTCACTCAATCATGAAGTATCAAGATTAACTTAGGGAAGAAACAAAGTAAAAACAAAACGGATATTAAATAGAAAACGGAACTTGTATAAACCAATAAAAGTTACTAACACATCCAAAGAATCCTATGAATTTAGTTAGACATAATTGAATAAGCTAAAAACATAGATTGGAGTGAAAACAATTGGAACATAAAACTAAAGCAAATAAAACCCGTAGGTTGAATCCTTGTCGTTCTTGATGTTGTTGCTTCTTTCTCCAACCCCTTGCACAATGAAGAACTCTCAAATTTATGCTATGGAAGTAATTGGCAAAAAGAAGATGAAAGATTAGGGTTGGAGGAGGAGCTATGAAAGCTACCCTTTTGGGGGCTAAGGAAGGGTTGAATTCTATCAATGAGGTTATGGGGTGTATATAGGCTTTAGAAGGATTTAAATTTGGTAATAAGTGTCCTCCAAGCATTAGGAAATATGTAATTTTCGTTCCCCATTGTAGAAGGAAAAGATTTGGTTTCACAAGGTAATATCTTCTTTCCTTCTTCAAATTCCCGCATAGACTGCAGCTGACAGCTTTGCGCGACTTTGGTAGAACGGCCATAACTCTCTCCACAGAATTCTGATTGAGATAATTCTTGAACCATCTTGAAGCTCTTTTCAAGACGAAGAGAATGGTGTATAGAACGCTCCGATCGGACTTCAGTATAGCCGGAATAATGAGTTTGAAGACAACTGTCGCGCGCCGCGTTTCTGTGGCGGGCCGCCGCACCTTTGCCGGCGGTCGCCGCGCGCAGTCCAGTAGCTTCTGACTACTTGTGGCGGTCGCCACGCACTTCCCGGCGGTCGCCGGGCGTGTCTTTGTCTCCGCTAAGTGCCGGCGGTCGCCGGAGAAGCTCCAGATTCCCTACTTCGCGTTTTAACTCCCTTTTTCGGCTCAAATATGCACATTTTTCACAAAACATGTCAAAATACCAAAATAGACGAAATATGCAAATAATGGACATGTATTGCAACTTTGACCTTAAAAACGGGCCAAATAATGGCCTTAAAACCGTGCAAAATCCGAGCGTATCACTATGTGGAGAGGGGGACGAATATTTTGAATAAAAACAAGTGTGTTTTCTGTCTCCTTTATTCTCCTATTTATATTAAGACACATATTGGGCCCAGACAGGGATCTATGGAAGGTTTTGGATATGGGCTCCTCCAATTAGCTTTTTACTAATTAAATTAAACCCAATTTAATATAAGCTTATAATTGGAATATTACGAGAAGCCACTACAGAAGTAATATTGCACTCCCCATCCAAATCCAAAATTATAAGTACTTCGGGTTTCCATTGCTTGATATTTATTTCCCGCGCTTAAAATAGAAACATCCATTAATTAATTATTGTCTGCTATGGACTTAATTAATTATCATCTTATTTATTCCAAGAGTGGACTCACCAAGAAATTCTTATTTATTATTCTTAGAGTAATCAAACTCCAACTAGTTAGGTTCCGAATAATAAAACCTTATTTCAAGCTCTTCTTGAGGATGTTATCAAACGAGACTCACCTCGCACACGATTCAACATAATAGCAATCCTAGCACCGCTAGATATTAATCACCACTACCCAATATACCAGTCTTATTGAGTTGCGAAAAACTCGCACCATTTGGTAAGTCAAAGTAGTGCATAATCAATACCGTATGCTCATTGCTAACGTACATTGATTAAGAAACAATAATTTACAAGACCTCGTCTTTCAATAGATAGCATAAAGACTGTCTCGCTGTTAGATCCATTCAGTGTTATACCACACCAACGTCATCTTATTTCAGTAAGGCTTTGAAATAATCGGAATGACATTGCAACCTTTCACGATAGGTAGTCTAAGCCTATCTAGGTTGTGAAATTCTTCTTTTTCTTTGTTCAGAACTGATCGTGTTACCTTAAAGTGAGCGACGCCCACAACCGGTCTACTAAAACAAAGACTTAGACTTTGTTAAGTTACTTATACATTTAAACATGTAATAAACATCCATTAAATGTAAAACATAACATTATGACAAAAATAATATGTTTATTCCTTTGGAAAATAGAATAAGAGTTTTAACAGTATTCAATCACTCGAAAGGTGATTTCTAGTATACAAACTCTAACAGCCGTAAGGTCTCTTTGATCAGTGCCTGCAAGTATGGGAGTGTTGATATGTGTGATTCTTAAACTTGCTTGTTCTCTTCAATCACACTTTTTAGCTCATTCTTTGCATCATTCATCTTATCCAAATTAGCTAGCAGTTCTATCATTGCCCATTCCATTGTGCTTTGAGTCGTGTCTGATCCTCCCAGAAATAAGTCCTATATAAATTGTGCAACCTTGTAAGTTTTTAGAATATACTACTCCCTCCGTCCCACTACAAGTGATCAATTTTCTATTTTGGATTGTCCCACCGTAAGTGATCAATTTCAATTTTTAACAAAAAACAAAACTTTAACTCTCTTTTACTCTATTCTCTCCTTCTTACTTTATTCTCTCTTTAACTTTCTTATTTTTTCATCTCTCATACTTTATTCTCTCCACTTTAACTTAATATATACTCCATTCGTCCACCATTAGGAGTCTCATTCCTTGGCAGCACGGGTTTTAAAAAATGTTAAGAAAGTGGGTGGAAAAGGTTAGTGGAATAGGGGTCCACTTGTATATATTAGTTTTAAATAAAATGTGAGTGGAATGAGTTAGGTGAAAGTGGGACCCTATTACTCCCTCCGTCCGCGAATAGGAGTCTCATTCCATTTTGACACGAGTTTTAAGAAATGTTAAGAAAAGTGGGTGGAAGAAAGTTAATGGAATATGAGGTCCACTTGTATATATTAGTTTTAAATGATATGTGAGAGGAATGAGTTGGTGGAATGTGGTGTCTCTTTATTATTTATAGTAATAATGAACCGTGACTCCTATTCGCGAACGGACTAAAATGGAAAAATGAGACTCCTATTTGCGGACGGAGGGAGTATCATTTATGGTAAAAATTAACCGGGACTCTTATTCGCGGATGGACTAAAATGAAAAACGGGACTCATAGTCGCGGATTGAGGGAGTATCATTTTCTTAAATCTCGTGTCCAAAAGAAATCCATCACTTATGGTGGGACGGAGGGAGTAGCATAATATTGAAACAAATGTTAGAGAGAGAAAGAGAGATGTCACCAAAAACAGATGTTGAATGTCCTTGAAGTTAAAGTCATACTCATCAAATCCCTCCATGAGATCGAAAAGTGCAGCCAACAAATCATTCTTCCTTTCAATTCCATAGATCTTGATTCAAACCTCTCATCAATTATCCCTTACAACACACCAAGCAATCTCCCCAAGTAAAACTCTGACCTCTTCTTGATCCTCTGCGGATCCAACCACTTGAGAAACGGGAAAAAGTCGGCCACATTAGGAGTCCCCAAAGTCATCATCACGCCCTCAACCGTCTCCTTCAGCTGCTGCGTCGTGCCGGAATCAAACTCAATCAAATCCACCGAGAAAAACGTCGCGCTGAGAAGATTAAACGTCGTCACAAACGCCGCCTGCCCCAAGTCCATGGCCCGCCCGCTCGCGCTGCACTCCCGCGCCGCCGTTGAGGCGCCGCGCCGAGAACATCCGCTCTTTGCACAACTTCCTTAGTTTTCTCCACCTCTCACCCACCGGTATGAGCCCGATTGAATCTTGTCGAAGCCGTGGGCTTCGGCCGCGGCGGGGATGGTGCGGCTGGAGAAGGCTTGGTCGTGCTCTTGCAGCACCAGTCTGGCGGAATCCGGGGATGATACGACGACGGTGTTGATGCTACCGAGCTTGAGAGACATCAGGGGGCTGTAGGTTTTGGAGAGGTCGGCGAGGGACTTGTGGGGGTTCCACCCTAGCTGGAGGATGTTTCCGATGATAGGAAACGGGTATGGCCCCGGGGGAAGGTTCTGGCGGCGGCGGCGGAAATGGGACCATGCCAAAATCGATACGATTATTGCGATCAAGAGTGAGAGAGCCATTCAGTTAATTCTGTGATAGGAGAAAAAGGATGTGTTACTTAAATAATCAAGTCCTTATTCACAACAGTAACTACACTATTCAAGGTCATTAAAAATCTTTTCTACTACCTCGTCTACCAAAATTTGTCTCTTTTTCTATTTCCATCCGTCCCCCAAAATTTGTCTAATTTCACTTTTTTCATTTTTGGTAGTGGACTGATAAGGCTCGTTTCATGCATTGGTTTTGGGTTAAAATTCTGTGCATTTGGGGCGCTAATCTATATTTCTGAGTTCAGGTGCGTAATAAATCTGCCGGACCAAGGAGTTGTTGTTACCTGACCTGGCAGATGCAAAAGAGATGAAATTGAAGTAAAATTCAGATGTCGTCGTTCAGACCTGGAGGATCAGAAGTTGGCGACAGGAGCATAAAGGAGCAAAGAGCGGATATTTAGAGCATCTTATTCAAGGGTACAAGCGTCAAATCACCAAAAGGATGCCCTAGGGATCAGAGCCTCACCTATATAAAGAGCTCAACCTTAAGGAAGAAGAGAGGACTTTAGCAGCTACATATCCCTACTACACACACCCTCTTAGCTCACTGTTGGAGACTCCTCGTTCCATTCATGTTTTCTCACTTCAAACACACATTTCATTTGCTGCGCACTTGAAGATAGGGTGAATTCTGGCCACCGTCGTGGTTCTCATCATTTTGTTGTCGTGTAACACCTCCTTGTGAAGGCGAAGAAACAATATTTACCTTGCTTTGTTTAGTTTGCATTCGTTTCAAGTACTCGTTGGTTTTTAGTTTCGTAACTCTAGTTTCTGACTTTGATCTACTGGATTCGAACCTATTTCTCGTTATTATGGAAGTTTGTGTTGATTTTTGTTGGATCTCACTAAGTTGATGTTTATTTCTTGCTTTTCACTTTCGTTATTGTTAATTGTTGGATGTTTGGAGCTGAAATCTGTTGGTTTGTTGTTGGAGGCTGTGGATTTACGTATACAGATGTTTGGATCTGTTGAATTGTGGTGGATTTGAGTTGGATTTTGGTAGATCTGGTGTTTGTTGTTTACATTTTGCATTATTATGACTATTTACTTTCTGTTTCTGCATTCTCTAGGTCCAGTAGCGTAGATCTGTTCGTTTCGGCTTCACTTTCTCGTTTTAAGTTTAGATCTGAAGTTTGCTCTGTTTTCATGGTGTTTAATGCTCTGTTTTTTGCTATTCTTGTTTGCTTCCCGAAGAAGATGAAGTTTGTTGGTAGTTAGAATCAGATCTGCTTTTTGTCAGTACTTTCTACATGTCCTTTTGCTTTCCTGCAGTTTTTCCAGATCCTGGTCGTTTAAGGAAGTTGGTCCCCACTGTTTTCTTTACTTTTGTTTGTTTAAATTAAGAAAGTCCGTCTAGTCCGTTAACTCAGTTGTTTTAAAAACTTTCAAATATTTCGTTTCTCAAAGTCATGCATGTTCCGTACGTTCTCATTCCCTAAACCCAGTAGGTAGAGTAAAGTACTTTTCAAATATCTCAAACCCAGTAGTTTTAAGTTCTCAACCCCAAAAATTGTGTGGCAGCAGCCAACCTCCTTTTCCAAAACATCCCATATGCAGTTTCGTAACACATCTGTCCTCGTGGGATCGATCCTTTACTTCCCTGTGCTAGTTGTAGTATAGTGGGTTGAGGTTTTTGAAGAAATAGAATGCATCCAACGACCCATGTCTGATAATTTCATGATCTTCTAGCCTTTGTGAACTAGTTGAATCCTCTGGACATGTTAGATCGAGAGATATCACACACTACACTGCACGCTTCTATCCTTATTGTTGTTGGAGATTGAGGCTCACAAATTCAATCCGAGTTGACCGACCATATTTGCACAATTTAAAATGATAATTTGGACAGAAATATGAGTGAGAAATGAAGATAGAGTGTTTATAGTGTGAAAAATGTGATAAATGAGTTATTTATAGATGATTTTATGATAAGATGGAAGTTAAAAAAATTAAAAAAATTAAAAAAATTGGATAAAAAACATTGATATTTGGGGAAGTGGAAAATTTTCTTTAAATGCTAATTTTATTTGATTTTAAAAAAATTAATATTGCAAGTGGGCGTCACTGCTCAAAGAAATCGCGCCATGTGGGAAGGGGGTGGCACACTTTCTCGATTAATGCACCTCCCCTCGCGAGACACTTGCAATGGTGTCTCGCCGGCATCTCGTTTCGGCCGGCGAGACGAGACCGAGACACCTGTGGGCACCGTTACGGATGCTCTTAATTGAATGTGAGACCTACCATTATAGTAAAGGTGAATTGAGACTCTTATTGGCAAATAAGCTAAAACGAGACTTCTAATCGTGGACGGAGAGATTACATCATTTCTTTTTGGATGAGGAAGATGCATCATCCAACCGCCTTAAATGTAACAAACTAAATTGGATGTTCATCGAATTACAACCATGTACCAAACCATATTTTATTAAAGTAGGGATAAAGATACAACGCACAATATCTCATCCAATTTTCAAGTAAAAAAAGAAGTCCAAATTTCAGAAACAACTAAGTGGAATGGCCTTGAGAGGAACCGCCTTGTGCAATGCCATTCCGAATTCCTCGGTGGTGTCAGGTCTCACCCCTCCTTCCATTTCCCATTCAAAATTGTGAAGCATAGAGCCCAACATCAGAAACAACATTCTATCAGCTAGAGGCAACCCCGGGCACATTCTTCTCCCCGACCCAAATGGAATAAGTTCAAAATTTTGGCCCTTGAACCCTATATTGTTGTTTAAGAATCTTTCAGGCTCGAACGAAGTAGGGTAGGGCCAGACGCTCGAATCTCTGCCTATAGCCCAAGCATTGACGAATATTTGGGAGTGTTGGGGGATTATGTAACCTCCAATCTCGACATCACGAACCGCCCGTCGAGGAACAAGAAATGGACCGGGAGTGTGGAGTCGTAAGGTCTCTTTGATTAGTGCTTGCAAGTATGGGAGCCTTGATATGTCCGATTCTTCAATTTGATTCTTTTCTCCTATCACACTTCTAAGCTCATTCTTTGCATTACTCATTTTCTCCGGATTAGCTAACAATTCTGTCATTGCCCATTCAACTGTGCATTGAGTCGAGTCTGATCCTCCCACAAATAAGTCCTAATATATGTGGAGACAGAATTTGAATTAACATCTCTTACGCCACAAACTAACTGAATATGAACTTTAATTGAACTATTTTTCAAACCAGACCAAAGACCATCAAAAGCCATATAACGGACACGAGTTTTAAAAATACGTGAATGAAATGAGTTTGTGAAACGCATGATAACTCACCAGAAACAAATGTTGAATGTCCTTGCAGGTCAAGTCATAGTCAGATCCGTCCATGAGATCAAGAAGCGCAGCCAGCAAATCATTCTTCGTCTCCATAGATCTTGATTCCATCCTCTCATCAATTATCCCTCCCAAAACACCAAGCAATCTCCCAAAGTAAAACTCCGACCGCTTCTTGATCCCCTGCGGATCCAACCGCTTCAGAATCGGAAAAAAGTCGGCAACATTCGGAGTCCCCAAAGTCTTCGTCACGCCCTGGATCGTCTCCTTCAGCTGCTGCGTCGCATCGGATCCAAACTCAATCAAATCCACCGAGAAAAATGTAGCGCTGAGAAGATTAAACGACGTCACAAACGCCGCCTGCCCCAAGTCCACGGCTCGCCCCCTCGCGCTGCACTCGCGCAAGTAATCCACCAGCCTCGAAACCTTCTCGCGCCGGTTGCCCGCGCCGCCGTCGAGGCGCCGCGCCGAGAACATCTGCTCTTTGCACAGTCTCCTTAGTTTTCTCCACCTCTCTCCGACGGGTATGAGCCCGACTGAAACCTTGTCGAAGCCATGGGCTTCGGCGGCGGCAGGGATGGTGCGGCCGGAGAAGGCTTGGTCGTGCTCTTGCAGCACCAGTCTGGCGAAATCCGGGGATGATACGACGACGGTGTGGATGCTTCCGAGCTTGAGAGACATCAGAGGGCCGTAGGTTTTGGAGAGGTCGGAGAGGGACTTGTGGGGATTACGGCCGAGTTGGAGGATGTTTCCGATGATCGGAAACGGGTATGGCCCCGGCGGGAGGTTCTGGTGGCGGCGGCGGAAATGGGACCATGCCAAAATCGATACGATTATTGCGATCAAGAGTGAGAGAGCCATGATTTAGTCAATTTGTAGATTTGAAAATAATCATGAATTTATACAAGGAGAAGGGAAGAGTGTCTTATTCGACTCACTAGCTGCATGGGGCGGACTACATTGACCGAAATCTTGCTTAAATAATTAATTATTCAAGGAGAACGATGACTGTATTGATTAGATTTGAAAAATTATCAATTTATTCAACAGCTGACGCCAATCCAATTGTTTATTCAAATAGGACGACGGGAATCTTAGATTAAATAATACAGCCACCGGAGAATGAAGACTCTCATTATACTCACTACCTACTAACTAGTAGCCCTTCAAATATGGAGTATATATTTCCAATCTTATGATCTTCCAAATATGTACTATCTACAAATATTTTTCATTTTGGGCCGTTCCTTAACAATAAAAACTTTAGAATCTTTCTATTTTATGACATCGACCCTACAATCCACTAACTCTACTTTCACTACTTTTTCCTTTCCTCTCTCTTACTTTACCAATTCTTATACTCCCTCTGTCCCGCATTAGGAGTCCCGGTTGAGTCGGGCACATGTTTTAAGAAAAAATTGTTTGAGTGTGTAATAAATAAATATTGTAGTGGATGTTGGGACCCACTTTTAATTGAGTGTCCAATAAATAAATGTTGTAGTTGATGTTGGGACCCACATTTAACACTTTTTTATTAATTGTAGTGGATGTTGGGACCCACTTTTAACACTTTGTAGATATTTTTTATTAATTTATCTCAACCGGAACTCCTAAAGCGGGACGCCCAAAATTGATCAACCGGGACTCCTAAAGCGGGACGGAGGGAGTAATTTATTTTACCAATTGTGCATTATCTAGTACTTTCGTTGTATTGTTAAGGACTAGATATCATAGGTAAACTTCTTGGTTGTATTATCTCCTTGATGATAGTGGATTTGTAGATCGATGAGTCTTGTGGTTTTTACCTCTTCATGTTGGAGACGGTTTTCCAAGTAAAATCTTGATGTTGCTATCTTTGTTCTCGTTTCTCATTATTATCACCTTAACTCGTCTACATTGAATGCAAATAAATTGTGCTTCTAATATATTCTTGCAAATTGACTATGCTTGGTTATCCATTGTGCATAGAATTATGTTCTCCCTCCCAACAACTTGTAACATTTGAAGCGTTTGATCCTATAAATTTTTATACTAAAATTTCACATTATAACTCAGACTGATTATAAACAACGTAAATTGCAAACCGGAAATTTTATTACAAAGCTTTCAGATTTAAGTCAAATGATACTAGTATATTTTATTTTACAACAATAGATAACCACAGTAAATTCGTAACCAAACTTCAAATGACACACCAAATATTTAAGTGGACAAAGATGGATTCATCACAAACTAAGAAAACAGTAGTACATAGGAGTAGTTATTTGCTAAAAATTACTCCTCTATGGAACACTCCACACTGTTTCTTCCATCAATAGCACGTATGTTATCTTTGTGTTTTTTTCCACACCACCATTGTAAACACATGAAGAAGTCACATTTGTCCGAAGCACACTGAAATCCAAGGGTACCATAAACCTTCCTTTTACAACAGGCGCTGCAACGCAACCTGGTGGTTAGTTGATGCACGACGGGGTGTGAGTGATGTTCCCCTAAATCATATCGCTGCCCAAACTTGACGTTCCGATACTCCCCCGACGTTGTGGGCAAGCATTTTGTATGGATGGAAACATCGGATTATCTGCAGTGATACATCCACCACTTTGGATTCATATATTCTTCGCAGATTTCGCAGTAGAATTTACTTGGATGGTTGGCGCTAGCATTGTACGTTAGCAGCAACAGGTGCTTATCCCATCTACGATTACTCACTTGTTTCGGCAGCAGTGCACACTCAGCGTGAAACATGATATGGCAGACATCACATTTGTAGGAGACTCGATCCCATGTACTCCAATTACATGCTCTGCAGGGGCGGATGTAACCGAATCTCGTTATCTCTTCAGTTTGCAGCTTGAGGTTATGGCGTAGGTGAGTTTCGTGTTTTATGGTATCGGGCAGAGAAACACACTTTATATCCACTTTGAAGTCGCACTTTGTGCAACCATAAAAGTGCCCATTTGTATAAAATTGACAAATGTTGCAAAAAACAGAGTCGAGTGTGGGAGGAGTTTGAAGGGTTAAGATGTGATGAGGTTCTTGGTGGAATGGGTGAGAGGAGAGCTCTACCGGTAACTGGAAGCAAGTTAAGTGGACAATGTAATTGCATTCACCACAACTTACGTACTTATTTAACGATGATATTGGTCCGGTGCATCCATCACATACTAATTTTGATTTTAAGCCACAGTTAAGATCAACATCATCATCACTATTATCGTTTTCTTCTTGATCATGCAGTGATGGTGAGATTAAACGTAACTGATGGTCGGGATTATGGAGTTTGTATTTACCTTTAACGATCTCATTATCATGAGAGATGGCCGGTATTCCTAATTTAGCAACAAAAGGTCCAATGATCTCTTCCGATGCGTCATTTATAGGAAACGCGACAACATTCGTATCGTCGTCAGTATTGCTCCTAGAAAATAAAACAAATAACTTGAAATTAGTTAATTGTACTCAAATGTTGGAAAATGGAGGATGTTATACTTATACTTGCATCATGAGGGCAGTTGTTGACAGGGCGCAATTGATATGGGAAACATATTTGCAAAGCCCACAATGGTAGACCCAATATCTAGGTAGCAACTCCTTGTAACACACTTGACACTCCTCCAAATGGTACTCGATGTATTCAAGTGGGAGGCCATAAGCAAGGGAGAGCGGGTGGTCGTGGAGGTGGTAGCGGTCGAGGGTGGCAGGTAAAGCTGCACAGCTCTCGTTGATGGAGTATTGACAAAGGATGCAGAGATAGGAGTTCCCTCGGTGTATGGATCCACAAGCATCGCACCTTATCCAAGCAGCGCGGCCAGGCCTCCACAGCAGTGTCAGCTCATGGTGCGGATGGCTCGGGTGTTTGATGCAGCTGCGTTCACTTGCACCCATCACTTCGATGCTCCTCGCGCAAACTGGGTGGATTTCGAATCTGCAAGAGCTAATACTGCAGCAGTAGCCAAAGTTGATCCCATAGTCGCAGACTGCGCAAATACAATAGCTTTGCTTTTGGACGAGGGTGTGTTGAGGGTGCAAGGAGAGAGTGATCTCTCGCGGCATTTCTGCACATGCTTCATGTAAGAGTGGGTAGCTGCAGCGGTGAGTGCATACGTAGATCGCCTCGCCGTAGAAGAAGCACCTCAGGCAGCCTTCACATTGGTTTCTTCTAGTGCCATCAAATTCGGTAAGAATGAGTTGATGGTGATGGATGGGATGATCAAGAAGAATAAACTCATTCTCACTCATATTTTCTCTCTTTTTACTCTTCTCAATTCACAAACAAACAATGTCTGTTTGATTTTATTTGAATTGATATGATAAATTAAGATTTCACCCTCTATATATATTGCATCAAGTGTGATTAGTACTGTCACTCCACTTTGATACTTGCCTTGTTAAGTTTTCACTTACCAGCACTTTATTTTATAATCTTTGCCTTCACCGAAGAGGAAATATATGTTCGAATTAACTCCACAAGTTAGAATATTATTAAGCTCACATGTGAGCAAAGAATATATCCAAATCAAAATTGTTTTTGCCTAAGAGTATCTTTAATTATCGCCTTCTACTATTTTTATAATTTACCATTTTGTAAAAATGCATTTATGCCATTTAGTTCGATTAATTTACCCAATTACGAATCTAATATATTATCTTCAAAAGTACTACTACAATACATATCTTCAAAAATCTCCAAACAGTGTGGATAAGCCTTTGGTTTCCATCTATATTCAGGAAGATGGTTGAGCACAGAACAAACACAGTTTATATGAAATAAAAAACAATTCAAGATAGGATACAGATTTGAACATGATGATTTGATGATCATTGCAACCAAAAACAACTATAGATAATCAAACACCTTTTTCACTATAGGAAGCAAATAAAAAGAGGTGCCAAAGTTATTATATCCTTACTCCTTCCACATATCAGCAAACTCATCGACTTCGAGGGGATTTTCCAGCTCATGCATCTTCTTCCTGGTTTTGGCTTTAACCTTCTTTGCATATTTCCCAGCCTTCTGCCTTTTCTCCATAGAGCGTATCTGGGGACGGTATAGAGAAAGGATAATTAAAAGGTTTCATTCAACAGAACCATGCAATGAATTTTGGCAATACCATGAAGAAATACTGCAAGAACTAACCGTGTTGGGTGAAACGTAGAAAGGATTCTCGTACAATGTTGGGCCGCCAAAGCTCCCACTAAATATCTTGATTGGGTTTAAGCAGAACCTTGGACCAACCTGCACAAGAAATATGTTAACACAAATTTTTGCAATGTAAACATTAGGTGTACAGATGTGGTGTATCTTCACAAACCTCAATCAACGTCATATTTTCCAAGTCTCCACGGTCTAACTTTTGTGCTGTACCAGTATGGTCGGTTGATATCTGCTTCACGAAAATGAAGATACTAAGATAAATTCCTCTCGTGGAGAAAGACTAACAACCGAGTATATTTGATGCACTAACATAGTTGTAGCTAATCACAGCTAGCCTCTTTAGTGCTCTATGCTTAGCATTTTGATATTATTAATATCCAATTATTTAACTTAAAGAAACATGACAAACCTGGTAATTACGGAACCATATGTGGTCATCGGCTATTGAGAAGACATATACATGGTCATGGTATGGTTTAGATTTCCTATGATCCTTTGGTGTGGCAAATATCTGAAATACATAAAGCAAAGTACAAAAATTTGAAATCATAAATCAATATATAAAGATGGTAAGACACTCATGACAGCAAAAAGCAATAAACATATGGAATAGGGCAAAATGAAAGAAATTCATGCATAAACAAGGTCTTGCTACTAGGAAGACCTACCTGAGTGATCATCTCCTTTAAAAGCTTCCAATGAGGGCTTTTATCGAAGTTGGCTGAAAATGTCAGGATAGGACGCGAACCCTTGAGATGATTTCCAGTAAGTTTCAGTTCCTCCATTGTGTGCACTTCAGACATCGACACACAATAAACATAATTACAACCAATCTAAAAGGCAGAGTAAAGGATTATGGGGCATTGGGAGGGTCGAATGTCTAAAAGTCAACAACTATAGCTGGCCATACCTGCATTAACCAAAAACTTGACAGAGGGACCATTGGGGCACTTAGCCATCCATAAGTAGAGATCTTTACCTTTCCTGCACTGCAGAGAGCAAGCATTGCTGTTACACAACCATTGATGTTTCTATCAAAAACTATCAGAAGATAAGTTGTGAAACTCATAGTACCTCAAAAAACAAGCATGAGGAGCAGCTCCTGAGCTCGACAAGCTCATTCAGATCTGTGCCTTTGCTCCCCTTGGACTCGACCTTGTTATCTTTCTTACAATGAGGCAATAAATCAACCAAGTTCAACATCAAATGCCGATACCTAAAATCACACAATTAACTAATCCAATAAAAAGAGTAATCCAATCCAATATAAACATAACACTGAGCAACTGAATAAACGCC
Source organism: Salvia hispanica (assembly GCF_023119035.1). Lineage (NCBI taxonomy): Eukaryota > Viridiplantae > Streptophyta > Magnoliopsida > Lamiales > Lamiaceae > Salvia > Salvia hispanica. The sequence goes on from NC_062970.1 coordinate 14,132,836, forward strand.
AATGCCTAAAATCCCTCACTCAACATTTTCAATTAAAAATGTAATCAAATGCAAACATAACAGCTAACTGAATAAATTCCAATACCTAAAATAATTAATTCAACAATCCAATAAAAAAAAGAGTAATATAACTGCCTATACCTAAAACCACACATTCAACATTTCCAATAAAAAGAGCAATCAAATAGAAACATGGTACGAACTCAATTTTGGTCTAACGCCAAAAACTAGCAAAGCTCAACTCATCAAATACTGCATATAACTATAGGAACCAAACCTGAAACTAATGCGGCGAGAACAAGTAACCAAAACTTTCTCTTTGTTTCGGAAAAAAGGGGTAGAATCATTCTCCTTTACATCTTCAGGACTGGTTTTAAATCCGAAAAGAGTTCTTTTCGGCCTTTCCGGCGCGGTTTCTTCCTTGTTCTCATTTTCTGCCACCTTAGTTTCGCTGTGCTTTCGCTTCTTCGCCATTCCAGCTTAATTGAACTCTGAGAAGTAAGCACAAATATTGAGAAATTTCAGATGCCAAAACCGCTAGAGATTGAAGGAGATGAATGCAGCAGAGGTTAAACCCTAAACCCTGTTAGGAAAGAGGGATTTTGTCAATTTGTGCGATGCGAGTTTACGCTTGCTTTGGGCTTTTTGATGGGCTACATATTAAAGAGGCCCGAATTAGTTTTGCACAAAATGAAATGCAATTTACTCCTCGGTAAGAAGTTTTTTCATCGAATTAACTTCCCATGATAAATGTCACATATTTTTTTTTAGTTTATCCTAAAAAAATGTCATATTTATTTTTATGAAAAAATTATTCTCTCTCACATTAATATAAATAAGTATATATTATTTTCTTTCTTTATCTAACACACAAAACATCTCATAAAATCTTGTGTCATTCTTTAACTATTACTCCCTCCGTCCACGAAAATTCGTCCCAGTTTGACCGAGCACGTGTTTTAAGAAATGTAATGGAAAGTGAGTTGAAAAAGTTAGTGGATTGTGGGTCCTACTTTTATATATTAGTTTTATAATAAAATGTGAGTAGGAATGAGTTAGTAGAATGTGGAGTCCACTACCAAAAATGGTAAAAGTGAAATGGGACAAATTTTGGGGGACGGACGGAAATGGAAAACTGGGACAAATTTTCGTGGACGGAGGGAGTATCTAATATGGGACGGAGGGAATACCTGCTTAGTATATGTGACTAATGTGAGTTATAACTTTAAAAGAAAATTATTGAACTCTAAATTGAAAATAGAAAGACCGATATTCACTGGAATTTCTTGTGCATGAGAAAATTAGATACAAAGCATTCTATTTTGGGAATATTTTATGTAACTTGCTCTGAATTATTTTAAGTAATGGAGTAGTACATTTTATAACATCATTATTGGTTAAAATAGACCATGATTGGACTTGTAATTATTGTCGCATTATTCGAAGTTGTCGGCGGCGGCGGCGACCATAATCGGACTTCTCACTCGGTACTTGCCAGCTTGGTCGATCCAAATCACTGCACCTTCCCTGTGTTGAATCCTTATGTCAGCGTTGTATTGAATCGTGAGATAATAGCTAATTGTCTCGTATTTCTTCTTAAACACCAAAGTTTGAGGCCGAACTACGACTGTTGTGTTCACCGGCGCCTCCACCATAACTCTATATGTGGCCGCATCGCCTACATTTGTCACGTTTCTACGGAACCACCGAGTTAGCGTCCTCCCGATCTCCGCTGCACGAATCAGAGCCACGAACGACGGATAATTGAGGTCCGAGGATGGATTCGAACAATTGTAGCTCGACCTTATGATCGTCTGAGTCTGATTGCGAGCGAAGTTCATGGAACAAACTAGATTCACAAGATCTTGCAAGGAAGCGTCATAAACAAGGCCCGGGTCAAGCGCCCGGTTCGGGTCAACTTGACCCGACCCGATGCCAAACGGTGTGGCCACCGAGCCATCATGTGCCCGAATGGGCTGGTTGGTATTATCCAGAGGATTGGCGGTGGTCATCATAGCAGATTGTATCATTGCGGGGCTCCACTCAGGGTGCGCGGCTTTGAGAAGCGCCGCGACCCCTGAGATATGCGGGCACGCCATTGACGTGCCCGCCAGGAGGTTGTAGTCGGTTGCGAGGTCGATATTTCTACCGATACTTGCGGCCATAAGCTGAGGATGAAACGCTGCCAAGATCAATACTCCCGGCGCCATCAAGTCGGGCTTCAGGATGCCCTCATAGTTTAGCCCCGGGCCTCTCGACGAGTCATCTGAGAGAGCCGGCGCGGCTCTCGGCTCTTTGCCGAGAATGGTCTGTTTGAAATCGATGCTCGCTGTCGGGGTAGCGCTGCTCAGCGCGTAATCCGCCACTTGTCGTCCTTGCGCAGCCGTGATCACGACTCCAGGGTGAGGAAACGCGTTGAATCGGAAAATGGATGCGTCTTCCGTTATCACTATAGCCGCTTTCACATTGGAATCGGATAAGTCTCCCATAACGGTGTCGAAATCCGTGTCTCCGACGGTGATGTTGCAGACAATGATGCTATTTTCCGGCGCCTCCGCTAGCTCAGCTGCGGTGCAACCGAATAAGCTCTGGTTGTACACGATAGGCAGGTTGCGGACTATCGCCCTAGCCGGGAATGTGGTCCATCCGGTGATCGTTTTCCCATTTCCTAGAGTCAAATTTCCGGCAAACCAACGATCAACGGTGCCCGAAGCAACTATCACCGCCCAGGGGATTCCCGATCGGATAGTCCGAGAACCCGGGCCTCGATTTCCAGCCGATATACAAACCACGATTCCCTTCTCCCTCGCTCCGAAGCTAGCTATTGAAAGAGGGCTCTCATACAAATTAATTTCTAGAACACCCAAAGAAATCGAGAGTATATCGACTCCATCCGCCACAGCCTGGTCCATCGCCGCGAGTACATCCGACGAGACGCTGCTGCCGCCCCAGAGGGCCTTGTACACGGCCAGCCTGGCCCGCGGCGCCATCCCTCTCGCGGTCCCAGTGGCGTACCCGAAGAAGGAGGCCTCCTCCACGAAGTTTCCGGCTGCAATGGACGAGACGTGGCTGCCGTGGCCGTCGTCGTCCCTTGCAGTGTCGGGCACCTCAAAGGTGCCCGACACTTTCCAGCCTTGATTGAAGTATCTAGCTCCGATGATTTTGTTGTTGCAGAGCGAAGAGTTGAATCCTGCACCGCCGTCGCAGACTCCCTTCCATTTAGCAGGGGCTTGAGTAGTTATCCCACGATCGCTGAAGCTGGGGCTCTCGGGCCAGATTCCGGAGTCGATGACTCCGATTATGACGTCTTTGCCGTAGTGTGAGGCCGGCCAGAGACCGGAGGCTGAGTTGAGGGAGAGGAAGTCAGGGGTGTGGGTGGTGTCTGGGGTGACAGCAGAGTCGGGGTAAGCGGACACGAATCCTGGGGAGTGCTTTAGTGATTGGAGCTCAGTTTGGGAGATGGAGACGCTGAATCCGCAGAAAGCGTGGTCGTAAATGTATAGAAGCTTTGGGTTGGGATTGGTGGATTTGAGAAGGGAGGAATACCAGAAATGGTGAGAGGAGAAAGGTTTGGGCATGGAGGTTTTATCCATGTGGACAATGTAGGTGGATTTTTTATGTGATGAAGCTGCATTAGCCAAGAAAAAGCATAGCAGCAGAAACAGAGTCATTGTTGCAGTATGAAGCTCCATTTGGAATGTGACTGGTATATCAGTCAAACTGAAATACCAGTGTGCTATTGAACTAAGATATGAATATCCTCTTTTATACTCCAATTCCAAACCTCAACTTGGCAGGGCTGGCGGCTTATTATTTTTCATCTTTTTGCTCAATTATTATGTATCTGCTACACAGAACAAATAGCAAAGAATTACTCGTTTTTGGTACTAGAATTATGGAAGTGTTATTTAGTGAGTTAAGTAAAATTGAAAAAAAATATAAGATGGAAAATAAAATATGCTTGTGATCTTTTAAATAGTAGCCTATCCGAACACCCACTTGACAGGGCTGGCGGCTTATTATCGATGGACCCATGCCTTTCCTTTCAGAGAGAATTTTTTCAAATTATGAGAAATTGTGGTGGAACCTTTTGGTATTTATTGAGGGAGAAGCCGCCTCTGAGCTTAGTAAATCAACTAGTAGTTTTTTTACCAGCTCGATCATTCTAGAGTTTACAACTTTCAAACCAATGCATATGGAGTCTCTTCAATTTGATGTGAATTACGTAGTATACGTTAGTGGTTGGGTGTTTTATAATAATAGTAAAACTTGGGATTTGAATTACTGGTGTATAAAATGGTCAAATTGTGATGGCTTGATATTCAAAATCGCATTACTACAAATAGAGTAACATATCACTCTCTTAGGCATAAAATCATCAAGTAATGAAATATTTTTATTTCTAAGTTATACCCGAACAGCTTAGCCAAAATGATCAGATGATACACATACCATTATCGGGCATCTCACTCTATATTTGCCAGTTTTATCTGTCCAAATCACTGCACCTTTTATATGTTAGCGGCCTCGTATCGAATTGCATGAAAATTCCTCTTTGTTTCATTTTTTTTTGCTAAACGCCACAGTTTGAGGTCGAACTATGGTAAGTGATGGAACTAGAAATTGAAATAAATCAATGAAATTTAACAAAATAATAATAGTACTCCCTCCATCCCTCTGTAGTAGGGACATTTCTTTTCAGCACGAGATTTAAGAAAAATTGTTTTAAATAAGTTAAATAAAAGGAGAATAAAGTAGAAAGGAAAAATGTAGAAATATGAAGAGAGGTAAAGTAAGAGAGAGTAAAAGTAACTTTTTGTCAAAAACGGAAATGACTCAGCTACAATGGGACAACCCAAAAAGAAATATGACTCAGCTACAGAAGAACGGAGTTATTTAATCCAGCATATAATTTTATTAAATTTAGGGGTTTAATTTTATTGAAGTAGGAGAGATAGATTAAAAATGGATTGAAATGTTGTTAGAGTACTGTGGGGCAATTTGCCCAAATGAATGTAGTACTACTAATTTTGTAAATACCAAAATGAAAGGAAAAATATTACTACTAGTGTTACGAAGTGTTATGAAACAGAGAGTGTATATAATGACATGTTAAGATGCTACAATCATAAATTTATTTTCAAAATTTCCTAACTAATATACTATACGCCCTGTTTGTTTGTCACGAAAGTAAAGTTGTCAGGGAAAATGATTCCTGGGAATATGAATCCTAAGAATATGATTTCTGATGACTTTACTTTCCTGTGTTTGGAAACATGACAATATTTTGAATTTTATATTTTAATATAAAAAGTAAATTAAGAAATATAATAGTTAATTTATTATAATTATATGCAAAAAATGTATATTATCAACATTATTATCACGAAATTAGTTTCATTGCACGATTCTTTTGATGATGTGCTATAAGGTACAAGAAAATACCAACTTGCTCATCGACAGTTAGATTAATAGTAGGACTTAGTCTTCCAATCGTTTCAAGCATGATGAATTATCTAAACGTGTATTTATCCTAAAACAATTCTTCATAACATGTGGCAACACTCTCATAGATCAATCTATGAAGGTAGCGTGATCGGTCAATCTCATTCACAAAACGTAGGGCCTTTATATAATATTTTCGATAATAATGAGTAGTGATAGTTTTAATCACAAACATTATTAGCTTCAATATGATCATTCTCTTTTTTACAAACTATAAGAAAAAGAAGTTTCTTTGAATTTGATTTTATTGTTGTCATCTTTTTAAGACATCCTGAAAAATGAAAGTAAATATAATAAAGTTCTCAAGCATAATCTAATAAGGAACAAAGTATATAAGAGCTTGGAATAAAAAACAGGAAGCTTGATCAATATATGCATACAAACATTGAAGCAGCAGCATATAAAATTGTGGGTGACAATATACATGCTCACACAAACTCTATGAAATTGAAGAAACATAGTAATTGATAGTTTGATACCATAACTTAACTGAGGAAAATTTAACCCAAACAAAGATGCATGAATGTAAATATAAAATATGCCTAGCCTGCTTGACATCCAAAGAAAATATACGAAATTGATTAGAACAAAAAAAAGAAAGAGAAAAGGAAAGGAAAACGAAAGGAAGAATTATTGTGTTTCATAAACAATAATTCATCAATATGAGTAGCTGCGTCTAGAAGCAAATTACATTCAATCTACACAAAGTTAACAATTAAACAGTACATAAATGAATCAATCTACACAAAAGTTAACAATTAAACGGTACAAGATGAACCAACCAACTGCAGGTAATTACACAAATATTTTTTGATGACAATATACGCACAAAGATGTGGGTGTATGTGCTATTTGAGTTTTTGAGTGTCAATTACAGTCAATTACACAAATTAATCACTTGCACATGACAAATTATATGTAGGCAACTAAGAACAGATTACATACACGAAATTTATGAATTGAAAAAAAGTCTCATTGAGAACTTTACCTGATAATGGATATAACCATGAAATTGATAGATTTAAAGGGTGAAGATAACTCGGTAGAGGTGAGAGCAGAAATCGACAGAAGTGAAATACCTAGAAGAGAAATCAGGTATCACATCTTTTGTTCCGTAATTTTTAAAATCCTCAAATCAGGAAAAAAGAATACCAGCTTTAGACTGAGGAATCAGAATCCCAGTTTTTTCACTAACTTTCTCTGATTTTAGGAATAAGATTATTTTCCTTGTTCTCTTATTATTGCAACAAACGCTGGATTTTAAAATCTCAGATTACTTTACTGGTTAAAATCCTGACAAACAAACGGGGCCATGCAATGTAATGTAATGGTCATAATTGTTAAACACATAAATTCAAATATTCGGTTACATTCTTGGATGATTGACACGTGGCAATATTGTGGAATTAAGATTTATATAAGAAAAATATATATTTTAAAATGTGAGAATCATGAATATTTTATGTAATTGATAATGACATTCAAATGGACATAAGATTATCTTATGTTCATATCAGTTGTAATTCTATAAATTTAGTTTATTTTATTTCTATAGCAAATCACATTAATTCGAAATAAAACTTCAAATTACACATTGGATATCATACAACAAAGATGGATATAACTCAAAGCAGAGAAAAAAAAATACACTACCATGCAATTCTTAATTACAAGCGGTTGAAGTATGTATCCTCAATTAACTTCGTCATTTTAAGTTTTAACCACAGCGGTTTGGACACACGAAGAAGTCACTTTGTGTGAAACCGCCCCCTCCTGCCCCCCCCCCCACCCCCACCCCATCCGCCACCGTGTGAAACACACTGAAATCCACGAGTACCATGTACCTTTCTTTTTCCACAGATGCTGTAACGCAACCTATTGGTTAGTTGATGCGCGACATGGTGGTGGTGAAGTGCCCGTACATTATATCGCTGTCCAAACTTGAAGTTCCGATACTTGCCCGACGTTGTCGGCAAGCACGTGGGATGGATGGAAACATCGCATTCTGAACAATGATACATCCACCTTTTGGGATTCATCTCTCCTTCACAGACTTCGCAGTAGAAGCTACTTGGGTGGTTAATGCTAGCATTGAACGTTAGCGCCAACACGTGCTTATCCCATCTACGATTACTCACTTGTGGCGGCAACATGGCACATTGAGAATGCAATCTGATTTGGCAGACATCACAGTTGTAGTAGGCTTGAGCAAATGTATTAGCACCACACGCACTGCAGTTGTGAAAAGTGCTATATTCCATCGTTATCTCTGGAGCGACCAAGTTGAGATGATGGGGTGGGTGAGCTAAATGTTTTATGGTGTTGGGTAGAGAAGCGCACTTTATATCTATGCTGAAGTTGCACGATTTGCACTTATAGAAGAGCCCGTTTGTATAAAAACGACAGATTTTGCAAAAAACCAAAGTTGAACAGTTTGGGAGATGCTTCAAGGGATAGGATGTGATGAGGTTTTCTGTGGAGTGGATGAGGGGGGAGCTCCAGTGGTAATTGGCAGCAACTTAAGTGGAGAAGGTAGTTGCATTCACCACAACTTATGTACTCCCTCCGTCCCAGAGAAGTTGGCATACTTTGAAAATGGTACGGGATTTTAGGAGGTTTTGTTTTGTGTGTTAAATGGAGATAGAAAATATAATTTTTATATTCATGTGAGAGAGAACTTTTTTCAAAAAGGGAAATGTGACATCTTTTGTGGGACAAATTAAAAAGGAAAGTGTGCCAACTTCTCTGGGACGGAGGGAGTAGTATTTATCTGTTGATGAAATTGGTGTGGTGCATCCATCACTACTAATTTTCCATTCAAGCCATAGTTAAGATCAACATCTTCTTCTTCATCATCATCATCGACGACATGGTCGTTTAGTTCCGGATAATGCAATGATGAGATTAGGCGTAACAGATGGTTTGTATTATGAAGTTTGAAGTTGCCTTTGATGATCTCATTATCATGAGAGATAGTCGTTACTCCTAATTTTGCAACGAGAGGTCCAATAAGCTCTTCAGCTGCATCTTCTATTGGAAACACAGTGACATTTGCATCCACGTTCATATTGCTCCTAGGAAAAAATTCAAATAAATAAATTTTATATTAATAAGATAAGATGGGGCAAATAGATTTAGAAACTATGGTGTATATATAGATAGGGGAGCACTAGGGTGCCCCTTATTTAGAGTCACAACGTACATCCAATTTGGTACTGCCATATGACACAAAACATGCAATATTTTAAACACAAAAATGCAATCTAGTTGTATATGCATTTCCGCAGATTGCATTTTAGTTGTAGGTAAATTGCATTTATAGTGTTGAGTTTTGCATTTTCACATAAATTGCATTTTATATTGTTAAGTTTTGCATTTTCACATATATAAATGCAATCCGTCTATATATAAAATGCAAATTAAACAGTTAATATCTAAAATGCAAAACTCAACAATAAAAAATGCAATGTGCATATAACAAAAATGCAATCTGCCGAAATTCATTTATAGCTTCTACAAATATATATTGCATTTTAGTGTTTACAATATTGCATTTTTTGTGCCACATGGCAGCACCAGATTGGATGTACGTTGTAACTTTAAAATTAGTTGTTATACTAGTACATCCCTATATAGATATCATGATTGAATAATGATATGATAACAATGAGTCATAGCCACATCTCCCACTAAAATAATCTCACAACTTAATTATAGATGAATAATCATATAACATTTGCGCCTTTTTTGACTCAATTACTCAATAACAAAACATTTGACGGTTGGGATCTTACGTGATGAAGGGAGATGTTGAGATGGTGCAGTTGAGATGGGCAACATATCTGCAAATCCTACAGTGATAGACCCAATATCGAGGGAGCAACACCTTGAGGCACACATCACACTTGAAATGGTACTTGAGATATTCAAGTGGGAGACGATAAGCCAAGGAGAGCGGGTGGTTGTGGAGGTGGTGGCGGTCGAGACTGGCAGGTAAGGCCGCGCAGCTCTGGCTGATGCAGTATTGACAAAGGGTGCAGAAATAGGAGTTCCCTCGGTGTATGGCGCCACAAGCATCGCACCTTAAGGAGGCAGCTCGACCGGGCTTCCACAGAAGAGTCAGCTCATGGCGCGGATGGCTCGGATGTTTGGTGGATCCGGAAGCAGCTGCAGCCATCACGTCCATGCTGTTTACGCAGCCGAAGTGGACCCGGAATTGGCATGAGCTACTGCTGTTGTACCCAATTTGAAACACCCCCATATTCACAGATGGCACATGGGTGGGACCACACTCCTTTGGGCCTTTGGACGAGGGTGTGTTGAGGGTGCAAGGAGAAGGTGATCTCTGCCGGCATTTCTGCGCATACTTCGTGTAGTGTTCGTCACGGCATCTGTAGATCGCCTCTCCGGAGAAGATGTACTTCTCACAGCCATAACAATAATGGTCTGCTCCATCAATGCTAGCTGATTTGGTCAGAATGAGTGGATGAAGATGGGCGGAATGATCAAGAACCACCTCCTCCTTTTCCCGCGCCTCTTTCTTAATACGGAGAATACTATTCTTCTCAACTCCTTTACTAGTACTACTACTCCCTATTTCCCTTTATACTTGCCTTGCCAACACTTTATTCATTCCAATTCAATCCACAAGCTTGGAATATTATAATCTTCACATTTCAGCAACGAATATTCAAATGAAATTATTTTTGCCAAGAATTTATTCAATTATCCTATCCCCTTATTTTGTGTTCCCGAGAAAAAAGGCATACTACTATATGTTATACATACTGAGACATTAATGTTTATGAGACAGTAGCTTGATCACAATCACAAAACAAACCGGTTTGTTTAATTAAGCATTGACTATTGGATCTCTAATGTGCTCATCTTTAGTGGTTTTATTATACTACTATTTTTTTCAACCTTTGAAAATTAATCAAATTTGTTTATAGACTCCAATAATTGTATGATGAATCATATTCCAATGTTTTAAACTTACAAATTATATCTCTAACTTTCAATTTATATCAATTTCTAATATTGTAGTTCCACTTCAATAGTGAAATCGTGACATGATATGTAGGAAGATCTAATATTTTTCTTCTAACAATAAGCTGAATGCTTTTTGCAGGGGAGATTATCTATAAGTACTGCATAGACAAACATAAAAGTGATGGTGAGATCACTCACTTATATTTATGTGTGTAGTATGAGATGTCATAGGTGACTTTTATTTTTAAAAAAATGGAATGATAGTTTTAGAAATAATTATAAATAAAAAGAATGATTAACTTGATAAAGATGAAGATAGAATTGGTAAGGCGAAAAATATAGGCTAAAATTGATACAAATACTACTCCATGTTAAAACTAATAAAGTTCAAAATAAAATTTATTAAATTATTAACGAAGGATAAATTTGATCATTCCTATTTCATTACTCCCTCCGACCCACAAAGATAGTCCCACTTTGACCCGGCACGAGTTTTAAGAAATGTAATAGAAAGTGAGTTGAAAAGGTTAGTGGAACGTGAATTCTACTTTTATATATTAGTTTTATAATAAAGTGTGAGTAGGAATGAGTTAGTAGAATATGAGGTCTACTACTAAAAATAATAAAAAGTGAAATGGGACAAACTTTGTGGGACGGACAAAAATAGAAAAATGGGACAATCTTTGTTGGACGGAGGGAGTATTAAAGTTGAGACAAATGGTTAGAAAAATTATAGTACTAAAATTTTATAAAATTATGTGCAACTATAAAAACCAGCCTGTAAATTTGTAAAAGTTAGTGTTTATTTTTTCAATTGTCACGCATGTTTTAATTGAGTGAAATTATACTATGACGATAATAATTTAAGTTTATATTTGTAACAGTTTGAAAATTCAAATTTTATAACGATAAAAGTTTAAGAAAAAAAACAATTTAACTAAAGGATTGTGTGAAGAATTTTCTAATAATTAGTGTCCGGTAAGGATTTTTGAAAAGAAAATACTTACTACCACCGTCCCAAGAGATATATAAGTGAGGCATTTCTTTGTTTTTACTCATTTTAGAAAAAATAATATTTCATCCGTTCCAAGGTAGTTGAGGCATTTCTTTTGGTTACGAGATTTAAGAAACTGATATGTTAAAGGTTAGTGTGGAGAGAGTAAAGTAAGAGAGGAAATAAAATAAGAATGAGGAAAAGAGAGTTATATAAGAGAGGAAAAAGTTTTTGTCAAATAAGAAAATGATTCAACTACCTTGACACAGCTTAAGAGCATCCACATCCATGTTCTTGCCAAGAGCATAGATGTGGGTCTGAATCCACTTTTATTCATTTTTAACTCTCCGCTCTTCTGCAAGAGCATGCTCAAGGGTCTCACCATTAATTCTATTATTCAATTAAAATACTTCAATTACTAAAAACATTTCCACATATTAAAATGCATTTAAAATACCCGTAATACTATTACAAATTACTAAAAAATTAAAATATTACATAATAAAATCCTAAAAAATTAAAAATTACATAATTAAAATCCTAAAAATTGAGATTGAGAGAGTTGTATGGTGTAGTGTGATTTTTTATGTTGAAATGGGGGTATTTATAGATGAAAGTGTGAATTTCAGGGTAAAAATAATGGAAAAATAAATTAAAAGTGTGGAAAAAACAAATATATTTAATTGGGAAGTGAGAATTTTTTTTTTTTTTTAAATCTGAATTTTTCAGATCTTTTTGAAATTTTTAAAAAATAAAAATGAAAAAATGATAAACCAACGTTGGCCAATCAAAGCATGCCACGTCGATTCCTCGTGCTCTTGCCGTCGGCACGGTGGTGCTCTTAGCTATAGCACGGCCGTGCAAGAGCACAGCGGTGAGCACATGCATGTTCTAAAAAGGAATACTATAACTCAACTACCTTGGGAAGGAGAAAGTATAAAATAATTAAAGTGGAGACAGAGTAAAGAGTAAAGTAAGAGAGAGAATAATGTAGAGAACACTCTTTTCTCTACATCATTCTCTATCTTATTTTACTATTTCTCCATTCTAACTATTTTATAGTACTCCCTTTGTCCCATGATTAAGTTTAGTCCAAACTTTTGGTAACAGAGATTACGGAATTGTGATGAAAAGTAGGAAAGAAGAATAAAAATGGAAAAGATAAAGTGAGAATAAAGTAGGTGAATTAAAAAAAAATTAAGAGTGATTGATTATTGTCTTAAAGGAAATAACTTAACTTAGTTGTGACATAAAAAAAGATTACGACTCAACTTAGTTAGTACGAGTGGAAAAAACCAAACTCTTTGCTTATTTTGGGATGAAGGAAGTGAGTACTAGCTAGAAATTAAGTTGAAGTTAAACGAGCCCGTAGTATATATGATTGGGCAACTATAATGTGGCATTTGGAGTGACTAAGCTAGTGATTATTGTAACGGCTGACTACTAAGCCTCCGCCTCTACATCCCTCTCAACCTTCTTCTATTTCGAACTCCAAATTCACCACAGACTCTTAAACCCTACTTGGTAGGATGGAATGGAATGGGGAGGGAATGGAATGGAGATGGGAATGAAATGAAGGTGAGAATGGTTTGTGCTTGGTAAGCACAAGGAATGCAAAAAAAATGGAATTATTATTCCTTGATTGATTCCATTCCTATGTTTGATATCTACAAATTAATATAGAAATGGAATGGAATGAAATATGAATAATTAATATGTTGATTCTACCAAAAAAAGCACTACATGCACTTCACACACTACACACACTTCACACACTACACACATTTCACACACTACACACTACACACATTTCACACATTTCACACACTTTACACGTTTCACACATTACACACATTTCACACACTACACACTTTTCACACACTACAAACACTACTCACATTTAACACATTTCAAGCATTCTATTTTTGAATTTGTGTACTGTGTGTAGTTTGTGAAATGTGTGAAGTGTGTGTAGTATGTGAACCGTGTGTAGTGTGTGAAATGTGTGTAGTATGTGTAGTGTGTAAAGTGTGTGTAGTGTGTGTAGTGTGTGAACTGTGTGTAGTGTGTGTAGTGTATGAAATGTGTGTAGTGTGTGTAGTATGTGAAATGTGTAGTGTGCATAGTGTGTGAAGTGTGTGTAGTGTGCATAGTGTGTGTAGTGTGTGAAATGTGTAGTGTGTGAAATGTGTAGTGTGTGAAATATGTGTAGTGTGTGAAGTGTGTGTAGTATGTGTAGTGTGTAAAGTGTGTGTAGTGTGTGAAATGTATGGAATGGAATGGAATGACCATTCCTCAGCTAAATGGATGGAATGGGTATTCCCATGTGGAATGGAGGTAGGCATTCCATTCCTCTATTCCATTCCACCGTACCAAGAAGGGCCTAAAATTAACAATGGAGGTTCGATTTCTTTCGCTTGTAATTAAGCTAATCTTTTTTTCAGACATACTATTGATACCTGGTTTGATGATATTTCATTTTGGGCAGGAGAAAATTGAAGAACGTAAATATGCCCAACTTTTCTAGGTTTGAATTTCGGAAGTTATGCTTGCCACTTAATTGACTTGATTGATTACTACTCCCTCCGTCCCATTGAAGATGACCCACTTTCCTTTTTAGTTTGTCCCAATCAAGATGACCCATTACTTAAAATGGAAATACATTTATCTCTACTTTATTCCCTCTCTCTTACTTTACTCTCTCCACTTAACACACAAAATAAAGTTGCATAAAATCTCGTGCCGCCAAGGAAGGGGTCATCTTCCTTGGGACGTAGGGAGTATTAAATAGCCTTTTCTTCATTTTTATAAATTAAGGAGAATAATCATGTTTTTGGAATGGAATGGAATGGAATGGACTTAACATAGTTTTTTTCTGTTTTCATTCTTGTCGAATATCTTGGCCAATGGAGATATCATTAATTTTAAGTTTTTGCTAAGTAGATCTGTAGATGGAACATGGATAGATTGGATAATGACATTATAAAATGGGTCAAATTAGGTTGAAGAGGAAAGTGGCAAAGAAAGGTAGTTAATACTAGCTAGTATATTGTGCTTCTAGCTAAGAAATTTAACAAATTTGATCATCCCTCACTGAATAATTGAAATTTGTATAATTCGTTTGCTTTGTACTTCAAGTTCTTGAATATCATGTTGATAAATCAATAGGAGGATATTTTCTGATCTTCTATATTGGATTTGCTTATAAATTTTATGATAGAAAATTGAGAAGAAAAATAAAATCACATCTTGAATCAAAATGGTGAATTTTGTTTTGGCTGTTGATGTCTAAAGTTCTTTAAAGATAATAAGATTTTCAGTTTAGAATGAAGTTGTGAAATAGTTAAGCATGTTGGAAAGACAACTTGAAGTATCCAAGACCAAGAATGTGGGGAAGAGAAAGTATGAAGTTCTAACCCATTGGAAATAGGATATAACATTTATAATGTAGAGTCCCAATAGTCTAGTCCCTATGTACATTTATATCTCTTGCCCTATAAATACCAATGTACAATGTATCAAATAAACACAATTCAGTGAATAAACAATCTTCTCCAATGTTCAATATCTGATTATTCAACATGGTATCACGAGCAATGTTTCGATCCTAGTTTTTTCAATCCAAAATCAGAAAACACCTTTTTCGAACTCAGATTTTTTTTTCATCATTGTTCAGTACCTTTCCAACCCTCCGACCAAGATCTAGCAATATACAATTCTTTTTTTTCTTCCAATCTCAAACCTGCAAACCAAAATCAAGTGAGATCCAATTCAAATGGCCAAATCAATTGAATCAGTTTCAATAGGATTCAAACTCGATGGGAAAAACTTCCCTATTTGGTCCAAACTCATGCTCGTAGCCGTCGGCAGCAGAGACAAGCTGGACCATCTTGAGGGGGACGCCATTCCTCCCAAGTCCGACGATCCAAAATTCAAAGAATGGCAGGCCGCTGACTACACGGTGTTCTCATGGCTGATCCAAAACATGGAGACCCGGCTCGTCATGCAGTTTGCCCAACATCAGACGGCCAAGGCCATGTGGAAAAGCTTGGTCACAACCTTCGGCGTGAGGGCCGATCGAGTCCAAATCTATGATCTCGAAATGACAACAATCAAGACGATTCAAGGAGATAACACACTCGAGTTCTACTGAGGAGAACTCCAGAAACATTGGATCAATTTTGATGCAAGAAAACCATGTCGCTACACCTACTGTGACAAGGTAATCGAAATTTACATGAAGGAGACGAATAGTCAAAGGTTACACCAGTTTCTCGGTGGCCTCAATGACAAATACGACAGCCTCCGGAGAGAAATCCTAAAACTTGGGGACGACACAACAGCCGAAGAAGCTTTTGGCATCGTCAAACAAGAAGAAGGGCGGACCACGGTTTGGAAGCCATCGGTCAAGCCGACTACTGACTCAGGGGAGGTCGGAATTGGAGCCGGTTTTGGTGCCCGGTTCAGGCAACCGCCGCCACCCGCTCAGAACAGAACACCCGCTCCACCACACACCCGCGACCAACAACCACCACAACCACATGGGTACACCCAGAATCGTCCACCATAAATCGAAAAATCCAAGCTTACTGTACACTATGGTATGAACAAACACACAATGGAGACATGCTTCAAAAGCATTGGATATCCGGAGTGGTGGGAGGACGGCCACAAATTGAATCGGAATGGAACTGCGAAAGGAAAATCAGCGGTGGGGCGAGAGGAGAGCACCGGAGTCGTCGCCACTGCGGGTAGCCAAAAGGCCGCCTACGCCGGCAACGACACCAAAATAGCAAAGGCTCGGTGTGGGAATGCGAATGAAGGTAAAGGGTTTGGGATTTTAATCCCAAACCCTCCTCTTTTTAACTTATTACAAAATCCACCCCACCCCCTCTATTTTTAATAATTTATAAAAACCACCTCATTCTAGTAATATCTTTCAAACTGGACCTCAAACTCCCGACATATATGAAACAG
The DNA here is from genome assembly GCF_023119035.1 of Salvia hispanica. Taxonomy (NCBI): domain Eukaryota; kingdom Viridiplantae; phylum Streptophyta; class Magnoliopsida; order Lamiales; family Lamiaceae; genus Salvia; species Salvia hispanica. Next base: position 14,149,304 of record NC_062970.1, read on the forward strand.
CCCCCCAAAGCTCATTAATCCTGTTTTCGGCCATAAAAATTGTTCTACCTTAGACGATCCATATTTGGCTCGAATACGTCATGTTCAATCCACGGAGGGTAAGAAAGATAAGCGATGGATTTTTTATTGTGGTGCTACTGATACAATGACGTATGATTTAGCAGATTTGTGTAACTTAACTACGTCACGGCGAAAATATGTTGAAACTGCTAGCGGAGAACTAGCTCGGGTAGAAGGGGTTGGCACTATTCGAATTTCTCAGTTATTAACTCTATCAAATTGTCTTTATGTTCCGTCTCTATGCCAAAAGTTGATGTCTGTCAGCCATGTAACAAATTGTTCTACAGGGTATTCGGACGGGAGCGATTATTGGGCGTGTCACTGAAAGCTATGGGTTGTACTACGTGGATGAGATAGCTTAACCGGAAAAGTAATGTTGCCTCAAAGAACTTCAGAACAGGAAATGATGTTATGGCATAGGCGGTTCGGGCATCCTTCTTCGGGTTATTTGAAAATTTTATTTCCTAGTCTTGTTTCAAATTCAACATTTGTATTGCGAAACTTGTGTTTTGGCCAAGAGCCACATACAATCTTTTCCTTCTGTCGATACTAGAGTTGGGACTATGTTTTCATTAATACATTTTGATGTGTGGGGTCCGTCTTCTATTACCGGGGGACATGGGTTCCGCTATTTTGTCTTATTCATTGATGATTGCACTCGAATGACGTGGGTCTATTTTTTTAAAAATAAATCTGATGTTTTTTCAAAGTTTGTTGATTTCTACTTGATGATTCTTACCCAATTCCAAACCAAAATTCAAATTCTTCGGTCTGATAATGGGGGAGAATTCGTGAACTCAAAAATGAAAGATTTTTGTGCTGAAAAAGGCTTATTACATCAAACATCTTGTGCCTATACGCCTGAGTAAAATGGGGTAGCCGAACGGAAAAATAGGGTCGTCCTAGAATTGACTAGGGCACTTCTCCTTGATTCCAAGGTTCCAAAATATATTTGGTTAGAGGCTGTAGCTACTTCCATTTATCTCCTCAATCGTCTTCCTACTCGCAGTTTAAACATGAGATCTCCTCTCCAAGTCTTGCCTTCCTTAACAACAGTCCCATCTGCTCTATCTCTTGAACCCCGTATTTTTGGATGTTCCGTATTTGTTCATATTCCGAAAATGACCGTACCAAACTGTCTCCCTGTGCCCTAAAATGTGTTTTTGTAGGATATGGCATAAACCAAAAAGGATATAGATGCTATGATCCTAACAGTCGACAAGTCATTACCACAATGAACTGTCATTTTTTGGAAAATGAGTTCTTTTACGGTTCCCAACTTCCAAGTCAGGGGGAGGGAAATACGACAGAATTCCTAAGTTTGTCACCTATGCCATACACAACGGATCCTACTGAGGGTCCACCCGAGCCAGCTAATACTGCCCCCGAGCAAGTCTTGCACACTATACAACTTGTGGAACCCGGTGACTCACCAATAACCCGTCCTACGCCTGAGGTAAACAATACTGCAATTGAAATTCATGTTATTACTGATGATACTTCTGAATATTACCCAGTAGATGGATACACTGGACAATACATCCTACCTTACCGGAGTAATCGAGGTGTCCCACCCAAAAGATATTCGCCGGAAAGAAGGGGGAAAGCAAGATACTCAATAGGGAATATAGCCAGGGCAAACTTGACAAAAATGGCTAGAGCTTTTGAAGAAGCATTATATGAGGAAGAGGAGATTTCCCAGTCAGTCGAAGAAGCCATGAAAAATAAAAAGTGGAGAGAAGAAATGCAGATAGAATAGGCGCTTGCAAGGAATCATACTTGGGAAAAATGTCTGCTCCCAGAAGGGAAAATCGCAGTGGGATGTAGATAGGTATTCACAATCAAACGACGACCAAATGGATCCATTGAAAGGTACAAAGCCCGACTTGTAGCAAAAGGATACACTCAAACCTATGGAGTGGATTATTCAGAAACCTTCTCCCTAATAGCCAAGATGGATACAGTTCGAGTATTACTCTCAATTGCAGCAAACAAAGATTGGCCTTTACATCAATTCGAAGTTACAAATGTCTTTCTACATGGAGAGTTGAAGAAAGAAGTCTATATGGAGAGCCCTCCTGGCTTTGATTGAGAATTCAAAGAAGGGGAGGTATGCCGACTGAAGAAAACTTTGTATGGACTAAAACAGTCTCCAAGAGCATGGTTTGGTAGATTCAGTGAGGCAATGAAGATCACACCTTGTTCCTAAAAAGGAAAGGAGAATAGATTACTTGCCACTGATCTATGTTAACGATATGATCATAACAGGAAACGATGAAGAGGAGATCGATCAACTCAAGAAAAATCTAGCAACTGAATTTGAGATGAAAGATCTAGGTGTTAGGTTTGGTATACTGAAAAAAGCATGTTTCGAGCAAGTTTCGCGCGAATAGAATCTTGCTTGTATACGTAAAACTCTACAATCCACTTTTAACCCGATTCAGTATTATTCGAGCAGTCTCGCACGAATAGAATCACTATTATTATTATTACATTGTGTTTGCTTGTGCATTATAAGATGTTTTACAAACAATTAAATGCATAAGAAGTAAACAAAGTCTAAGTCTTTTGCTTAGTAGACCGGTTGTGGGCGTCGTCCACTTTAAGGTAACACGGTCAGATATATGCAATGCTTTGCAAAAGAAAAAGAAGAATTTCACAACCTAGATAGGCTTTGGCTACCTATCGTGAAAGGTTGGAATGTCAGTCCGCATATTTCTAAGCCTTACTGAAATAAGATGACATTGGTGTGGTATAGCACTGAACGGATCTAACAGCAAGACGTGTCTTTATGCTATCTACGAAAGACTAGGTCTTGATAAAATACTATTTCTTAATCTACATATGTTAGCATTGAGCATACGGTATTGATTATGCACTACTTTGACTTATCAAATGGTGCGGGTTTTTCGCAACCCAATAATCCTGATATATTGGGTAGTGGTGATTAATATCTAGCGGTGCTAGGATTGCTATTATGTTGAAACGTGCGCGAGGTGAGTCTCGTTTGATAATGTCCTCAAGAGGAGCTCGAACAAGGTTTTATTATTCGAAAAACTGGCCAGTTGGAGTTTTATTACTCTGTGAATAATAAATAAATGTTTCTTGCTAAGTCCACTCTTGGAATTAATAAGATATTAATTAATTAAGTCCATAGCAGACATTAATTAATTAATGGACATTTATATCTTAAGCGCGGGAAATAAATAATAAACAAAGTGGAAACCCGGATTACTTGTAATTTCGGATTTGGATGGGGAGAGTTCAATATTACTTCTGTAGTGGCTGCTCGTAATATTCCAATAAAAGCTTGTATTAAATTGTGGATTCAATTTAATTAGTAAAAAGCTAATTGGGGGAGCCTATATCCAAAACCTTCCATAGATCCCTGTCTGGGCCCAAAAGGAACTTAATATAAATAAGAGAATAAAGGAGACATAAATCATTCATTATTATTTACTCATATTTTTCGTCTCCCTCTATCTAGAGGAGTTCGAATTTCTCTCCTAATTGGAGAAGGATTTCTTCTGTCTTCTTTATTCGAGTCCTAGTATTTTGATAAGATCAACCCACCCTGATATCGAGATACAGTTCGGGAACCAGAGAGAAGATCCGTGGTCTAGTATTGAAGATCATCGTGGAGAAGGCGCGAGCAATCGACGATTCTTTGGAGAATCAAATCGGTAACTCTAAACCGTAGAATTCATGTTTTAGGATTTACTTTCTTTGAGCATGAATTATTTGCGTTGTAGCATGCAATTATCTGTTTAACATGTGAATTGATTAATCGCATAATCGGTCAAATAGATCATACGTCTGATTTTTTTGTTTTGTACAAGTCTTCCGTTGTTCTACAAATTGAAGAAGGTGCTCAACTGACAGACCGAGAAAGTTACCAAAGGCTTGTGGGGAAGCTAATCTACTTATCTCATACTAGACCTGATATTGCATACGCAGTCAATATAGTAAGTCAGTTTATGCACCATCCTCATCAAAAGCATCTTGAAGCAGCACTAAGGATCGTGAGATATCTGAAAGGAACATTTGATCACGGGATCATGTTAAAAAAAAATGACCATTTAGAAATTCATGGGTACACTGATGCAGATTGGGCAGGGAATCCTGTTGACAGGAGATCCACTTTTGGTTACTTTACGGTCATGTTTGGTTGACGGGAAAGTAAAGTTGGCAAGAAAAATGATTCCTGGGAAAATGAATCCCGGGAATATGAATCCTAGTAACTTTACTTTCATGTGTTTGGAAAATATCAAGATTTTATATGTTAATTTAAATACTAAACTAAAAATATGCTTATTACTTTTTTATTTATAAAAAATAATAATAATATAAAATTTTAATAAATTATTAATTACAAATAATAATAATTATATTATTATATTTATTATATAGTTTAAATATGGATTGTCCACCATGATATATAATAATATAATTATAAATATAGTTACATAGAGTATTATACTCATTTATTATAATAATAATAAATATTATTATTATTATTATTATTATTATTATTATTATTATTATTATATTTATTATATTTATGTATATTATAATTGAATAAATTTTATAATTTAAAATTTCAATACGACTTTATTGATTAATTATTAATTTATAAAATATAATAATTATTATTGATTATACGATTTATATTATATAATTATATTTTAATTATTTAATAAATTATTAATTACTATTATGAAATATTATTAAATATAGCTATAATTACGATAATTTTAATCGTAGTTATTTATTATACTGAAATTAAGTACTACTCCCTCTGTCCCAAGATAAGTGACTTGTATTCCTTTTTAGAGTGTCCCACTATAAGTGACCTATTTCCATTTTTAGCAAAATAATAATAATAATAATAATAATAATAATAATAATAGTAGAACTATATTATATTACATTAAATATGCAAAAATCCTAAAACTAGGAAAAAGAATACCTGAAAATAGTTAGGATTTAGAATCCTAGAAAGTTGTACTAACTTTCCTTGTTCTCGGATTTTGATTGCTTTCCCAGTTTGATTAAAAACCAAAACAAACACATGAATTCAAAATTTAAGGAATCAAATTACTTTCTCAGACAAAATCCTGACAACCAAACATGACCTACATTCTTTGGGGGAAATTTGGTCACCTGGAAAAGTAAGAAACGGAAAGTTGTGGCACTCTCAAGCGCAGAAGCACAATTTAGAGGTATTAGAAATGGATTGCCAGAACTCTTATGTTTACGAAGACTAATGGAAGAATTGGGGTTATTTTCACATAAAACATGTCAGCTTTTTTGTGATAACAAAGCTGCCATTAGTATATCAGAAAATCCAGTTCAACATGATCGAAAAAAATATGTTGAAGTTGACAAACACTTCATCAAGGAAAAAATGAGGCAGGAATCGTTGAATTCCCTTTTGTTCGATCCAAAGATCAACTTGCAAACATATTGACTAAGACAGTTGGCACAAGAGATTTCTCGGTTATACTTGGCAAGTTAAGTATCGGGAATCCCATTACTTAACTTGAGGGGGAGTGTTGGAAAGACAACTTGAAGTATCCAAGAATGTGGGGAAGAGAAAGTATGAAGTTCCAACCCATTGGAAAGAGGATATATCATTTATAATGTAGAGTCCCAATATTCTAGTCAATATGTACATTTATATCTCTTGCCCTATAAATACCAATCTACAATGTATCAAATAAACACAATTCAGTGAATAAACAATCTTCTCCAATGTTCAATATCTGATTATTCAATAAAGCATGCCATGTTCTTGCAGCATGTTGTGAGACCAATTTATCAGACTAAATGAACTCCTTGTCAGGTCATATTTTTATGGAATATAGCTCTAGGTGTCTTACGCCTTCTCACCAAACTCAGCTTCCATCTAATGAAATGAATTTGTTATAATTTTTTAAAGATACTGCCTATTCTGGCAGATTGAGGAAAAATGGTCATAAATCCTAAACAGCTAGGAGTTTCATATTTATAATTGATCTCTATAAACATAACTTTCATTTGCCACTGGTTTCGTTATTTTCGCCTTTTGAGTCAATAGAAATGATTTTCAAAGGTAGTGCAATTTTCTGCAAAATTCTGAAACATGTTGAAAGGTGAAATGTTAAAGTGTTTTTTGTATAACTAAAAGCACATTTACTAGCTTGGTTTGGCTTGTTGATTATTAATTAATAGCTAAGAGCGAGTGAAGTAGGTTTAAAATATAGAAAAACTTAATGTTAGAACTATACAGTATTTGTTCCAGGTTATCTTGCCTCGATTTAGTAGCCGAGGAAAGAAAAATTCAGAAGTAACAATCTGACATGATCACGATATTAGAGAAGTGTTAGGCATACAAGGTAGGAAGTTCTACACTCGAACTCGATTTTCTTAATTGAGTAAATGTTATTGTTTATTACATTATAGATTATTCTACTATCTTTTCCACATTGTACATCAATGTGAAATTATTTGTTTATATTAAATCCTTGGCTCCATTTCACTTTGCCGAATTGCCCGCTTTTAATTCCAAATCTACCTATCTGCTATTAGCTTTTAAGGCGGAATAATGTTGCAAAATGACAAGTGGTATTTTTGATGTTCACCCATCATAATGATCACGGATTTGAGGTCTACAAACGTGGACCAAGACTTTGGGCAATCGAGACTCAGAGCTGAAGCTGAACAAGATTGAGTAGAATTCTTATCTTTTAGTAGTTAATTTTAATTTGTTGAAGCTACTATTTATTTTAGTTGCAATGAGTTTTTAGATTTATAGTTTAAATACCCTTGAGTTCCAGAGGAAGAGGTGAAGGATGTTTTCAAGTGTAGTTTGAATTGGCTTTGGCCAAGGACATTGCAAGAGGCGCCATTTCCCTTTATAGTCAGTTGTGCTTTATGAGTCATTCGTTCGAACAAGGTGTGTGCGTGAGTTTGTCTTGAATAATTCACACCTATTATCCTCTCTAAGTTTACCAAGCAGTTGGTGTGCAGTTCGTTATCCACTCAACATTCTATGTTGAACCTCTATGTTACCTGAAATGTGAATACTAATGTAATAGTGCGAGAAAATTAAAATGCAAGTCCATCATTCACTCTATCTATGTGTAATTCTATCAATCCGGATAAAATGATTGTATACTAGAAATAAACAACAGACAAATAATCTAAGATCGAATATTCTACTTTAAAATATTACTGCCTTTGTTAGTTACTTCTGTCTCATTAAAGATGACGCATTTTCCTATTTGGTTTGTCTCAATCAAAATGATATATTTATTTATATTTTATTCCTCTTTTCTAACTTTATTCTGTTTACTTAACAAATAAAGTTACATGAAATTTTATGTAGCCTAAAAAATATATCGTCTTCCTTGAAATGAAGTAAATAAGTATTTACATATTAAGACTTTTCAACAAAAGCCATGATAATAGAAAGATCGAGAGAAACCAATCATAAAAGTACATGAAGATAAAGTAATTTAAGGGGCGGACCAAACTCCCACCTTCCAAAGCTATGTCATTGAGACCCAACCCAAGTATTATCCTTTTATATGTGTATTTTGTGTATTAATTAAAGAGCGAAAATACTATAGTATGTTTTTATGTATGAAGGTGAGAAAAAAGAAATTCTATAAAGAAAATATGACATCTTTTGTGTGATAAACTAAAAAAAAAAGTGAGACATTCTCCTTGCATTCTATCTTACTTTATTCTCTCTTCACTTTGCATATGTATTATTCCATCCGTCTCATAATAGATGTCACAGTACCTGGCTAATGACGAGATTTTAGGCGATATTGTTTTGTGTGTTATATAGAGAAAGAAAATAATACCGTATATTAATAATATGAGAGGGAAAATTATTTCTAAAAAAGAAATCTGACATCTATTGTGGAATAAATTAAAAAGAAAAGTATGACTTCTATTATATGAAAGGGGGAATATTATATTTTTTAAAACAAGTGAAAAGAGAAATCACTCAAGTAGGGGAATATTTTTTTATTCTACTCTAAGATACAATTTTATGTTTTAAGTTGAGAGGGTTAATAACGTAGTAGTAAGTTTTTCTTTTTCGGCAGCAACCAATTAATCAATTAAGTTCAATTCTTTTTCTTATTTATTCTTTTCTTTTCGAATTCATTATCGCAAAACTCATTTTTATAGTAATTTCTTGTGTTGGAGATTTTTCTTATGTATTTCAATGACATGATGAAAAATAAACTTACCCTCCAAACGTTTAAATTGTTAATAAAATTGAGTTAGTATTAATAGAAGATGGAACGATTCATAAAAAAAACCCTCCATCTCATGTTACTCGCACTTACTCGCACTTTTCATTTGTCATAATTCAGAATTAATTTTTTAGTGTAATTAAATTAGTATTTTAAATATAATGAGATATCACGTAATAATGAAACACTTAATCAATTCTAATATATTAAATAAATGGTTTAATTCTTACTTAAAGAAGAAATATAGTAAGTAATTTGGGACGAACCAAAATAGAAAAGTGCAAGTAACACGGACAAATAGAGTACTATACTAAAGTGGTTGTTCATCTTCTTTAAGTAACCAATTGTTGAATCAATAAAATAAAAGTTTTATGTATTACTCCCTTCATCCCTAAAAAATATGAACTTTGCGTTCGCACGGATTTTAATGCAAAATTGATAAAGTAAGAGAAAAAGTAGTTAAAGTATTATTGTGGGATGGATTAAAAGGAAAAAGTGTATATTCTTGTGGGACAGATGGAGTAACATTTTATGCATTTTTTATAATTTTGATTGTTATTTTTTATACTATGATATTTTTCATATAAAATATGTACTATTAAATACTACTCCTTTCGTCTCCTATTAATTGTTCACTTTTTTTATTTCCATCCATCACTAATTAATTGTCCACTTTCACTTTTTACTGTAAATAATAAGTATGCTCCCCATTTTACTAACTCATTTCTCTCTTATTTTATTATAAAACTAGTAATATATAAAAGTGTGGCTTATATTCAATTAACTTTTAAATTTATTTTTCTTTATATTTCTTAAAATGTGTCTGAAACTAAAGTGGATAATTGTTAATGGATCGAGAGAGTAGTAGAATAATTTACATTGAAGTTTCTAACAACGTTTATTTTTTGGCCCGTCCCTAGAGCTATATTAACTGTGGATCAATGACATAGAAAGAGATTTATAAGGTGGGAAGGAGGTCTACCACATTAAATGCCCTGTCTTCGGTAAAGTGAAATTGGGCCAAGGATTTAATATTAACAAATAATTTAATATTGATATACAATGTGGATAAGATACTAAATTAATAATCTATATATAGTTCATGTATTTCATATGTTAGAGCACCAATCCGAAAAATGCAGTTTCCTCTCTCATTTTGTTTAATTCTCTTCTCATTTCTTCTATGGACCAATCATGCTTCATCGAAAAAATCCACCTACATTATCCACATGGATAAACCCTCCATGCCCAAGGCCTTCTCCACTCACCATTACTGGTATTCTTCCCTTCTCAAATCTGCCACTTCAGCAGAGGCGAAGCTCATCTACACCTACGACCACGCCTTCCATGGATTTAGCGCTGTATTGTCGACAGACGAATTGCAGGCTTTAAAGAAGTCCAAAGGGTTTGTTTCCGCCTCCGTAAGCAAAGCTGTCACTTTTGACACTACACATTCCGTCGATTTCATCGGCCTCAACACCGCCACCGGACTCTGGCCTGCTTCAAACTACGGAAAGGATGTGATCATCGGCATCATCGACAGCGGCATTTGGCCAGAGAGCCCGAGCTTCAACGATGACGGGATGACCGAAATCCCTCCCGGGTGGAAGGGAATCTGCCAACAAGGCCCAGATTTCAATTCTTCAGTGTGCAACAAGAAACTCATCGGAGCCAGATTTTTCGATGCAGCATCTCGAGTGGAATATCCAGAGGATTTCCTTATTTCGCCTAGGGACACCAGTGGCCACGGCACCAACGTCGCGTCCATAGCTGCCGGGAATTTTGTGAAGAACGTTTCCTTCTTCGGATACGCCCCCGGAACTGCAAGGGGAGTTGCCCCAAGAGCTAGGATTGCAGCATACAAGACCGGGAGCAATGATGCCGACACATTAGCCTGCATCGACCAGGCCGTCGCAGATGGTGTCCATATAATATCCATATCCTTAGGATACGAAGCAGCCACTCTGTTTGACAATCCAATCGCAACAGCTACCTTTGGTGCCAGGGAAAAGGGGATCGTGGTTTGTAAATCCGGGGGAAACAGAGGCCCTTTGACCGCCACAATTAGAGACGGGATCCCTTGGGAGATAGTGGTGGCATCTGGGGTCATTGACCGATGGTTTGCAGGGACGATCACACTCGGAAACGGCAAAACCATCACCGGATTTACCATGTTTCCGCTAAGGGCCTCTGTCATCAACTTGCCTCTCATCTACAACGAGACTGTCCTTCCCTGCGACTCAAGTGAACTAATATCACAGTCGTTTGAGTTTCTAAGCCGAATCGTCATCTGCAACATTACAGACGAAGACGGACCTGTAAATTTCGATGCTGTAATGCGAAATCTGATCAATTCCAACGCTAGAGCAGCTGTCATAATTGCAGAAGATTCCATAAGACTCCGTTTAACAGACTATCCTTTCCCGGGGACCGTGATCAACTCAGGACAAGCAGTAGAATTGATCGAGTATGCAACCACCAGTGCTTCACCAACTGCAACCATAGATTTCCAGCAAACAATAATCGGGCCAAATCTTCCACGGGGCACGGTAGCTCCAGCCCTATCAGGTGGCTCATCCAGAGGCCCCTCCAAGACCTACCAGGAGATCCTCAAGCCCGACATTATGGCGCCGGGAGTGCTAATTCTAGGCGCGTACAGTCCTATCGGCCCTGGTCCACAAGTTGGAAACAATATCTTCCTGTCAATGGATTATGCTCTAGTGTCCGGCACATCGATGGCCGCTCCTCACATCTCTGGAGTCGCGGCCCTTTTAAAGGCCGCGCACCCAGAGTGGAGTCCGGCAGCTATACAGTCGGCGATGATGACAACTGCTAATCATCTCGATGCAACCAAACAGCCCATCAAGGACCAGAGCTACTACACTTACAGAGTTGCTTCCCCACTGGGGATTGGGTCGGGTCATGTAGACCCGAACCGGGCGCTTGATCCAGGTCTTGTCTATGACCACACGCCGCAAGATCTTGCTGACCTAGTCTGCTCGATGAACTTCACTCGCGAGCAGATTCGGGGGATCATAAGGTCGAGCTACAATTGCTCGAGGCCGTCGCCGGATCTGAACTACCCTTCATTCATAGCGCTATTCAACTTTGACCAGAGAGGAGTGACGTTGACCAAAAGGTTCAAGCGGACTTTGACGAATGTTGGGACTGGCGCGGCCACGTATAGAATGAAACTGGAGATACCGGAGAATACAACGGTGACGGTGTCGCGGAGGACTCTGGTTTTCAAGAAGAAATATGAGAAGCAGAGCTATTCGTTGAGCATTCGGTATACGGGAGATATTGCGACGGGGGCCAGACATGGGTCGCTGACGTGGATCGAGGAGACCGGCAAGTATACTGTAAGAAGTCCGATTGTCATTTCCGGCGGAGTTGATAATTACGAATAGTGCTCTCTCTTTGTCCCTTTACTTTAATAAGTTGTCCCCCACTCTCTGTAACTTTATGCGTTTTCTCTAAAACTAAACGGTGAGCTTTATGTGGATCAGGGAACAAGGTAAGCATCCATTAAATAAACATTATTAAGATCATAGGCTCAATATAGATAACATGCCGTTTTTCCATCTCCTTACTTTAGCAAATGGCGACGAAAAAAAAGAACACGGATGTGTAAATTAGAATTCTTTTCAACAGGCAAATAAGCATTAAGTGTAATCAAATGTCTCTAATAGGAGTACGTATTACAACTACAACGACAGCCAAAGATTTTAGACATGATATATTAAAGTTCCACACATAAAAGAGAATGACAACATAGCTTAAACCAATGGCCAAAGATTTCACCAATAAAGACTATGAACGGTAAAAGTTCCACTTATAAAAGAGAATCACAACTTAGCTTAAACCAATTATTTTGTCAATAGGAGATTCAATATACAGAACAGAAAAACGGATAATCTATCTGAAAGTCGTGATAAATCACTTTCAGATCAAATCAATTTCGGTGGTTCAACCAAACTATTTGATCGGATAAAATTCAGAGAATACAGAAATATCATATATATATTTGAGAGTAATACGAACCAAAGAACTGATCAGTTCTTAATAAAGATGAAGAGTTGCAGCTGTTAATTTCGAAAAGTTGCATCTGTTAAATTCTTAACCGAATTTAACTGATTTTCAAAGTTTTCGAAATTGCAAATTAGTCCTTTGATTTTAAGAAATTACATTTTCGGATGAATTTCTTATAAAACAATTTCGTTGGAAATAAAATATTTCCAAGCTGACCCCAGCCAAGGGCTCTGCCCCTTGGACCCCGCTACCCAGGGGCGCTGCCCCCGGACCCCCGTTCATCTGTTTAGGGGCTTCGCCCCTAACATCATAATGAATTCAAATAAGCGTGCACTTCACACCTCCATACTTAAATGATGTATCATTATAACAATATTGATCAATCAAGTTAATCCAATTACACTAAAATATCCAGCATCACATTCATATCCTTTTTACATATTAGGAGCAATAAAAAAAGTCCTAGTTATGCTTGTTTTAAGCTAAATAAACAAGTAACATAAGTGGTACTCCCTTCGTCCCAGTTAAAATGACACACTTTCTTTTTTAGTTTGTCCCAAATAAGATAACACGTTTATATTTTTAGTAATCTTCTCTCTCTAATTAATACCACCCAACCACTTTTTTTTCACTTCAATTAAAATATTCAACTCACTTAGTCTCTCCTACTGTAATAGTGGTTCAACTCTCTCCTACTATAATAGTGGTTCAACTTGAGTTGAGAGAGTTTGTACGATTTATTTCTTTAATGAAATATCGATACATGCTGTATATTGAATATGTTAGGAACCAACTTCCTTTTATGTCTATCGGCCTGTCAACAAAGTTAATTTAGGGTCGGTGTAAGCCCAATTCTTGCTCCATAGCCAAGCCCGATCAACTTATACCCAAATATATACTCCCTTCATCCCACTAGAAATGAAACGTTTTCCTTTTTGGTTTGTCCCATTAAAAATGAAACATTTCTTAAAATAGAAATAACTTTATTTCTACTTTTCTCTCTCTCTTACTTTACTCTCTCTTCTTTAACTCACAAAACAACACTACATAAAATCATGTGCCGGCAAACGTTTCATATTTATTGGGACGGAGGGAGTATTTCATAAAATTTGCCAGATATTTTACTACTCTCCAGTCCCTGAAAATTTACGTTTATTTTCATTTTCGTATGTCCCTAACTTACCTTTCATTTTTACCATTTTTAGTAATAAACTTCATATTCCACTAACTTATTCTCATTCATATTTTATTATAAAACTAATTTATATTCACTCACATTTTATTATGAAACTAATATATAAACGTAGAACCCACATATCACTAACTTTTTTTAACTCACTTTTTATTACATTTCCTATAATTTGTTTCAGGTCAAATGGTAACAAATTATAAGGGACAGATGAAGTACTTTATATATTAATGGATGGATATTAATGAGATATTCTTAAACTCCATGCCGAAAAATTTTGCCTCAATTATGAGGGGACGAAGGAAGTACCAAAATAGCAAAATGACTCCACTAATATGGAACAGAGAGAGTACAACTCAACTACCTTGGAACAAAGAGAGTATAAAATAATTAAAGTACAGACAAAGTAAGAGAGAGAATATTGTGTTATCTATCTTATTTTATTCTCTCTTCATATAATTATTTTATAGTAGTACTCAACTTAGTTGTGATATCCAAAAAAGATTACGACTCAACTTAGGGGGTGTTCGGTTTGCAAGATTGTATACGAGATCAAATTTGTAGTATGTTTGGTTCATGAGATTCAACCTCATAAATCAATCTTAGATGGATAATCATGGGATAATTAGTCATAGCTAACCCCCTATGACTAAAATAATCTCACAATTAAATCCTAGATTGTATCTTGTATTATTTTATCTTGAAAATCGAACACCACCTTAATTAAGACAGAGGGAGATATTTTCGCAAAACAAGTGACTCAACTTATTTTTAACACAAGTATACCCGCAAGTGTACGGGACTAATGTAGCAAATAGTAAGCAAAGAGTATCGTATCCACAGAGACAATGAGTGTCAACCTAATTACCACGAACCAACCTCAACTACTATCTAGATGAATCGGAAAGTTTGGGTTTTCTAAATCTACTTAAAAGCAAGGTAAAAACAATTAAAAACAACTATAGAACTAAGAGCAAATAAGAAAACGGATGTAGATCAAGGATGAGAATGATAGAATCCTATGGGATCGATAACAATTATCCTATGCTCAACTAATTTCCTAACTATGCCAACAAAGGGTCTCAAGGGTTATTAAGCTAGCACTAAGGTAATACTATATCTTTTCTCAAAGCATATAATTTGTAGATTGCTACCTAGAACCGAAGTCTCCTTCCTAGAACTAAGGCAACAACTCCTAATAGCTCCTAAGGTACTTAGCTTCATTCAAAGGCTCAAATCTCTCGATTATATAGGCAAAGACGTCAATTTCTTCTCTTTCAAATTAAACTACTCACTTCTCAGTTCTTGTAGTAAAACCCACATGCATTTATAAGGTGATCAGTCAAATAAATGTATAAGTACAGAAGAAATCAAAATAACCACAAGAGCCAAGACATAGAAAAAGGAAATCAATTAAACATAAGAATCATTGTATCTCCCCCATAGAAATCTACGAAGGATTTAGCTACTCATGTTCATCACAAAAGTCAAAGAAATATTCAAAAACATGGTTTGAACAAGAATAAAACTAAAAGTAGAAACTCCTAGAATTAGATTGGGCGGATTGGAGGTCTCGTCTTCAATCTTGCGATGAATATTCGTCCTCTGCTCG
The DNA here is from genome assembly GCF_023119035.1 of Salvia hispanica. Taxonomy (NCBI): domain Eukaryota; kingdom Viridiplantae; phylum Streptophyta; class Magnoliopsida; order Lamiales; family Lamiaceae; genus Salvia; species Salvia hispanica. Next base: position 14,164,449 of record NC_062970.1, read on the forward strand.
TTCTTTTCTTCTTCCTAGGTGAAAAAGTAGTATTTTTGGGGTTGAAGGCGTGTAAGTTGATGTTTGGAGGCGTTTCCTAGGCATATATATACCTAGGGTTGACTTTGGGCCCGAAATAAGCTGTCCGACGAAGCTGGCGGGTCGCCAGGTTGGGTGTGCGTCGAAGCTGGCGAGTCGCCAGCTGCTTACGGCGTTTTTTTCGTCTTTTGTTGGCGGGTCGCCAGGTTCGTTTGCATGCGAACCTGGCGGGTCGCCAGCTATGTCACTGCTCTGCGCAGTCTTGGTAAAATGGCCATAACTTCTTTGACCGAACTCCGATTGAGATGTTTAAGATATCCACGCGAAGCTCTTTCGAATAAGAAGAGAATGGTATGCATTACATGCGAATCGGACTTCAAAATCTCCAGAAAAGCTGTCTCGAACATTGAGCAGCTGCACATCCACATATTTTGTACATTTTTCTACACATTCTTCACAAAATGGTCAAAATACCAACATAATAGAGAAGTATCTATAACCATATCTCAAAGTACATAATATATTATCAAAACCAAGTAAAACTACCCTCTAAAATCATGTAAAATCCAAGTGAATCAACAAGTGAAAAAACAAGCGTTGTAGCTCATCTTGGGATGAAGTAAGGGAGTACTAGAAATTAGATTTGAAGTTAAACGAGCCCGTCGTATATATTAGGGGTGGCGAAATGGGTTACCCACAGGTACCCGCATCCGACAAGTCAGGTTCCCGTACCCGATTTTAGCCATTGTCCCAATACCCGCCCCACGACATACCGGGATTACCCGATACCCATGTCGGGTATCTCGTACCCGACCCGAAATCCTAATAAAAAATTTGAAAACCATAATAACCGTCAATGTTCCCTGATTTGCTTTATTAATATCGATGATAAACATTAAATAGATTGAGAATAAAAGTGAGGGGACATTCTATAGCTAGTTCCGGTGAGTTTTCAATTGTATGTTTGTTGGAATATAAAAATGTTTCAAAAGAACTCTTAGATTATATAAAGTACTCTCATTGTTCTGTCTTAATAGAGGCATTTCATTTTCTACATTCATTTTAGAAAAATAATAATATAAATACTCTTCTCTACATTATTATCTCTCTTGCTTTATTTTTTTCTCCATTCTAACTATTTATTTTTTTATTTTTCAAAATGAGTGCGTATATGGCTATTATTATTTAACTATTTACTTTTTTTTTCTCCACTTTAACTATTTGAATGCTTCTATTAATATGGAACAAAGGGAGTATTAAGAGATGATATATGACTAATACTAATAATAACGGGTATTATCGGGACTAACGGGTATACCCGCGCGAATAATGGGTATACCTGATACCCGCAAAACTCTAAAACACACTACCCGACTGTGCTCCGTTTCCCGTTTTCGTCGGGTAATAGGTACCCGATACCGGGCGGGTAGCGGGTCGAGATGGGAATTACCCATTACCCGCTACCCATTTTGCCACCCCATATATGATTGGGTAAGTAACGGCTAACTCCTACGCCTCCGCCTCTACATTCCTCTCAACCTTCATCTATTTCGAACTCCAAATCCACCAGACCACCACAAACTCTAACAATAGAGGTTAGATTTCTCTCTCTCTCTCTCGTAATTAAGCTAATCTTTCTCCATAGTATTGATACCTAGTTTGATGATTTTTCATTTTGGGTTGGAGAATATTGAAGAACGTAAATCTGCCCAATTTTTCTAGGTTTGAATTTCGGAAGTTGTGCTTGCTTCTTAATTGACTTGATTGATTACTATTAACTAGCCTTTCCTTCATTTTTATAAATTATGGAGAATAATCATGCTTTTGGAATGGAATGGAATGCACTTAACATAGTTTTTTCTGTTTTCATTTTTGTCGAATATCTTGGCCAATGGAGACATAATTAATTTTAAGTTTTTTCTAAGTAATGAAGCATGGATAGATTGGATAATAACATTATAAAATGGGTCAAATTAGGTTGAAGATGAAAGTGGCAAAGAAAGGTAGTTAATACTAGTATATTGTGCTTCTAGCTTAGAAATTTAACAAATGTGATCATCCCTCACTGAATAATTGAAGTTTGTATAATTCATTTGCTTTGTACTTCAAGTTCTTGAATTTCATGTTGATAAATTAATAGCAGGATTTTTTCTGAACTAATTGTTTATATCTATATTGGATTTGCTTATAAGAGTTTATGATATGAAGTTGTGAAGAAAATTAAAATGATCACATCTTGAATTAAAATGGTGAATTTTGTTTTGGCTGTTGTTGTCTAAAAGTACTTTAAAGATAATAAGATTTTCAGTTTAGAATGAGGTTGTGAAATAGTCAAGCATGCCATGTTCTGGCAGCATGTTGTGAGACCAATTTATCAGACTAAATGAACTCCTTTTCATGTCGTATTTTTTATGGAATATAGCTCTAGGTGTCTTATGCCTTCTCACCAAAATTCAGCTTCCATCTAATGAAATGAATTTGTTATAATTTTTCTAAAGATACTGCCTATTCTGGCAGATTGAGGGAAAATGGTCATAAATCCTAAACAGCAGTTTCATGTTTAAAATTGGTCTCTATAAACTAGACTTCCATAACTTTCATTTTCCACTGGTTTCGTTATTTTTGACTTTTGAGTCAATCGAAATGACTTTCAAAGGTAGTGCAATAATCTGCAAAATTCTGAAACATGTTGAAAGGTGAAATATTGAAGTGTTTGTGTAAAACTAAAAAGAACATTTACTAGCTTGGTTTATGTAGAAAGCATCTACGTCGGGGGCAGATCAGGAAGTGTCATTGGTGTCAAAAGCCAGGCCACCTCAAGAAAAACTGCTTTGCTTGGAAAAGAAAGCAGGCTGAAGGCAATCTTGATCAGAACACGGCTGATTGTGCACTGAGTTGGAGGCAGCGCATGTGATGAATGTAACAGAGAAGCAGATTACAAAATCTTGGATCATGGACAGTGAATGTTCTTTTCATATATGCTCTCACAAAAACTGGTTCGAGGGGCTCATTGCTGCAGAAGGATCAATGTTGCTATGCAACAATGAGGTATGTTCTATCAAAAGAATAGGAAACATTCGTTTTAAAATGAATGATGGCTCTGTTAAACTGTTGACTGGTGTTAAATACATACCTAGCATTAAAAGAAATCTTATATCTCTTGGTATGTTAGAGTTAAAGGGGTATTCTTTAACTTGTTATGAGGGGTGTATGAAAGTTCTTTTGGGAAATTCTACTACTATGACTGCATCTAGGAGGAATAGGCTGTACTATCTGCAAGCTGAGGTAATCGTTGGTAGTTCTTGTGCTGCTGTGGATGAGAGTTTGGCTTTATGGCATAAGAGGCTTGGACATGTTGGTGAAAAGGGGCTGAAGGAACTGATTAACAAAGGGGCTCTTCAGCTGTAATCAGCAAGAAACAGTAAAAATGTGTGAAACTTGTCTGCTTGGAAAGGGGAAGAAATTACCCTATGGCCCAGGAAAACACAACTCCAGTAAACCATTGGATTATTGTCACAGTGACTTATTGGGTCCTAGTTCAGAGAAATCAACTGGTGGACGGAGGTATTTCTTGAGCATTGTGGATGATTTCAGCAGGAAAGGTCTGGGCATGGATCCTGAAAGAGAAGTCAGATACTTTTGATAAGTTCAAAACATGGTGTAAGGCAGTTGAAGTTGAAAAAGGGCATGGTCTCAAATGTCTGAGAACGGGCTAGAATTCTTATCAAAGGAATTTGATCTTTTCTGCAAATTGAAGGGCATTAAGAGGCATAGAACCTCACCAGGAAATCCACAACAAAACGAAGTTGCAGAGCGAATGAATAGAACCTTACTTGAAAGGGTGAGGTGTATGATTATCACATCTGGTGTACCTAAGAGTTTCTGGGCAGAAGCTGTCTCTACTGCAAAAAAACATACCAATAAGTGTCCAAGCTCAGCCATTGGTAGTGACACACCAGATAACAGGTGGTATGGAAGCCTTGGTGGATACCAAAAGCTTAGGATTTTTGGCTGCAGAACCTTTGCTTACATAAGGCAAGGGAAACTTGAGCCTAGGGCCTTGAGGTGTGTTTTCTTTGGATACCAAGATGGGGTCAAGGGCTATCGATTATGGTGCATAGAGGTTGGGAACCGGAAGATTATTCTCAGTAGGGATGTGATATTTGATGAATCAGTGATGCCTTATAGATCTACTGAACATAATAGAGTATCAGAAGCTCCACCTCACACAGATGTTAATTTGGAGTAGCTCCAACCTCATAATCAGAGTAACAATAAGGATGCTACTCAGGTGGATGAGACTTTTTCCTCAGATGAAGAACAAGTAGAGCCTACTGAGCCTGTTGAATCAAGTCAGGATCCATTTAATCTTGACAATTACTTGTTGGCCAGAGATTGAATAAGAAGAGACCTCAGACCACCAGCTAGGTACAGAGATGCTGATTTTGTCTATTATGCACTTTGTGTTGCTGAAGAATTGGAGATATCAGAGCCGATCACATACAAAGAGGCCATTGGGAGTAGAGATAAGGAGAAATGGATAAAGGCCATGAATGAAGAAATAGATTCTTTGTTGAAAAACAAGACTTGGGTTCTTGTTCACAGGTCACAAATTCAGCAAAGACTAATCTCTTGCAAATGGATTTACAAGAAAAAGGTGGAGGCTTCTGAAAATGATAGTGTGAGGTTCAAGGCTAGATTGGTTGCAAGGGGTTTCACACAAGAGGAGGGGATTGATTACACTGAAGTTTTTTCTCCTGTTGTGAAATATAGCTCAATCAGGATATTGCTAGCAATTGTAGCTGCGAAGGAATTGGGAACTCCAACAGTTGGATGTCAAGACAACATTTCTACATGGAGAGTTAGAGGAGACAATTTACATGGAGCAACCACAAGGCTCTGTAAAGCTAGGTAATGAGGGGAAAGTCTGCTGTTTGAAAAGAAGTATCTAGGGCCTCAAGCAAAGTAGCAGACAGTGGTACTTGGCTTTTGATAAGCAGATGGAGAAGATGGGGTTTATAAAATCTGCTTATGATAACTGTGTATACATAAGGTATATAGGGAACGCAGCAGTTGCCTATTTACTGCTTTATGTGGATGATATGCTTGTGGCAGGACCGAGTAGGCTGAGATAAGCAAGGTGAGAGAGGATTTGGAGAAAGCTTTTGAAATGAAGGACTTAGGCAATGCCAAGAGAATACTTGGCATGGCATGGACATTGTCAGGGATAGGAATGCCAAGAAGCTATGGTTAATGCAGCATAGCTATATCAAGAAGATGTTGACCAAATTTCAGATGATTGATTCCAGAAAATTGTTAACACCAACAAGCCAACATTTCAAGCTCTCCATCAGTCAGAAGCCTGCATCTGAGATGGAAAGGAAGCAGATGTCTAAGGTCCCCTATTAAAAAAGTAGTAGGAAGCATAATGTACATGATGCTGTGTACAAGGCCTGATTTATCACATGCTATCAGTTTAACAAGCAGATTTATGGCTGACCCGGGCAGTGAGCATTTGCAAGCATTGAAGTGGATTCTGAAATATCTAGTGGGCACACAAGATCTTGGGCTGTTGTTTGGCACTCAGAAGGATGAGTATGTGCTCATTGGCTATTGTGATTCGGATTATGCAGCCAACATTGATAATAGAAAGTCTCAGTCTGTATACATATTCAAGCTATATGGGACTGCCATTAGTTGGAAGTCCAATCTTTAGTCAGTGGTTGCTTTTTCCACGACTGAAGAAGAATATATCTCATTGGCAAAGGCAGTTAAGGAAGTAAAATGGTTAAAGGGGATACTCAATGACTTTGGGGTTGTTCAAGAACCAGTTACAATACTTTGTGATAGCAACAATGCCATTAGCCTAGCTAAGCACCAAGCTTTTCATGAAAGGAGTAAGCACATTGATATCAAGTTACATTTTGTAAGGAATGAGATTGGCAAAGGGGTAGTGGCAGTGAAAATGGTTCACACCTCTGAGAACGCAGCTGATATGCTGACTAAGGCTCTGCCAAGTGCTAAGTTCGAGCATTGCTTGGACTTAGTTAATGTGACTGCTCGAAGATGAGGAAACTTAGATGAAGGTGGAGTTGTTTTGTTGGATACAGCCAAGGTGGAGTTTGTTGGGTATTTGTGGCTGATCCTGGAGCCCAACTAATGAAAGGCCCACATGTGTTTGAGCCCAAAATGAGTAGGCCCAAGGCAGCAGCTTAAGCGTATGTTTAGAGTGAGCTCAACACCTCAGCTCATTCTGTTACACAGCAAACTGCCGATCTCTTTTTCCCCCCTTTTTGTATCTAGCTAAGATTTGAGGAGTTAGAGAGAGTGAGTGATTTTACACTTTACAATTCATGTTAGTTAGCTAAGTGAGTTTTCATAGTCGAGCGGAGATCTTCGATTGAGTAGCTAGCTTGAGAGATTGTGATTGTTGTAATCGTTTTTGGATTGTGTTCACAATAAACGCTTCATCTTTGTCCGTGGATGTAGATCTGTTGTGGATCGAACCACGTAATTCTTGGGTTGTTCATCTATTGCTAATTGCAACATCTGCATCATCAAATGGATCACTCGGCTTCTGATTCGCATTCTGAGACTTGTTTCCTTGATTTTCTTTACCCTTAGAATGCTTCTTGGGCTTAAACTTTTTCACAACAAGGGATTCTGAAGCTTGATCTGCCCCCGACGAAGATGCTTTCTGCAGTTCCTTCGCTTTCAAAACACACTGGACTTCATCAAGTGTAATGGCCTTCTCCCTTCCATAAAACATTGCATCCTTCAAATGGTCGTATGTGTTATGACAAATAGGGCAATTGTGAATTGAGAAACAAAAGAACGTAAATAGACACAGAATTTACGTTGTTCACCAACGTTGTGTTGGCTACGTCCACGAGCAAAAACGGAGAACAAATTGTATTATGACTGCGGTTTTCAGATACAGATTTATATGCTCTACTCCCATATATATAGACACACATTAGACAGACTGGGCCTAGGAAACATAATCCTATCCCAACTAGGAAACCTAATCCTATACAAATTCAAGGCATACTAACAGTATGACTTCGGAAGAGCATTCAACAAGAGAATGGCCTTATCCTCATCATCAAGATTTACATCTATATTCTCGAGGTCGTCGATGGCCTTGTTGAATTCATCGAGTTGTTCTCCAACCGCCTTCGCTTCGACAAACCTATACGAATATAGTCGTTGCTTTATGTAGAGGCGGTTAGCAAGGGACTTTGTCATGTAGAGGTTTTCCAATCTCGACCAAACACCAGCCACCGTAGTCTCCTTCGCAACATCTCGGAGGACTTTATCTCCGAGACAAAGAACGATAGCATTGTGTGCCTTTTCAAACATCTCCTCTCTCTTAGCCGTGACCTTCGCATCTTCATCGGCTTCAGCCACCGGCGTCTTGGACTTGATCGCATCAGCTAACCCTTGTTGGATTAACAAGGCCTTCATCTTGATTCGCCACAATCCGAAATCGTTGTGCCCCGTGAACTTTTCAGCTTCAATTCTTGGCGTCGTCATCCTTTTCCCACAGACGACACCAATTTGATGATGCAGATGTTGCAATTAGCAATAGATGAACAACCCAAGAATTACGTGGTTCGATCCACAACAGATCTACATCCACGGACAAAGCTGAAGCGTTTATTGTGAACACAAACCAAAAACGATTACAACAATCACAATCTCTCAAGCTAGCTACTCAATCGAAGATCTCCGCTCGACTGCGAAAACTCACTTAGCTAACTAACATGAATTGTAAAGTGTAAAATCACTCACTCTCTCTAACTCCTCAAATCTTAGCTAGATACAAAAAGGGGGGAAAAAGAGATCGGCAGTTTGCTGTGTAATAGAATGAGCTGAGGTGTTGAGCTCACTCAAAATAGACGCTTGAGCTGCTGCCTTGGGCCTACTCATTTTGGGCTCAAACACATGTGGGCCTTTCATTAGTTGGGCTCCAGGATCAGCCACAAATACCCAACTGTTTAGCTTGTTGATTGTTAATTAATGGAGTAGCTAAGAGCGAGTGAAGTAGGTTGAAATATAGAAAAACTTAAAAGTTAGAACTATACAGTATTTGTAGTTATTTTATGAAAAATGATCACGATATTAGAGAAGTGTTGGGCCTACAAGGTAGGGAGTTCTACACTCAAACTTGATTTTCTTAATTGAGGGATAGAGTGATACGGTCCCGCAACCGCCACCAACAACACCAGCTGAGCGGAGTGAGGGAACAAGGAAGGTGCTAATCGAAGATCAGAAGGCAGCAAGACAAACTTCGATCGCAACATCAAAGCCGAAGAGGAATGCACGTCCCCGGGAGAAGCTTGGCGACTTCGTCACCAAGTAGAGTTAGATGTTCAATTAGTTTAGGTTATTTTCTTTCATTTCCTTTTATTTTCTTTTTGAATATTAGTATTTTATTATTTATTTTGCATAAAGTGACGAGCATAGTTATAAGCTCCGTTTCGGATTTTCTTTGTTGATTCTTTCCCGAAATGAATAGGATTAGGTCGAATCAACCCTATGGTCCTTAGTATATAAATAGGGCTTTTGTTCATACTTCACAATTATGAGTGAAAATATTATTTGCCCAAACTTATGGTGATTGATCTTCAAACCTTTGTTCTCACGCTGCCCGATGAGAAGAACCTCGCGCACAGCCTGAAATTGATCTTCCGCCGACCCTACGACAGGGCGCCGGGACCGCTTTGGCCGCTGTGCGTTAACGCCGGCCACCGTAACACAAGAAGCGACCGGGACTTTCTGCACCACAGGTTGTCGAAGCTTTACACCTTCCACTATCACCAATCCGGCCATTTCGAGTCCTCGTTGGCAACGGGGCAGCGCTCCTTTGCACCCATGTCGCAAGATAGACGAAATTGGTGATCCAAGGCACGGTTTTCACGGTAGACCTCTATATCTTGCCTATTCATGGCCCGGACATCATACTAGGAATGGATTGGTTGGAATCTCTAGGAAAGACCACTGCAGACATCGCAAGCAAAACATTGGAATTCAAGCAAGCGGGCAAGGCAATTGTTTTGAAAGGGATCCTTCCGCCACCAGGGCGAATCTCTCTACAATCGTTGCTATCTCTGATTCCAGCACGAGATACGCTGGAATTTTATGAAATTTCTGCTCCTCCAGCCAGAACAGCAACAGTCTACGGCCTCGGCGCATGAGGACTTTTCGCCCAACCTCCCGCCGAGTGTGGCAGCAGCGTTAGAGAAGTACCGGCCGGTGTTCAGCGTGCCCGAAGGCATGCCGCCCAAGCGGCCATTTGACCACGGTGTGCACCTATTGCCGGGTACCAATCCCGTCAATGTCCGATCTTACCGTTATCCATATTTTCAGAAAACGGAGATTGAACGGCAGGTCCGCGAAATGTTCGACTAGGGGATAATTCGACGGAGCAGCAGTCCATTTTCGTCGCCGGTCCTCCTCATCCGCAAAAAGGATGGTACATTCCGTTTCTATATTGATTACTGAGCGTTAAACAATGTTACCATCCCGGATCACTTCCCTATCCCAACGGCTGACGGGTTATTTGATGAGTTAGGAAAGGCTCGAGTGTTCACTAAATTGGATCAGCGTTCTGGCTATCATCAAATCAGGATGCATGACGAGGATATATTCAAAACAGCTTTTCGCACCCACGATAGACACTTTGACTTCCTAGTAATGCCGTTCTGATTGACGAATGTTCCTTCAACGTTCCAGGCAGCGATGAACGAGATTTTCCGTCCGATGCTCCGACGATTTGTCATCGTCTTCTTCGATGATATCTTGGTCTATAGCCCGTCTGCGAAGACTCACGGGGAGCACCTGGCGGCAGTGTTAGGGGTTTCGCAACGCCACAGCTTCTTTGTGAAACTATCAAAATGCTCCTTCTGCAACACTATAGTAGAGTACTTCGGTCATTTGATCGGTGAAGGATCATTGAAAGCTTTATTTCAGTAAGAAGTTGGGTCCTCGTCGCCGGGTCGCGTCCACATATCACAAAGAATTATATGCAATCGTGGAGGCGGTCCAGAAGTGGTGCCATTACCTTTTGGGTCGCGAGTTTGTTATTCGGAGCGACCAGAAGAGTTTAAAGAAATTGCTCCAACAGGGGGTGCAGACACCAGATCAGCAGTTATACGTTTGGAAACTTATGGGGTACAAATTCTCTATCGAGTATAAGAAGGGCTCTTCCAATAAGGCGGCAGATGCATTGTCCCGCCGCGAGGAGCAGGCGCGCGACGCAGGTCCGGCGTCTGACGATTCTAACTCGGATAGTCCGGAGCACCTATGTGATCTTCTGTTAGGGGCCGCGCATCCCATTCCCCACTTACTAGAGCTTTTGCGCAACGAAACGGCGTCGTCCCCCGAGATGAGGGAGATCACAAAGGAGATTAAGGAGGGTCGCGTTCCACCACACCTCACTTGGATCGATGGCTTGGTTTACTACAAGCGGAGAATTTTCGTTGGATCGCGTTCACTAGCAAGGGCGCCTATCTTGGACGAATATCATAGTTCTCAGTCAGCTGGATATCCGGGTTTTGAACGCACCCTTCGACGTATATCTGCAGAGTTCTACTAGCCAAAAATGAAAAAGGAGGTACGCCGGTTTGTCGAGGCTTATGTGGTTTGTCAAACGACCAAATATTCTACTCAGAAACCCGCAGGCTTGCTGCAACTTTTGTCGATCCCTTCGCAGGTTTGGGAAGAGGTATCGATGGATTTTATTACAGGCCTTCCGCAATCGCGGGGTTATACGACAATAATGGTGGTGGTGGATAGGCTATCCAAATATGCATACTTTGCCGCACTTCCGCCCCGTTTTGATGCCTTAAGGGTGGCTTATTTATTCGTTAGCACAGTGGTGCGTCATCACGGTTTTCCCAAGAAGCTTGTCTCGGACCGGGATCCGGTATTTTTGAATAAAGTATGGGAAGATATAATGCGTTTGAGCGGTACAAAGCTGAATTTTTCGACTGCATATCATCCCTAGTCAGATGGGCAGACAGAGGTGCGGAATAGGGGCCTCAAGCAGTATCTACGAGCATTTACGGCGGATCGTCCGTCTAAGTGGGTGAATTTTTTACCATGGGCAGAATTGGCTCTCAACAGCTTTCACCACGCAGGATTGGGAATGTCTCCGTTCAAGGCACTCCATGGACGAGAACCGCCGAGTTTGGTGTTTGCGCCGCCTTCGGCTGCAACACCGCCGTCTGCGGCAGAGCTAATCCGCCAACGAGGAGAGTTACTAGTGGAACTTCGTCGGAATTTGGAGCGAGCCCAGCAGAGGATGCGTGATTCCGCAAATAAACATCGACGCGATGTCGAGTTCAAGGTGGGTGACGAGGTTTTGTTAAAGTTACAACCTTACAGGCAACATTCGGTGGCCAGGCCCTTATCGGCTAAGCTGGCGCGCAGATATTATGGCCCATTCGAGATAATCGAGCGGATTGGACAAGTGTCTTCCACGTGGGTCTTCTTCGTCCGTTTGTAGAAGGTGGTGAGTCGGCAACAGGTATGGATCAGGCCATTGGTTTACCCGATAAGAGTGTTGGATAAACGGGTCCTTTGGCACAACGATAAGCCCCGAGAGCATGTGCTGGTCCGATGGTCAGACGGATCAGATTCGCCTACTTGGGACTACTAGAATAATAGCCTATTACTACACCATGTTCGTGGCATTTTCAAAACAATGCCATTAAAGATCAAACTATACCCTGAATTTTCACATACTAATGTTGTGTTTATTTCACATACTAATGTTGCATTCCAAGCAATTGTCATAGTGAGCCACATTAAACCACACTTCAACCTATAATAATTAATCCTATTAATAAATATTAAATTCTGGAGTAGTACCTAAATTTATTTAACCGCTAATTTTACCCAAAACAAAATTTCATTTCCCCCTCCCCTCAAATTCACGCCCAACCCTACGCTTCAAATCCACCCCCAAAATTTACAACTCCCTCGGTTCAAAATCCTCCACCAATAATCGTAGTTTCCTTTCCCACGAAATCCCAATTTCATCGGGAGATTGATTTCTCTTTAGATCATAATTTCGTTGCAGAGGATTACCTTTAACTTTCCGGAGAATAGAATTCTCAGTATTAGCGGCTTTCGTTGGCTTTCAGGTTCAATTTTTGTAACATGATTAAAGATCTCATCTCTTATTTAATGGTGTTGATTTACTACGGTTTCTCTTCAGATTCTCTCTACCAAAACTGAAATTTCAATTCTCGTAAAGAGCATATGACTGGTTTTCTTTGTTGCTATTCAATTACAATGTCATACATTGGTATAGAGCTTATTAATTTACTGAACTTGGAAGGTTTTGGCTTGGTAAAAGCCTTGACAAATGATTACTCTATAGATAATTGTTGTCCCAATGGCAGTAGGTTGTTTAAAGATTTTATATGAATTGTTCCTCAGAAGCAATAATTATTTTTATGTTTTTTTCGTCTAACATTTGGCTATAGGTAATTTAATTGCCTTATTTTGTTATGTAGGAGGTTCTATAACAAATTTCTCTGGACTTTAGTTGTTTTCATTTGGATTACCATGTACGACTTGGTTCGTAAGTTCAAGCAACCCGTTATCCAGTTATGTTCTTTGACTATATTTTACACGTTCTATAGTACTATGTTGGGGACTTTGTATAAGGAATTGTGGTCTGTTTATTCTCCATGCCAATACTGAGTTTTTTCCACTGTCTAAGAACTATGGTATCGGCCTCACGATGTGGAGTCCACTTGCATCTGCAGCTCTAATGGCGAGTACAAATTGGGATAGTAGGTTTGGTTTGCATAGGAAAACCATTAGGGAAAATATTGGTAGCTTCAACTTCTTATTGAAAATTTATTTCACCATTTTGTTCCATGATCTTGTGTGCTGGCAACTTGCACATCTCTATACATTGAAGTTATTGTTGTGAGGTTTGTGGTTTCTATCTCCATGAGGCTTTTAAATGATCTTTTCTTATCCATCTAATTATGTTTCAATAGAATTTAACTCGTTGTTATATAATTTCAGTTTCTGGGTTGGATTATGCATATGTTGTTGCCAAATGGCCATGAGAGTGTACAACTATTTAGCTGCTTCTACACAGTAAATGACTCTCTGTTTTGTTTTGTTTTTTCCAATAATGCAAATTTAATTTAGTGTTTGCATGTGCTTCACTATTTTCTTGTGATGTGCTGCATAAAGTAGATGGCTTAAGACCGACTGCAGATGAGCTCGATGTTCCTCTATTCCGCTTGCAATTGTTTGATGTGCTTCATACCAATGTGTAGTTGGTTTCAACAGGTAACACCAAGGAGTCCCATGTCAACATATTGCCCTATTTCCTTTGCATGGTTTTGTTTATATTTCAATTTAATTGTGTTGGATGCAGGGAAATTAAGCTGCCTGGACTATCATAATGGTCAAATATTTGGAAGAATATGTGACTGGAGGCTTTATTTAGAGTAGTGAGGTTAAGCGATCTTCCAATGGAGTTTTGTAGGATTTTTTACACTTCGTATTTTAGTATTGTGTGAGTTCGAATTTATTATATTAGTATTAGTATTATGTAAAATATTGATTTGATAGTTTGTATATTTCAAGGTATTTTTAATGTTAAACTTAATTGTTAATTTTGTAAACTAGTTAACTTTATTATACGTGATTAATAATAGTATTTTGGAAATGAAAATGCAATTATATTTATTTAAAGGAAGAAAGTTAAAATATTTGAAGAATAAAATAATTTTTATATATTTGAAGGAGCAACCTATAAATTATGCTATTTACAGATGAAAAATGTAAATTATGAAATTTGCAGAGGCAAAATGTAATTGTAAAAATCTATAGGTGGTTGTTTGTAATTTTCAATTGTATTAATCAATGTAATCACATATCACATTTGCTGGCACTTTTAAATGTCAGCAGGCATATTGTTTTACGGCAGTTTTTAGGTGTAGTTATGATAATTAAATTATTACATTTCACCTATTACCACACCTACTGTGTGTGTGTGTTTTTTTTTTTTTATAAATATTAAACTCCTATACGAAGGAGGAAATTACAATGATGTCAACAGGGCTCGAACTCGGCACCTCATACATTGATGTCTAAGCTTTTTACCGCTAGGGCAATGGCTCTGGACTACCACACCTACTGTGTGTTGCACTTGCATAGTATGCCATTATAGATGTAGTGCCATGATATCATTTTTCTACTGACATTTTTGAGTGCCATATTACGCCTATTTTTAAGTAGTGGGAGCCGCTGGATGTGATCAAGGGCAGATTTCCGAACATGCTCCTTGAGGACAAGGATGTTGCTTTGGAGGGGGGGTTGATACGGTCCCGCAACCGCCACCAACAACACCGGCTGAGCGGAGTGAGGGAACGAGGAAGGTGCTGATCGAAGATCAGAAGGCAGCGAGACCAACTTCGATCGCAACATCAAAGTCGAAGAGGAATGCACGCCCCCGGAGAAGCTTGGCGACTTCGTCACCAAGTAAGTTAGACGTTCAGTTAGTTTAGGTTATTTTCTTTTATTTCCTTTTATTTCCTTTTTGAATATTAGTACTTTATTATTGACTTTGCATAAAGTGTCGAGCGTAGTTATAAGCTCCGTTTCGGGTTTTCTTTATTGATTCTTTCCTGAGATGAATAGGATTAGGTCGAATCAACCCTAGGGTCCTTAGTCTATAAATAAGGCATTTGTTCATACTTCACAATTATGAATGAAAACATTATTTGCCCAAACTTATCGTGATTGATCTTCGAACCTTAGTTCTCACGCTGCCCGACGAGAAGAACCTCGCGCACAGCCTGAAACTGATCTTCCGTCGACCCTACGACAGGGCGCCGCAACCGCCTTGGCCGCCGTGCGTTAACGCCGGCCACCGTTAAGGGGAAAGCCCTTAACACATAGGGAGTATGTTTTATGTTGATATCGTGATTGGAATACAATAAATAGGGATATATGTATTAGGATATATATTTACATTTGCAGATTTTCTAGTATTGTGACATATCAAGGATTCGTATAACAAATGTAGGGATCAGACTAAGGACGGATTCACTAATTACCAAGACCTCTTTGTTCTTCATTAAGGGAGCTCAGACAAACTCCAACCAAGCGACTGATATGTACCACAGATTACAAGGAAAAACCCCTTACAGCTATTACAAGCACAGTAACTAGTTCTAGCTAGGGTTCTTGAGTAATCTTGGCTTCTTGATTCACCTGCATACTCAAGAAACTTGTTAGTATAACAACACAAGATCCTTGCGGATCTAAACAACAACTAACAAGAGAAAACAGAGCAAATCAGAATAGATCACAAAATATGGCTCAGAACCCGCCACATAGCCCAGATCTATTCAACTAGAACCAAATCCAAGGGAGCACCGATGAATCGACTGGAGTCTACCCTCGCACCGTCAATACCTTCACCACACAGCCCCTTCACACCGGATTAGATCACTGAAACCACCTTTGAACAGAAACCCTAATTCTCACACCACAAGCAACCGAAACAGTTGTCTTCCTAACAACTCAACACTCGATTATTCACACAAGAATGGTGAAGAATCTCAAGGAATCAACCGGAGAAGCCATCGGAGAAGTAGAGAGAAGACAGAGAGTTCAGAGAGTAGAAAGAGAAAGAGAAGTGTATCGAATGAGAAAGGAAAGCGGCTCACCCTCTCACATAAACAAACACACCAAACAAACCCTCGATCCAACGGCTGAGGAGCACAATCCGAGTGAAGGGGACACGTGGCAGAAATCCAGAGGCATCACTTAAGCGATTGGGCTTCTGGGCTGAGTCCAGCGAGGATAAAAACCCAGACACAAATTAAATCAAGCCCAAAGAATAATGGTCCACATAAATTCAACAACAAATATTGAATACCTTCAGATTAATAAGTATCTATTCATCCCCTGATCATTTCAGACTATACTAACTATGGTCATCACACGAGTTTACTCTCACCATATCAACAATATACTATACATAGGTGTCCTAGATATTTCTCCGTAAGATAATTGCGAATCCTGTTAAACTTTATTGGTTTCTGATTGCGAATCATGTTAAACTTTATTGGTTTTCTCACGGATTTTAAAATTGCAGAACCAACCAGAAACTCCATTATTGCTGAAAATAGAGAAGCGCATCAGCCTCAACAGTTATTACATAATTTCACACCTCACAACCATATAATTGAAATCACATATCAGCAGGCAACCACAGAAACATGAAAGCATTACACAAATTAGCCGTAATTATCAACTCCACCAGAAATGACAATCGGACTTCTCACGACATACTTGCCGGTCTCCTCAATCCACGTCAGTGACCCCTGTCTGTATGTCGACTCAATATCTCCCCGATAATGTATGCTCAACGAGTAGCTTCGCTTTTCATATTTCTTCCCGAAAACCAGAGTCGTCGGCGTCACCGTCACTGTCGAATTCTCCGGTTTCTCAAGTTGCATTCTATACGTGGCCGCGCCAC
Source organism: Salvia hispanica (assembly GCF_023119035.1). NCBI lineage: Eukaryota > Viridiplantae > Streptophyta > Magnoliopsida > Lamiales > Lamiaceae > Salvia > Salvia hispanica. Next base: position 14,180,995 of record NC_062970.1, read on the forward strand.
TCCCAACATTCGTGACAGTCCGCTTGAACGTTCTCGTGAACGTCATTCCTCTCTGGTCAGAGTTAAACAGCGCTATGAATGAAGGGTAATTCAGATCTGGCGACCGCCTCGAGCAATTGTAGCTCGATCTTATGATTGCCCGGATCTGCTCGCGGGTGTAGTTCATCGAGCAGACTAGATCTGCAAGATCTTGCGGTGTGGAGTCATAGACGAGGCCAGGATCAAGTGCCCGATTCGGGTCTACCTGACCGGACCCCATCCCCAGTGGGGAAGCAACTCTGTAAGCGAAGAAGCTCTGGTCCTTGATGGGCTGTTTGGTTTCATCGAGATGATTAGCAGTTGTCATCATCGCCGACTGTATAGCTGCTGGGCTCCATTCTGGGTGCACGGCCTTTACCAGGGCCGCCACCCCGGCGATGTGAGGAGTGGCCATCGATGTTCCAGACTCTAGAGCGTAATCTGTTGACAGCAAGATTCTGTCGCCAATTTGTGATCCAGGGCCGATAGGACTGTACGCGGCTAGAATAAGCACTCCCGGCGCCATAATGTCTGGCTTCAGGATCTCCTGGTAGGTCTTGGAGGGGCCTCTGGATGAGGATCCTGATAGGGCTGGAGCTACCGAGCCTCGTGGCAGATTCGGCCCGATTATTGTTTGCTGGAAATCTATGGTTGCAGTCGGTGAAGCACTGGTGGTTGCATACTCGATCAATTCTACGGCTTGTCCTGAGGTGATCACGGCCCCTGGGAAAGGAAAGTATGTTGAACGGAGTCTCATGGATTCTTCTGAAATTATGACAGCTGCTCTAGCGTTGGAATTGATCAGATTTTGCATTACAGCAAAGAAATCTACAGGTCCGTCTTCGTTTGTAATATTGCAGACAACGATTCGGCTTAGAAACTCAAACGACTGTGATATTAGTTCACTTGAGTCGCAGGCAAGGACAGTCTCGTTGTAGATGATTGGCAAGTCGATCACAGAGGCCCTTGCCGGAAACATGGTAAATCCGGTGATGGTTTTGCCGTTTCCGAGTGTGATCGTCCCTGCAAACCATCGGTCAATGGTCCCGGATGCCACCACAATCTCCCAAGGGATCCCTGCTGTCATTGTGGCGATGCTGGGGCCTCTGTTTCCCGCCGATTTACAAACGACGATCCCCTTCTCCCTGGCACCAAAGGTAGCTGCTGCGATTGGATTGTCAAACAGATTGGCTGTTTCGTCTCCTAAGGATATGGATATTATATGGACACCATCTGCAACGGCCTGGTCGATGGCGGCTAATGCGTCGGCATCATTGCTTCCGGTCTTGTATGCTGCAATCCTAGCTCTTGGAGCAACTCCCCTTGCAGTTCCGGGGGCATATCCGAAGTAGGAGACGTTGTTCACAAAATTCCCGGCAGCTATGGACGCGACGTGGGTGCCGTGGCCATCGGTGTCCCTAGCCGAAATAAAGAATCTCTCTGGATCTTCTGCTCGAGATGCTGCATCGAAAAATCTGGCTCCGATAAGTTTCTTGTTGCATAGTGATGAATTGAAATCTGGTCCTTGTTGGCAGATTCCCTTCCACCCGGGAGGGATTTCGGTCATCCCGTCATCGTTGAAGCTCGGGCTCTCTGGCCAAATGCCGCTGTCGATGATGCCGATGATCACATCCTTTCCGTAGTTTGAAGCAGGCCAGAGTCCGGTGGCGGTGTTGAGGCCGATGAAATCGACGGAATGTGTAGTGTCAAAAGTGACAGCTTTGCTTACGGAGGCGGAAACAAACCCTTCGGACTTCTTTAAAGCCTGCAATTCGTGTGTCGACAATACAGCGCTGAATCCATGGAAGGCATGGTCGTAGGTGTAGATGAGTTTCGCCTCTGCTGAAGTGGCAGATTTGAGAAGGGAAGAATACCAGTAATGGTGAGTGGAGAAGGCCTTGGGCATGGAGGGTTTATCCATGTGGATAATGTAGGTGGATCTTTTCGATGAAGCATGATTGGTCCATAGAAGAAATGAGAAGAGAATTAAACAAACTGAGAAAGGAAGCTGCATTTTTGGATTGGTGCTCTGCTCTATCATATGAAATACATGAAAGGTATATATAGATTATTCTACTATCTTATCCACATTGTACATCAATGTGAAATTATTGGTTAATATTAAATCCTTGCCCCATTTCACTTTACCAAATTGCCCACTTTTAATTCCAAATCTACCTATCTGCTATTGGTTTTTAAGGCTTAATATTGCAGAATAACAAGTGGTATTTTAGATGTTTGCCCATCATAATGATCACGGATTGAGGTCTACAAACGTGGACTAAGACTTTTGGGGCAGTCGAGACTCAGAGCTGAAGCTGAACAAGATTGAGTAGAAATGTTATCTTTTATTTTAATTTGTTGAAGAGGTGAAGGATGTTTTCAAGTGTAGTTTGAATTAGCTTTGGCCAAGGACATCGCAGAGGCGCCGATTCCCTTAATATTCAGTTGTGCTTTTTGAGTCATTGTTCGAATAGGGTGTGTGCGTGAGTTTAGTGTTGAATAATTCACACCTATAAATTTACCAAGCTGTTGGTGTACAGTTCGTTATCCACTCAATACTCTATGTTGAACCTCCATATAACGAATGTAATAGCGCAAGAAATTCAAAATGCAAGTCCATCATTCACTATGTCTACATGTGTAATTCTATCAATCCATATAAAATGATTGTATACTAATATACCACCGACTAAGATCGAATATTCTACTTTAGAATATTACTACCTTTGTTAGTTACTCTCTCCATTACATGGCTCATTTTATTTTTGTTGTTGTCACAATCAAAATAATACATTACTAAAAATAAAAATACACTACTTCGTATTATTTTACTCTCTCTACTTAACACATAAAATAATTCCATGAAATTTTATGTCATTTATGAAGGGATCATCTTCCTTAAAATAGAGGAAGTACATATTTACATATTAAGACTTTTCAACAAAAACTAGAATAAAATAGGAAGATCAAGAAAAACCAATCATAAAAGTGCACGAAGATAAAGTAATTAAAGGGGTGGACCAAACTCCCACCTTCCAAAGCTATGTCATTGAAATCCAAGTATTCCTCCGTCCTTTTAGATGTGTGTTTTGGGTACCAATGAAACTGAAAATAGTGTCAGTATGTTTTTATATATGAATGAGAGAGAAATTTTTTGTAAATAAAGGAAATGGCATATCTTATGTGTAATAAATTAGAAAGAAAAAGTAGGACATTTTCTTTGCATCTTATCTTACTTTATTATTTCGCTACTTCAACTATTTTATTATTAGAAGATATAGTTTTGTGTGTTAAGTAAAGATAGAAAATATATAGTACTACCATATATTAATGTGAGAGAGAACCATTTCAAAAAATGAAATATGACATCTATTGTGGAACAAACTAAAAAGGAAAGTGTGACATCTATTATAGGAGAGAGAATATTATATTTCTAAAACGAGCAAAAAAAAAGGAAATGACTCAAGTGGGGAATTTTTTTTTATTCTAAACTAAAATGCAAAATGTTTTAGTTGAGACTTGAGAGGGTTAATAACTTCGTAAGTTTTTTTTTCGGCAGCAACCAATTAATCAACAAGTTCAAATTTTTTTTTCTTATTTATTCTTTTCTTTTCGAATTCAGTATCGCAAAACTCCCTTTTTTTAGTAATTTATTGTGTTGGGAGATTTTTCCTATGTATGTCAATGACATGGTGAAAAAATAAACTTACCCTCCAAAAGTTTAAATTATTAATAAAATTGAGTTAATATTAATAGAAGATGGACAGTTCATAAAAAAATACTCCTTCCGTCCCACTTTAGAAGTCTCGGTTTACCATTTTTAAGTGTTCATTTTAGGAGTTACGGTTGGAATATTCCATAAATGGTATTAGACCCCACATTCCACCAACATTTTTTCCGCTCACATTTTATTATAAAACCAATATAAAAAAATATGACTCACGTTCCACTATCTTTTTTCACCAACTTTTCTTTACCTTTCTTAAAATCCGTGTCAAACTCAACTGGGACTGTGTCAAACTCAACTGAGACTCTTAAAGGTGACGGAGGGCTATATTAAAGTGGTTGTTCATCTCCCGTAAGTAACTAATTGTTGAATCAGTAAAAAAAAGGTTTTGTGTATTAACATTTTATGCATTTTTTATAATTATGATTGTTATTTTTATAGTATGATATTTTTCATATAAAATATGTAATAGAATAATTTACATTGAAGTTTCTAACATCATTTATTTTTGGGCCCGTCCCTAGAGCTAAAGGAACTGTAGATCAATGGCATAGAAAGAGATTTATATGGTGGGAAGGTGGTCTACCACATTAATGCTCTGTCTTCAAGAATTTTCAAGATTGGCTTCTTTCAATCATCTTATCCCTGCAACTGTTGAAAAGTCTTAATTTTTAATCTAACAAACAAAGGCATCGTTTAAAATTTGAAATGAAGATATTTTTGGCTAGATAATTATACAAATTAACGAGTACTATCATGTGGATAAGATATTACAAAAATCTATAATCCATTCATTCATCTATTTCACAGAAGAGCTCCCAAATATGCAGTTTCATTTCTCAGTTTGTTTGATTCTCTTCTCATTTCTTCTATGGACCAATCATGCTTCATCGAAAAGATCCACCTACATTATCCACATGGATAAACCCTCCATGCCCAAGGCCTTCTCCACTCACCATTACTGGTATTCTTCCCTTCTCAAATCTGCCACTTCAGCAGAGGCGAAGCTCATCTACACCTACGACCACGCCTTCCATGGATTCAGCGCTGTATTGTCGACACACGAATTGCAGGCTCTAAAGAAGTCCGAAGGGTTTGTTTCTGCCTCCGTAAGCAAAGCTGTCACTTTTGACACCACACATTCCGTCGATTTCCTCGGCCTCAGCACCGCCACCGGACTCTGGCCTGCTTCAAACTACGGAAAGGATGTGATCATCGGCATCATCGACAGCGGCATTTGGCCAGAGAGCCCGAGCTTCAACGATGACGGGATGACCGAAATCCCTCCCGGGTGGAAGGGAATCTGTCAACAAGGCCCAGATTTCAATTCATCAGTGTGCAACAAGAAACTCATCGGAGCCAGATTTTTCGATGCAGCATCTCGAGCAGAATATCCAGAGAATTTCTTTACTTCGCCTAGGGACACCAGTGGCCACGGCACCAACGTCGCGTCCATAGCTGCCGGGAATTTTGTGAACAACGTTTCCCACTTTGGATATGCCCTTGGAACTGCAACGGGAGTTGCCCCAAGAGCTAGGATTGCAGCATACAAGACCGGAAGCAATGATGCGACACATTAGCCTGCATCGACCAGGCCATCGCAGATGGTGTCCATATTATATCCATATCCTTACGATACGAAGTAGCCACTCTGTTTGACAATCCAATCGCAACAGCCACCTTCGGTGCCAGGGAAAAAGGGATCGTTGTTTGTAAATCCGCAGGAAACACTGGCTCCAGCATCGCCACAATTAGAAACGGGATCCCTTGAATTTGTGGTGGCATCCGGGACCATTGACCGATGGTTTGCAGGGACGATCACACTCGGAAACGGCAAAACCATAACCGGATTTACCATGTTTCAGCTAAGGGCCTCTGTCATCAACTTGCCTCTCATCTATAACCAGACCCTCTCTGTCTGCAACTCTACTGAAGTATTGTCACAGTCTAATCTACGATGACTATCTGATCGGTTCCAACTCCAACGTTGCAGCAGCTGTCATGATTTCAGACGATACGAGCCTACTCAAATCAGCAGATTTTCCTTTTCCAGGGACCGTGATCAGCCGTAGAATTGATCGAGTACGCAACCACCAGTGCTTCACCGACTGCCACCATAGATTTCCAGCAAACAATAATCGGGCCAAATCTGCCACGGGGCGTGCCAGCTCCAGCCCTATCAGAGTCCTCTTCCAGAGGCCCCTCCCACAGCTACCAGGAGATCCTGAAGCCCGACATTATGGCGCCGGGAGTGCTAATTCTAGGCGCGTACAGTCCTATCGGCCTTGGTCCACGAGTTGGAGAAAATTCCTTCCTGTCAACGGATTACGCTCTAGTGTCCGGCACATCGATGGCCGCCCCTCACATCTCCGGCAGCTATACAGTCCGCGATGATGACAACTGCTAATCATCTCGATGCGACAAAACAGCCAATCAAGCGGGCAGGCTTCTTCAGACCTCCTATTGTTGCTTCCCCATTGGGTATTGGGTCGGGTCAGGTGGATCCGAACCGGGCGCTTGATCCAGGTCTTGTGTACGACCACACGCCGCAAGATCTTGCAGATCTAGTCTGCTCGATGAACTTCAGTCGCGAGCAGATTCGGGGGATCATAAGGTCGAGCTACAATTGCTCGAGGGCGTCGCCTGATCTGAACTACCCTTCGTTCATAGCGCTGTATAACTTAGACCAGAGAGGAGTGACGTTGACTAAAAGGTTCAAGCGGACTTTGACGAATGTTGGTAGTGGCGCCGCCACGTATAGAATGAAACTGGAGAAACCGGAGAATTCTACTGTGACGGTGACGGTATCACGGAGGACTCTGGTATTCAAGAAGAAATATGAGAAGCAGAGCTATTCGTTGCGCATTCGGTATATGGGAGATATTGGGACGGGGGTCAGACATGAGACATGGATCGCTGACGTGGATCGAGGAGACCGGCAAGTATGTTGTAAGCGTCAAAACATAATAAAAGAAGAGAAGATGGGAGAATAATTGTGAAGAATAAAGTGATGATACAATTACATAGTGTCCTAGAATAGATTGATTACAAAATAATTGTGTTTCCATAGATAGGAAATATTCACACCTATAAATTGAGGTGTTGAATTCTATTGTAAACATAACAGAGAAATACAACAATCTTCTACTCCCAAAACTCTCTATCAATATGTTTAGCCCTATGAATCTCGCCTCTCTCGATTACCATCGTTAAGATGGTATCAGAGCAGGTTTATTCGGGCTTGAGGCTCAGAAAAATATCATCACCGTCTCGAGTACCTTTCCCGACCTTTTGATCCCTGCACAAACACAACCAACAAGATGCCAGATTCTGAACCAGATACCCCTCCAAAAACCAACCAACCCATAACCCTTTCAGCCGAACAATTCGCTGAATTCATGAGAATGAGCATGTCTCATAAAAACTCAAACCATCAGCCTTCATCTGTGGAGTCATTAGGCGAGGTGCGCCTAACAGAGAAACTTAACGGGGACAATTATCCCCTATGGGTGAAACTGATAAGACGAGCCATCCGGGGGAAAGGTCTGGCATCTCACATAAATGGAGTTACAGACCCTCCCCTGCCGACGGACCAAAATTACAACCGATGGCAGCAACGAGATGATTGTTGTTTCAACTGGATCATCAACAACGTCGACTCCAACATCGTCAACGAAGTCTCACAGTACGAAACGGCCTATGACCTGTGGGAAAGCCTGGCCACAACGTACGGGAGCGGCGCCGATCAGTTCCAAATCTCCGACCTGCATAGGCAAGCATACAGTTTAAAACAAGGAAACTTATCACTGGAAAACCTATGGCAGAAATTCCAAGATTTATGGATCTTCATTGATACCAAGGATCCAAATCCAATGGACACTCCGTCCAGCATCGAAAAATACAACCAACACACACAGAGACCCAGGTTGTATCAATTCATATGGGCATTAGATGACCACCGATACGAAAAAATCAAACGAGAAATCCTAAATATGGATCCAATCCCAACGGCGAGGAAAGCATACGGACTGGTCAGGCGGGAGGCCGTCAATGAAAAGCTGCTAAATCCAGAACCCAAGGAGTCTGGAATCGGAGTAGGACTCGCAGTATTCGACAGAAATCGAACACAGAATCACCAACCACCACTGCCGAGGAACCCTAATCTCCGAAAGGACGAAGATAAGAGCAAATTGGTGTGCAGCCATTGTGGAGGCAAGAAACACACCAAAGAGACGTGTTTTCACATCCATGGATTCCCGGAGTGGTGGGAGGAGATGAAGAAGGCCCGCCAGGCCCGAAACGTGAACCGGAGCAGTGGAGGCGGTAGGGCATCGGCGGCATTCGCCGTAGACCGAGCCACCTACGCTGAGAAACCGGCGGGCGGTGTCGGCTCATCAGCCACAGACGGAGGGGAGAATCGGCCAGAGGAGAAATCAACCATGGCGTCGGTATCAATGGCGAGGGTATGGTCAGAAGGTGAGATTCCAGCGACCAACGCCACCGGAGAGAATGAAATCACGATGGAGAAGGTCCCCACGGCGGCTAGGGTTCGTGGAGAAGAAGGAGCAGCGGAAGCTAGGGTTCTTCAATTTGGGGGAGAATTTTCCCTAAATACTCCCAATTCCCAGATATCACAAACCAACCCCATAAAATCAGCCTACTCTCACAAACCACCCAACTCTCGAAAATTCCCACCAAACCCCAACCCTATATCAAAACCACATCATCCACCCCATATTTTCGGAAAATATCATGATAACCCCCACATAGCCAAGACTTTACATATTACCCCCCAGCTTTCCACAATTATCACATTTCAACCTAGTATATCGTGTCAAAACTCCTTTGATGCCTTAGCATGCTCCTCTACATCCATAACCGGCCCAATAGACCCTCACTAGATCTTTGATTGTGGGGCAATAGATACAATTTCCTTTGAAGCCTCAGATTTTGTATCCATCTCAACGTCAAATAAGTCTCATGTCCAAACCGCTAGTGGGGACCTAGCACCAGTCATGGGGGCGGGCACGATAAACATTTCGCCCACTCTATGTCTATCTAATTGTCTTTATGTCCCTTCATTGTCACATAAACTCTTATCTATCAGTCACGTGACCAAGGAGTTGAACTGCAAATTACTAATGCAACCTCAATTTTGCATGTGACAGGATATCAAGACGGGGACGATAGTTGGGCGTGGCACTGAGCGATGCGGACTATACTACGTGGACGAGATAACCCAACAGAGTGCTGCGATGATACTAACTCTCGGACCGACAGACAGGCAGGCTTGGCTTTGGCATCGTCGGTTAGGGCACCCATCCTTAGGATATTTTCGCCTACTTTTTCCTAATTTAGTTACTTCTATAAACTCTTTTCATTGTATACTTATGTATTGGCCAAAAACCATAGACATTCTTTCAAGTTGAACAATACACGAATGAAATCTCCTTTTGCTTTAGTACATTCTGATGTTTGGGGCCCGGCTCCCGTCACTGGGGGACAAGGTTTTCGTTACTTTGTTCTTTTTATTGATGATTACTCTCGCATGACTTGGATCTATTTTTTGAAGAATAAGCATGAAGTTTTTGATAAATTCGTTGATTTCTATGAGCTAATTCAAACTCGGTATAATCATAGCATCCAAATTCTTAGATCTGACAATGGGGGGGGAGGGGGGAGTTTATCAATAAAAATATGCAAGAATTTTTTAGGAAAAAGGGTTTAGTCCATCAAACCTCGTGTGCTTACACTCCGGAACAAAATGGGGTAGCCGAAAGAAAGAACCGATATATTCTTGAGATTACCCGAGCTCTCCTAATTGAATCTAAAGTACCAAACTCACTTTGGCCCGAAGCTATAGCCACCGCAGTATACCTTATGAATCGTCTACCCACTGGAATCCTTAACTTTAAAACACCTATGGATACTTTTTCCAACCACTTTGAAATCCCATCCTCCTTATCCCTTGAGCCTAGGGTGTTCGGTTGTTCTGTCTTTGTTCACATAGCGAAGCACGAACGCTCCAAATTTGATCCTTGTGCCCTCAAATGTGTCTTCCTTGGCTATGGAAAAAAATCAAAAAGGCTACAAGTGTTATGATCCAACAACCCGTAGAATGCACACCACCATGAACTGTGATTTTGTGGAGGGAGAATACTTTTACAGCCAATCTAATAGTCAGGGGGAGATACCTTTAGACGATAGTCCAAACAATGACCTCCTAGATTGGCTACCAGATATTGGGGACCACCACTTAGGAGGAGAGCCACATCCAAGGGAACACCAGATAGGGGGAGAGTCACAGCCAAGTCCTGTCACAGACGTTGGTCCACCTGAGGAAGTTAGTGGCACCGCCGAGCTGTCACGTCCTGCAGTACAGAACGAAAAACAAGGTGACATTGTCCGGCCATCAACCCCGGCTTCGATTCCTGAGGTAAACAATTCAGATTTTGATAATATGCCTTCAGAACGCACTAATCTTGATAGGGGCAATAACAAAGAATGTGGAACCAGTGGAAGAAGTGGAGATACAGGAGAACCATTTGAGTTGCCTCACAGGAGTACGATAGGAATTCCTCCTAAAAGATACTCGCCAGACTGGAAGGGAACGAAGGCGAAATATGGAGTGTCAAACATTGCCCAAGGCCATCTTTCTGAAATGGCACGGGCCTTCGAAGCTGCCCTATATGAGGAGGAAGAAATCCCACAATCATTTGAAGAGGCAAGAAAGCACAAACATTGAAGAGAAGCCATGAAAAAGGAGATAGATGCCCTGGTCAAAAATGGCACATGGGAGAAATGCGCATTGCCTAAAGGGAATAAGCCAGTTGGATGTAGATGGATATTCACCATAAAAAAAAGAGCAGATGGTTCAATCGAGAGATATAAGGCGAGACTTGTGGCAAAAGGATACACCCAGGTGTATGGAGTAGATTATGAGGAAACCTTTTCCCCAGTTGCTAAAATGGATACAGTACGGGCCTTACTGTCTGTGGCAGTATGCAAAGACTGGCCACTACATCAGTTCGATGTTACCAACGCCTTCATCCATGGAGAGTTAGAGCAAAACAAGGAGGTGTATATGGAAGTTCCACCAGGATTCTCTGAAGAATTTGGAGGAGGAGAAGTCTGCCGACTACGAAAAACTTTGTATGGTTTGAAGCAGTCTCCACGGATCTGGTTCGGAAGGTTCTGCCAAGCAATGTTCAAACATGGATTCAAGCAAAGCCAATCCGACCATACACTCTTCACAAAAAGGAGAGGTGACAAGGTAACATGTTTGATTATATATATTGATGACATGATCATTACTGGAGATGATGTAGAAGAAATCCAGAGTCTAAAGGAAAACTTATTTAGAGAATTCGAGATGAAAGATCTAAGAGCGCTGAAATATTTCTTGGGGATAGAAGTGTTGAGATCCAGACACGGGATATTCCTTAGACAGAAGAAGTACGTCCTAGACCTGCTGGCAGAAACTGGTCTTCTCGACTGCAAACCAACAGACACTCCAATGATTCCCAACCATGGTTTGAAGATGGAAGAAGGGGTCAAGTTTGCAGATAGGGAAAGATATCAACGACTTGTCGGAAAACTCATCTATCTCTCACATACCAGACCAGATATCTCGTACGCTGTTGGCATTGTGAGTCAGTTCATGCACCGACCTCAAACCAATCACATGGAGGCTGCATTAAGAATCATGCGATATCTAAAAGGCACGGTAGGCTATGGAGTGTTTCTAGCTAAAAGAGATGACTTAGAGATTGATGGATACACTGATGCTGACTGGGCAAGCAATCCAGTAGATAGAAAATCTACAGGAGGATACTTTACCTTCATCGGGGGCAACTTGGTTACTTGGAGGAGTAAGAAACAGAAGGTTGTAGCTTTATCTAGTGCCGAGGCTGAGTTCCGAGGAATGAAAAGTGGACTCATGGAAATCCTATGGCTAAGGAGATTGCTCACAGAAATTGGCTTCCCACCTACTCGGAAGAGTCAACTGTTCTGTGACAACAAGGCGGCCTTTAGTATCTCAGAAAATCCAGTACAACATGACAGGACGAAGCACGTGGAAGTTGATCGGCACTTCATCAAAGAAAAACTGGAAGGAGGCATTGTTGAATTCCCATTTGTCTGTTCTGAAGACCAACTTGCAGACATATTGGCCAAAGCAGTTCACTCAAAGGCCTTCAAAGAGATATTGGGCAAGTTAAGCATCGGAGATATCGTCGCTCAACTTGAGGGGGAGTGTCAAAACATAATAAATGAAGAGAAGATTGGAGAATAATTGTGAAGAATAAAGTGATGATACAATTACATAATGTCCTAGAATAGATTGATTACAAAATAATTGTGTTTCCCTAGATAGGAAATATTCACACCTATAAATTGAGGTGTTGAATTCTATTGTAAACATAACAGAGAAATACAACAATCTTCTACTCCCAAAACTCTCTATCAATATGTTTAGCCCTATGAATCTCGCCTCTCTCGATTACCATCGTTAAGAGTAAGAAGTCCGATTGTGATTTCCGGCGGAGTTGATAATTACGGCTAGTTTTTGTTACATTGCTTTCTCTTTTCTGCGGCTGCGTGTGGTTTTCTAATACTTGAGTTGAGAGATGATTTTTCTCTCTCTTCAATTTTCTGTATTGTTACATTAAGGGCCTAATTTCATTTTATGTCAATCGGCCTGTCAATAAAATTCATTTAGGATCGGTGTAAGCCCAATCCCTGCTCCAAAGCCCCAAGCCCAATCAACTTATACCCAAATATTTGGAAAAAATTTCATAAAATTTACCAGATGTACTTTATATAGGTATGCATGGAAATTAATGAGATATTATTGTTTGAGGCTTTTATTGGGCTCCAGAATTGGGGTGAGTGTTGATATTTTTATTTTATTTTGCAATATGTTTTTAGTGATACCGCTTAATATATACTAACATTGTTACATTTTGCGTGTGTTTTGTTTTTAAATGTGTATTTGTGTTTCATCATTTTATAGAGCATGCTAATTAGTTTGATAAGTTTAGAGTGTTGGCTCCATCATCAAATTAGTTGGGCCCACCAAACCAAAATTAGTAGTTACTCCCTAACGAGTAGTCTCATAGGGTTTTCTGGGTAGCTGCAGTTTTGCGGCATCGCAAGTACACAATACTGATATTCGCTTTAAACCTGTTGAGTCCTGCAGAAACTCTAATATCCAATACGGATACCTGCGTCCAGTCAGTTCTTGTGACTTGTGGATTAACTAAATATCTATTACATTTCTCTAATGTTAATTGTTACTACTATATTGATATTGATTTGTAAATCATGATTGCACGATATATTAATGTAAATTTTTTAAATCACAATGATAATGTTGGGGTTTTTTTATGAGCTCTATTCATTTAGGTACCCAAAGACAGCATGTGAATTAAGAAATACTGGAAGCGCCCTAACATTTTAATAATTAATTCAAGTTTAACAAGTGTACTATATTCTTAACTAATAAACCCAATAATTCTGAACATTGCATCTTAAATTATTCTTCTATTGAATGTGGAGTAGTTTTTTTTTTTTTTCCTTCATTTGTTGCGTGGTATCAATTATTGTTGTGAAGGGTAAACTACATTTCATTTAAGTTGAAATTATGAGTAGATAGTCATAATGTAAAATCCCTAAATTGATTTAGTGGGCGGATAATTAGAGCGCATTAACATTACTATATAGTCATATTCAATTCTACATACTTGATATTCGAAATAAAGGGCGGACGCAGAAAAAAAAATTGCAATAGGAGCTGAAGTATATATGCATATATACATTTTTTTCTCATTCTTGTTAAGGGCTCAATTTTGATTTTTAAAATTCTTTAAAAAAATTGTAGTAAACTAAAAGGGAAAAAAAAATTGGGTAAGGGCTTAAAGCCCTACCCTTTCTCCATGTGTGTCCGCCTATGTTCAAAATATTTGGGTATAAGTTGATTGTGGAGTAAAAGTAAAGTCAAGTTTGCCTGGATTGGCGCGTAATGGCCTGAAATTACAACATTACAAGCATCATTCATGAATATGTCTTGGACGCCTGCAGAGTGTAAATATGACTGATGTATCTAGACATGTCTAACATCGTTGTTCGTTACACACATGGACTACTATGTGCACACATATGAACCATTTGGTGCATTTTCGTTGTCCAAAAGGATTAAATTGGGGCCCGACCAAAGCCCTAGTCGACCATACCCAAAGAACAATCCAAAAACCAAGGTCCAAGATCCTGAGTCCAAGTCCAAGATCCAAGGTCCCGAGCCCAGCTCTCAGCACACGGTCGCAGTGAGGTAGGTGGTTGCGGAGCGTGTGTGTGTGCGTAGACTTTACAACCCGTCACTTGCGCACGTAATTATTACAAGTAATAATTTAGCCTTTCAAAATCACTAGTTAATATCATAAATTCATATTCATGTGGCAAACCGCAATTCATTATTTCTCTTTCAACGAGAATGGATGTTGAGAAACTGAATATACTATTATCATTAACTTGGAACATAGATTATTTAATTTCATAAAATCAAAACTTTCATCACTCGTACGATCCAGTCAAACTATATTGTCTGAGTTACTCCCTCCGTCCCTCATTAATTGATACTAATTTTCTTTTTCGTTTGCTCCCAATTGATTGACATCCACACCCTTATATTTTACTCCATACTTTTGGTAATGGACCATATATTTCATTAATTCATTCCACTTACATTTTAATATAAAATTAATATATATAAAAATAGGACTAATTTTTTTCACTATATTTCTTAAAATTAATGTCAAATCAAACAATGTCAATTAATGGGGAAAGAAGCGAGGGGATTCTAACATATACTCCCTCCGTTCCATTAAAAATGCAACATTTGTTTTTCGGCACGAGATTTTATGCAGTGTTGTTTTGTGAGTAAATAAAGAGATAGTAAAGTAAGAGAGAAGAAAAAGTAGAGAGAGTATTATTTTCATTTTTAGAAATGTTTTATTTTTATTGGGACAGATAAAAGATGAAAACATTTCATTTCTAGTAGGACAAAGAGAGTATTTCTTGTAACAAGTTGTCTCGATCCTCAACTATTACTATTGAAACTTCGATGATATCATCAAAATTTTATTCCATAACAAAAAATCACGCCGTAGGATTAATTGGAGGATCAAATTTTGAGAAAAATTGATCCCAACTAATATGGAAGATATAGAAATAATAAATAATTTTAGCCATTTAATGTATCAAAGGAAATAGTATCAATGCTGATAAAAATATGGAAAGACTTAATAGCTATTTTGGATTCATTAATATGTAGTCAAGGATTTGGCTTAATATTCCAAGCAAGTGGCCCTCTCATTTACAAGTGAGAGAAGGAAAGATCCATCAAGCATGTGATGAATCCAATGCGGGAGAAAGAGAGAGGTGCTTGGCGTGAGGAATTCGGAAACCATAAATAAAAAAGACACCCAAAAATCATGTGCCATTTGCATTCGGCGCGGTCTCGGTCTTAGAACAAACAGGCAGGTGACACAGGTCATTTTGTGAGCTTGATTTCACAACACATAGACCCCATTATTTTAACACCACCGTAAAAATTCAATCTTTATCTTTTTCCCCTTTTGATTATTCTGTTTTCTTGTTTCACTTTACTCTTATTTCGTATCCATCCCATCTATGGAAACTGCTGCGAGCGTGAGAGAGAGGAATTAGCTCGTTGATTACATTTATTTGGGCACTGTTGGTTTGTGTTCAAATTATGTCGCCTGTGGCCCTATGGCTGTGGGCTTATTGGTGGGGTGTTTTGAGTAAAATAAAGCTTAAAGATTACTGCCCTCATTAATCCCTCCACCCATCTCTCATTTTTCACACCACACCACCCAACAGTTTCATTCCCCACCCCCTCTCTCTCTCTCTGTCTATTCAGAATTCTCCTTTTTTTCTTTTCTTGATTATATATTGTGTCTGAGTTGAGGTTTGTGTTCACATCTTAGCCATTTCTGCTTTGTCTAAGGAGGGGAGAGGTGGTGACTATGGATTTTTTTTAATCATCTATTAAAAGCTTGCTAATTTAGAGGAACATTGTTTTGATGATTGTTTTTGGCTTTGTTCAGGTATCGCGATAGATCTACGGCCTTATCTGCTTATCTCTGACTGGTAATATTTGCCAGATTCTCTCATCTTTGTGTGATCTTTGATTGATCCTATGTAAACTAGTTTCTTCTTGGTTAAAAATTGAGTCTTTTTTGTTCTGTGTTTTTTCTTGCTTTCACGGGATTCACCCTTTTATTTGGTTGATTTTGCAAAAAATTGGATGGGTTTAGCATCTTTTCTGTCTGTTTCTTGAGTAAATTATGAATAACTCCTGCTTTAGAATCCTTCTTTATTTCTGGTTTATGCTCTTAGAAGATGGTCTATGTATATCTGGTTGGTTGAGGATTCATTCGATGCAAGTTGAGTCTTTAATTAATCTCAATAGTGTTTTATATCATGTTCCTATTCATTTGTCTAACATAATAGTGTTTCTTGTCCTCACACTAGTGATTTACCATCAGCTAAAACTGGTGATAAAAGAGTGAAATTCTCCAAGACTGTGTACTCGTCTTTGAGTGTTAGTGTGTTTTGTTTCCTCTTTTTCTTTGAACAATCATAGCTCAATGTTGCTGTTTGGTTGGTCATGCTTCTAGCTCACTTTCTTTGCTTTTACATTAGTGTTAAGTTGGTGAGGTTTTAAAAAAATTTATTTCTACCTTTTGGCTTCATATCTTGTTGCTCATAGCATTTGCATTTCATATTGTTGCATAAGTTAGAATCTGAATGTGTGGGGCTATATCATTTTTCACTTCGACAAGTAATTTTCTTTGAATCCTATGCTAGCTAGCATATTGTTTCATTTATCGCTCCTCCCTTTATCTTATGATGTTTAATGGAAATTCTTGCCGATGTCTCTGGTTTCACATTGCTCATAATATGATGTTGGTGCATGTTTGAAAAGATCCTCTGAAGCATGACCTTCTGGCATTGGTCAGTTGTGAAAACGTTGATATGTGAAAAGTCATCTTAAAAAGAGCTTCTAGTTGCCTAACCATGGTGAGAACCATGCCATGTATTTAACATAAAAAGAACCTAGTATTCAGTAGAAACCCCATAAACATCTTATGAGGAGACCTTAAACCTTGTACCAGTGGTGAGGTACTGCTATTTGATTTGAACAAGGTTTTTACTAAGTTCAATTAACCCTTTCTTGATTCGTTCCGGTTTATTTGTTTTTTTAGCTCTTTCATTTCACTATGCTACAAGGCACATCTGCTTCTATAAATTTATTGAGCACTTACATGGTACTCACCTTTTGTGTTTATTCCTTGCAGGTTCTCTGAGAACGGAAGTTCTAGATAATCAGTCGTCCATTCGTTTCTTCTGTTTTTGATTAGTTGGGTAAACTCATTGGGAGCCCTAATGCAAGGGCAAAGGAATTCTGTTAGTACATTGCCCGAAAATATAAGTTTTGATCATGGTTCTACGTCAACTGATGCCGGCATAGATTCCCAAGTGCCCTGGAATAATATGCAGACTTCTGCAGAAGCTCGGCTACCAGAGTACAAAAGTCCGTCAAGTGAGACCAACACTCAGTATTCGCATCATATAGGGCACAGTCAGTGGAGTTCAGGTGAAACTAGTTCTGGTGCTGCACAATGTCAATCTGATCGTAGCGAGCGAAAAAGAGAGCACAGACGGAGTGTCCCCTCTCGAGCTGCTCTCGACTTGGATGAATGTCAGGTTGAATCATCTAATATTACCCCAGTGGATAATGTTGTTGTCAATGGGCAAGACAATCAGACATCAAACATCTCCCTTTTGCAGATTGCTGCACCTGATTCTATCACTCAGGATCTTAACATGTGTTCGGAGTTTGGAGGCCAAGAAGGTGGCGACTTTCAGGAAATTGAGCATCCCAATAGACACATATCTGTTGGATCATCGAATGAGAAAATGCCATCTACTGGTAGCTCCTCTGATGCTCTTGGTATGTCTTCCGGGTGTCGTTCTTTGGATGGTCGACGTCTATCTTGCAAGAGAAAAGCCCTTGATGTACAAGTTGGACAGTCTTCTGGAGCAGGAAGTTCAAATTGTTTCGAACATGCCGAAAGAAGTCAACGGCATGCTGTAGCATCTGCCCCTCCTCAGATTTCTGCTGCTAGTACTATAGGTATGTCAACTCCACCGACAGATAACCCTGTCTTTAGCAATGTGTCAGAGCACCGAAACTCAAGAATTCGGCTTGAAGTTGGAGAAGCTGTTTCCTCAAATCCTTTGCCTTCAAATGCTAGAGAAACTGCTGGAAGTTCTCGCAGAAACTTACGTTTGCGCTTCAGTAACACTCATCAATTGGGTTACGCACCTGGTGCCCCATTACCAAGAGAAGCAAATGTACCTTCCTCTTCTAGGCATTCATCAAGGGTATTTCTTCGTAATCGTCTGCTTGACTTGAACCCAAACCCTCCTGTGGAGAATGAAAGTCTTCATGGTCAATCAATTCTTCAGCGTATTCCTTCTGTCCGTCAAAATCCTCATTCTAGATGGAGTGGAGCCTCTAGCTCAAGAACGAACAATTCATCTTCTGCTGGTATATCTCTAGAAAGGGAGAGGGATCCTATGCTTTACGAAGAATCTATTTCAAATATCCCCAGAAACATTTCAGAGCATCCTATGTTTATTCCTCCAAGTGAGATGGAGGGTCGGTCTCAACAACCTCCAAACTGGAACTTATCCAGTGGGGTTAACTACGCTCCTGAGAATGCCGCACCTGCTTCTCGGGCAGGCTCCACTTCAGGGATTAATTTGTCTTTACCTTCACCTACTTGGTCTCATAGGAGCTATCCACAACATCCTCGTAGATTATCTGAAATTGTTCGAAGATCTCTATTATCTGCAGCAGGTACCGAACCTGGAGGTCAAAGTAGCACAGCACCCGGTACATCACAAGAAACAGGACTTCCATCTGGATCAAACACAAGGTCAGCATTGTTGGAGAGACACCTGGATAGTCCTTTTGCTTTACCTCATTCGCTTCGGAGCATGGCTGATGATATTGAAGGAAGAGGCAGTGCGATGTCCGAGGTACATTTATGTGTTAAATATCTGTATTTTCATTCTTATTATGCAAGTGTCAAGTGTGAATAGTTGTGCATGAATCATGTCACAGCTTCCCATGATGTTTTTCATTTTACTCATGCTGCATGTAGTTGTGCTATGTACTCAATTATATCTGACTTGGGTATGATATCTGATTTGCAATCTAGTTAGTGATGTATATGGGTACGGGTAAATCATGTCGTAGGCCTACTTGAAGTGGTATGGCCGAACTAATTAGGTTTGGGACACGTAGAGGAAATTCTTAAAGCCAGTTGGTTAAAGGTTGAGGTAATAGATCTTGTTTACCCAACGTGTAACCTTCCCATATGTTTAACTTATATATATACACTATAATTATTTTTCTTTTAATTATAAGTGTAAGTTTATGACAGAATAGTTTCATTTTACTAGTTTTCTTGAAAGTAACTATTCGATCACAATGGAATAGCTAGATGACTGTGCAAGGCGCTAGAGAATTTGCGAAGTAGATTACACCTTGCTTTTGTGGATTGAAGTTCCATCACTGGGTATTCATGAGTAATGGAGTAGAAGTATATAAAATTGAAATATTTACAAACAAAAAATGTTGCATCTCCATTGAGAAAAAAGGATCATTCTTGAGAGTAAAATGTATCTTAACTCACTACTAATTGTGTGAGTTTATTTCACACCTCATGGTTGCCTCATATATGCATGACAAATCGAACTGCACACAAGCTTTATCCTAGATTGTAATTTTTACATGACATTTAAACGTTGCAACTACAATGGCACCCGCAATACCACCGTTAATATGTTCACAAGTAGAATGGACCCCAAACTATCTAGACTGAGTGAAAAGTTGCATAACAATTATATAAAGTATGACATACTCTTTGACAGTCTAATAGTACTAGGTTGACCTAGTTCTTTTCTGATAACAATGATATTGATAATTTACAATGTGCTTATATGTTACTTGTACTATGCTTTATCTTGGTCAGTGGATGTCACTAGATTATAATCACTCATTTGATTCGTCTTGCTTGTAAGGTTTTGCTACTTCTGCATTTTATGATAATGAACATTTCAAGGTAAGTATATGAAAATATCATGTTTGCAAATGCATTTAGTAATTTAAATTTCGTTTTTTAGCAGATTCGCCACGTCTTGGATCTCATGCGAAGGGGAGAGGGCTTGAGACTCGAGGTTAGTTATTCTCCTCTTTGTTTGTATTTCTCAATTCGAGATCTAAAAATTTGCTGGTCGTGACCCACGACAAGGCTGTAATTTGAGAAAAATGCAGTTGAAATTTCCAAACTTAATACTCTCTTCTATGCTCGTTTGCTAGGATATGATGCTTCTTGATCACTCGGTCTTCTTTGGGATGGGTGATATACACGATCGTCACCGGGACATGAGACTGGATGTAGACAATATGTCTTATGAGGTGAGGCGCGTTACGTTCATTTTTCCATTTTTACACTTCACTCCAAAATTTTCTTTTTTGTCAAAATTACAATTTTTCGTTTCAAATCCCAGGAGCTTCTGGCCTTGGAGGAGCGCATCGGAAACGTATCCACTGGATTGAATGAAGAAACAATAATGGCTCGTTTGAAGCAACGTAAATATGCTGAAAGACAAGCAGAGCAGGCTGAGACGGAGCCGTGCAGTATCTGTCGAGTACTAACCTCTTTCCTTCCACTTGATATGATTCAACTATAACTGCTTAAGCCCCTCCCTTGTTTTTTTCTGCATCCACCCTTGATCGAGACTCTGCGTTACTTGATGCAGGAGGAGTACAATGACGGGGAAGATCTTGGCACGTTGGAATGCGGGCATGATTTTCACAGGGACTGCGTGAAACAATGGCTCATGCAGAAGAACTTATGCCCCATATGCAAGACGGAGGGACTGTCTACATGAAACGAAGGCAAGCGTGCCATCTCGTCTAGCTGATCTTCAACACGGTTTTTTCTTTATCTTTGAGCCATTTGAAGGTAAAAAAAAAAGGACCTTGTGGATTTTGCTTCTGGTATGCCTCTTCACTCGACTCCATCCATATAAATTCAAGGAAGCAAAAAAAGAAAGGAAAGAAATTTATCATGCCCTCTTTATGCGGAGGATCATATTACATTTATTTTATTTTTGAATGAAAGTCGAGCCTTAGTCGAATTAACATTAGATTATGGAAGTTAAATGTTTTTGTTTGATCATTTGATGTGCTTTTATTTTATACAGTAGTTTGTTTTTTAACCATTTTTATTTGTCTTGGCATTTATCATTCATGTTTGAATGCTCTGTTGCTCGTTACTAATTTAAATATATATCAGATAAAAGAGATAATTTGGACAAAATTTACTACTCCGTTTGTATACGATAAAATGTCTACTATTTGATATTCATGATAAATTTCATTTTTTGAAATAGATTTTTAGAAATGTATTACTGAATGTGTATAAAAAAATTACAATAAAATGTCAATATTAAGAAATATGAAGAAGAATTTGGATGAAAATTTTTACAGAATGTGAGTATATTAATTTAGGGAAATGGTATATTATGAGCTTCTTATGTGAATGTCACTGTCTCTGTCTTTCGAAGCACGTTTAACGTTGTTTGTTTTGTTTTATATATTTAGTTTGATTCGATTAGATAATTTCGAAGCACGTTTAACGTTGTTTGTTTTGTTTTATATATTTAGTTTGATTCGATTAGATAATAAAATGTTATCGAAATTTTTAATTTCATAAATTTTGTAGAAGTCAAAATTATTTTATTAATTAATTTTGTATGAATTTGTGAAATATGCGTGAAATGAGTGAATTTTGTGGTATATGAGTGAAATAACTTTTAAAGTATGGTATATTTATGTTTCGCACTCCAACAAACAACATTATTATTTAAATAAAATAGTCTTCATCGACTTACTTATTCTCTTCTTTTATGCAGCCAATGTAAATAATTCTACTATCTATTGCATACATTTAGGTATCACACTCCAACATTATTAGGGAGTATTTAAATAAAAGAGTCTTCGTCATCTTTCTCATCCTCTTCTTTTAGTTTTAAATTTTAGTGTCTTGCCTATAATAGTACTGAAACTTTTGAAATCGTATCTCAATAACGAAGTGACTGCCATAGAAATTTCTCCAATCTTCAAAATTGATATCTCCTAATTATCATCTATTTAAGACGATTAAACTAGCTACTCATGCTTTAAACGGAAGGGGACAATTACACAAAGACAAGTCTACTAAAAAAATACTACTATTGAATCAAAATATATAGTTTGGTTTGACAAATCTCATATATAAAGCCGGCAATGGCACTAATGCAGAGCAGAGAAAAGACTATGAACACAAATCCTTCTTCTTGGATGTAACTATTAAAAGTAGATAATATAAATCTTTAATCACATACTCGTTTTTTGGAAAACTGTGTAATGTTTTCTTGAATCCATAGTGAAATGTCTTGGAGGAATTAAAAAAAACTGAGGAAATGAAAAACTGTAGGAAGGGAGTTAAAATTCCAGAAATGAAAAAAAAAATGGCATGTTTTGGATATGGATTTCCAACGGGCCTCTTTTAAGAATTTCGTTATGTTTTAGTCTATATTTAACTCATCCATTAGATCAAAATATGATTGACTAGCAATTTTTGACATCATTAAATATGGACCAAAACATATATTTGTATCAAAAAAATAATCGTAACACATATGTCATGTTTGGTAGGGGAGATAACTCATCTGGGGATGAAATTTTATTAGCAAAAATGTCATTTTTGTTCATAAATGACCAAGAATGATTTAAAATATGTATTTATAATATTTTATTTATTTATTTATTCTATCAAATTGTTCATATATAGGACAAGAAATATTTGGGCAAATATACAGAACCAAATTTAAACTTTACTCTATATTTTATGATTAGTCGATATAAACACCAATAGGTATGAATTGGAACTTAATCCGAGTTGTTATCTAATAGAAAAGGTCCAGTCTACGCCAAACAGCAATTTCCATAGAGATAAAGTGCTACTAGAATTTAAATAAATTTAATAAGACCAAGTTATGAAAACTTGTTTGGATTAATTAAGTAATTAATAAAATAATTGACCTTGTTTCCTCCGTAGACCACCACAAATCAAACAGTATCGAAGGCCCCAAATAACAAAGCCACAAAGGCCGTCTTAGGGCGTCACGTTTTATACTAACTATTTTCTTCAACTTCACTAATCACACTGTCATCACACCAATCCTTATGTACATATATATAAGAACATAACACTGTCAACTCCTAAACACATCAAGAAATAGATAAGCATGGAGCTAATCAAACACCTCCCTTTCCTATTTCTTTTCACATTACTTTCTTACCATGCTAAGTTGGTCTTCGGAGAAAGATCAAGCTACATTGTCCATATGGACAAATCCTTGATGCCTAAAGTTTTTCCTACACACAACCATTGGTATTCTTTCACCGTTAGCTCCCTCAAGCCCACCACCACAAACTCATTCGATCATCACCACAAGCCACTTAACCTACTCTACACTTACGACAACGTCTTCCACGGATTCAGCGCAGTGATGTCCAAAGACGAAGTCGAAGCCCTGAAGAAAACCCCGGGCTTCGTCTCCGCCTACCCTGACAGAAGCGTCACGGTTGACACCACCCACACGTTCGAGTTCCTCTCTCTCAACCCCTACGCGGGCCTATGGCCGGCCTCTGAGTACGGAAAGGACGTGATCATTGGCGTCATCGACACCGGCGTCTGGCCCGAGAGCCCTAGCTACAAAGACGACGGAATGTCGGAAATACCCTCGAGGTGGAAAGGCACGTGTGAGGCCGGTCAAGAATTCAACTCCTCTCTATGCAACAAGAAACTGATCGGAGTCAGATACTTCAACAAGGGCGTCATCGCCGCGAACCCGAACGTCACCATCAGCATGAACTCTGGCAGGGACACGGAGGGGCACGGGACCCACACGTCCTCCACTGCTGCAGGAAACTATGTCGCAGGCGCCTCGTTTTTCGGGTACGCCTCGGGGACTGCGAGGGGCATTGCCCCTCGCGCACACGTGGCAATGTACAAGGTCATTTGGGAGGAAGGGCGGTATGCCTCCGACGTTCTTGCCGGTATGGATCAGGCCGTCGCTGACGGAGTCGATGTGATTTCGATCTCAATGGGATTCGACGATGTCCCGTTGTACGAGGACCCAATCGCCATAGCTTCTTTCGGAGCTATGGAGAAGGGCGTATTAGTCTCCTCATCGGCCGGGAACGAAGGAAATTTAGGAACTTTGCATAATGGGATTCCGTGGGTGTTGACCGTCGCGGCAGGGTCCATTGACCGTTTCTTCGCCGGAGGTTTGACTTTGGGAAACGGGGAGAAAATCACCGGCTGGACGACTTTTCCGGCGCCGGCTCTTGTGAAAGATTTGCCCCTCATTTATAAAAAGAATATATCTTCTTGCAATTCAACCGCAGCTCTGGCAACGGTTGGTTACGCCATAGTCATATGCGAGAAAGGCTCTGTTTTCAACCAAATGCAATACTTCTCCACCTCAAGCGTCGCCGCCGCAATCTACATCTCCGACGACCCCGACGTACTCGAGTTCACCGACTTCCCATACCCCGGCGTCGTCGTCTCCACCAAAAACGCCCAAACTCTGCTAAACTACGTCACCAAACGCAATGGCAGCGCGACCGCCACCATCAACTTCCAGCAGACGCTGGTCGGAGCAAAGCCTGCTCCGACCGTGGCGTCCTACACCTCGCGCGGCCCGGCGCCAAGCCACCCGGGCGTTCTGAAGCCCGACGTGATGGCGCCGGGTTCGCTAGTGCTTGCGTCGTGGATCCCCAACACCCTGACGAATATCATCGGGTCCAACATTGGTCTAACGAGTGATTTTATCCTGGCGTCGGGCACGTCTATGGCCTGCCCGCACGCCTCCGGGGTCGCGGCCCTTCTGAAAGGGGCCCACCCCGAGTGGAGCCCCGCGGCTATCCGGTCGGCCATGATGACCACGGCCGACCCTCTCGACAACACGCGGGAGTACATTAAGGACTCGTTTTTCAGTTACGAGATTGCCACTCCACTAGCTATGGGGTCGGGTCAGGTCGACCCGAACCGGGCTGCCGACCCGGGTCTTGTTTACGACGCCACGCCGCAAGACTATGTGAATCTCCTCTGCTCAATGAACTACACAAAGAACCAGATCTGGACCATAACCCGATCCGCTTACACATGCACCGACCCGAGCTCCGACTTGAATTATCCATCGTTCATAGCCTTGTACCAAAACAACACCGAGTACGGTGTGGTTCAGGAGTTCAACCGGACGGTGACGAATGTGGGGGGAGAAACGACGTCGTACAAGGTGAGAGTGAATGCGCCGAGCGGTGCGGCGGTGACGGTGGCGCCGACTACTCTTCAATTCGGGAAGAAATATGAGAAGCAGAGCTATTCGCTGAGGGTTGCTTATAGTGGAAACACGAGTGGAGTGGTGGAGTTTGGGTCGATTATTTGGGAAGAGGAAAGTGGAGGGCACAGTGTGAGGAGTCCCATTGTGGTGGCGCCGATGATTCCGGTTTGGTGATTGCAATTTGCATGGGACTTTCTTATGTAGGCTCTACATTAGATGGTCTTTGGTGATAAAGATTCAAAGGCTTTCTACTAGTCTTTTTTATTAATGAAATAAAATGAAAAATCCTATTTGAGCTTACTAACTTATTCTCGAAAAGATAAAAATTTACCATCGATCAAACGCGACTCAAATGATAGAATGTAGATAAAATCATAAATTAAGAATTAGATTAGAAAATGAGTTATGTAACTT
Source organism: Salvia hispanica (assembly GCF_023119035.1). Taxonomy (NCBI): domain Eukaryota; kingdom Viridiplantae; phylum Streptophyta; class Magnoliopsida; order Lamiales; family Lamiaceae; genus Salvia; species Salvia hispanica. The sequence continues at coordinate 14,206,712 of NC_062970.1, forward strand.
AACTAGACATCAAACTCTTACCTTGTCGATTACTTCCTCCGTTACCTTATAATTTGTCACTATTTGATCTGGCATTAGTTTTAAGAAAAGTAATAGAAAAGGAGTTGAAAAAGTGAGTGGTATGTGAGTCCTATTTTTATATACTTAGTTTTATAGAATTATAAAATATGAGTGTGAATGAATTAATAGAATTTAGGGTCCACTACCAAAATAGTAAAAGTGAAATGTGATAAATTTATAGTGACGAATGAAAATGAAAATAAATGATAAATTTTCAGAACGAAGTGAGAATTAGATTAGAAAAATGAGCTTTGTAACTAAACAAGTTGATCATAATAATTTTATAGTATGTTAATTTTTAAGACCAGCGTAAATGTTTAAGGAAAGTATTCCCTCCGTCCCATTGAAGATGACTCACTTTTCTTTTTGGTTTGTCTCAACTAAGATGACCCATTACTTAAAATGGAAATACATTTATCTCTACTTTATTCCTTCTCTCTTACTGTACTCTCTCCTCTTAATACACAAAATATAACTGCATAAAATCTCGTGCCACCCAAAAAAGGGATCATCTTCCTTGGAACGGAGGGAGTATATTGTAATACCCTTCAAATAAAATTAGGTAGTATTGGTAATGAGACGATAATTGGGACCTTCAAAATGTAATGTTTGACCAGATACTTGAGAAGAAAACTTATGTTTAACATACTAAAACATCACTCTTTTCCACAAACGACATCTTGTAAGAAAACTTCAACATCTTATGATTTTCCATAAAGGCGTGATAAGACAGCTTTAATCGACTCCATTCTCCCATGAATAATCCCACAGTGAAGGAATGGACACCAATTTATAACGAGGTTTGAAACTATCACGCCTACATTATTTGAGAGAATTTTATGTAACATCGTCTCATCATATCATTCAAACATAGCCAAGCACCATATATTCCGTCAAATATAGATTTAGACTCTTAGAAAGATATTATTATGGTACAGATCGTGATGGTCTGTGACAAATTTTTATATAATTTTTTGTGTTTTATTTTACCGACCAAAACAAAATGTAGGAGTAATGCATCTGATTAATTATGAGTAATTTCTAAGAGCTTGGTTCTTTTAAATTCCAACTGATTTCGAACTTTAGTTTACGACACGTGCAAGGGGAGGGGCTTAAGCTCTTGTCAATCTCTTCATCCTCTTCATTTTACTAAGTTGATATTATTGGTGACCAAATTGCTCGAGGTTGGAGGATATATAAGAAGTGCTGAAATTGCATTACTCAAGTAACTTGGGATTACTTGGGACGGTGGGAGTATATTTTTTAACTTTCTAAATGAGCGAGGGGCTTCAATTCATCCATAGGCCTCTGTTATTAACAAAAATTTGCACCATTTGGTATTCTCGAAAGGACACTTATTTTATTATGCAGTTATATCCATAGGAATATATTATTAATTAATTATACAAAACCTCTTGCCAATGATCTAAATGAAGCCAAACGAAAAAAAAAATCAAATAAATTTTAGTAGACATATCACCAAACAAAGCTAAGCAGACAAACTATATCATAACTAATTAAAATTACATGAAAAAATGAATAAAAATATTACTACCATATATCTTCTTGGCTAACAATTCAATGTACAGAAAGTTCATACAAGTATATGCCAACCTACAACAACATGACTTTGAACAAGTAATCTCTGAACCTGGTTTAAACTCTACCAGGAACAAAAGAAAAAGAAGTTTAAAAAATGTATGAACAAATATTTCTAATGACCCGGGCCTCTCTTGCTGGGGCCTGAGGCCAAAATGATCATCAAACCTCTCACCGATATGCGATTATCAATCGTTCTTCTTAAATTTTCTGAAGAAAGTAGTGATGATGTTTCCATGCTGATGGTGTTGCTTGCTCCTTCCTTTCCGCCACCAGCAGCTGCGGCCGTGGCTAGCTGGAGGCTTCGACAGTCGGCCGGAGAAGACTGCAAGCTCATGATCAATAACACTGTTGTGAAAAGCATGAATATTGATGATCTACTATTTTCCATTTTTTGGGATATTGTTGAGGTAGTTTGATGAAATATCAAGTGTGGAATGTGTATTTATAGGGGTTTTTTATTTTGGAGAGGGGACGGTGGAGGCCTTTTGGAGTGGGGCCTAACGCCGCTACAACTCTCCTTTTCCTATGAGGTGGAAAATTTAGTATGACTATGTGAAGGTTTTGGTTGAATGTCAGAATGTGTATTTTGACTTTGTTGTGTAGGTTTAGACGTTTATTAATACAATGTGAGTGTATTGGTGTGAATTTGCATTTTGACTTCGTTGTGTATGTTTATAAGATTTGGCCGTGTATTAGGCTATAGTTTGTAGGTAGGAAGGTCTCTAGTATCTGGGACGGAGCCGGGAAATTATAGCCGAGGGGGCATTTGCCTATTCTCATTATACATTGAATCTGTTCTTGTCTAGTATGTCCTTGTATCCCATTACATATGAGATATTTATGTTAGACATAAGTTTTAGGAGTGAAAAAAAATAGAGAGAAAAAGTAGGAGAGATGATGAAGTAGGAGAGATGATGGAGTGTTACTTTTTGCATAAAGAAATATTTCACTTATAGTGGGACGGCCTAAAAAGGAATACGTCTATTTTCAAAGATTTGGATTGGAGAATGTAGAAAAAAACTGTTATTTTCTAACTTAATTATCATCCCATACTTCCGACAATACAAGTAACAATAAATGATGCAAGCCGAACGATGGGCACCAATAGGCAATAGCCATCATCAATCAAATTTAAGTTTTTAAGATTAATTAGATGGATGGCTAAATTTCCAGTCCAAACTCACATGGGAAAAGGGGGTAACAATGAAGTTGAACATGTCCGGATATCAGCTAGCTCCCAAACAAGAAGAGGTAAGTCTACTTTTTAGGTGTTGCAAATTGACTATTATAACTAAGTAGACTTAATTACAGGTAATGATATAGATTATGCTATATTTAGTAAGCAATTTGAAAGAATGGAATCTGCAAAAGCGTATATTAGTCTTCACTTTTACAACCTCAGAGTGTGGGATCTGCTGGAGTCGCGGTGCACACGTTTTTCTTTTTATGTCAACAACAGCCGTTGATGAGCATACGCGCACACGATGCATTCACACGCGGCGATGGACTTCGAAGAAAAGCATGGTGTGTTATGTTTTTTTATATTCAGAAAATACAATGCCCCTGTTATCTTAGTCAATTATCAATATTCTTTATAATAAAGTATACAAAATTAAATAGAGAGAAAAACGAAACAATTGACTAATTGAAAGTGGATAAATAAGAGGTGGAGAAAAAATAGGAGAGGGTGAAAAAATGAACTAACAAAAAAAAAAAAAAAGAGTAAAGATAAATGTACTTAATATCCTTAATCTTTAGATTTAATTGAATTTAATTAAAAATTAATTTTGTTATTTGTTATACTATTTTGTAGCAATAAGAAAGGAACGATATACAAACTTTATGCCAAACTGTAACACGATTTCGAGCTTGATTTGAATTAATTATACAATATTTAGCTAAAAATACTATTATTATTTTTAAATATACAAATATTTAAGTTAAAATTTCAAATCTGTTTTAATTTGTTGCAACATTATTAGCTTTTACGATAAATAAGTATGTCAATATTATAAAAATGAGTCAAGTTGATCACGGTAGATGAAGTATGAAATGAGTCTAATATATATTGTTTACTACTCCTTCTGTCGTCCATTAAGAGTCACACTTTTCCATTTTGGTCTGTCCCCAATTAAGAGTCACACTTCATTTTTACCATAAATAGTAAATAGGTCTCACATTCTACTAACTCAATTCACTCACATTTTATTATAAAACCAATATAAAAAAATGAATCTCACGTTCCACTAACTTTTTCAACCAACTTTTCTTTACATTTTTTAAAATCCGTGTCCGATCAAAGAGTGACTCCTAATAAGGGACGGAGGGAGTATCTTGTAAAAACTAGTGTAATAAAATGAGTAAAGAATTATTTATTTTGAATCTAACTTTCTTGTAAAACTATAATAAAATCTGTATCTTTTTAAACGTGAACACATATAGTAGGTATAAATGACGAATCATATTACAAATGAGTTGATGTTTATGAATTATGATCAAGTACAATTGTCAAAAGCATAAAATAGAATTCAGTTCGATTATACAATCAAATCAATCTACTCCATCAAAATACCATCCTTTCTTTCACACTAGTACTAATTTATTCACAAAAATTAATGTAGTACAAGTGATTACTGATTATTGTTCCATTTTTAGTAAATTTTCACAATACTTTACCCTAATAGTACATTTTACCAATATAACTCATCGATTTTTCTCTATTTCCTACTTATTCACTTCTAAATAGTTCAATTATATTTTCTCTCCTAATTTACCATTTTTGCTTCAAAATCGTTGTTGGTTGTGGTTGTAGAAGTAAACAATACTTCAATCCTAAAATAGTTATAAAAAATCTTTGAATTTGCTTGTGCCACCCATTTGTTAACCAACCTATAAATATTCATGGGCCAAAAATAAAGGGAAAAGTGAAGCGATAAATTGTCGGCTCGGCCGTTAAAAGAGGAAATAAAAGTACCTAATAATTTAGTATACAACTCTAATAATTCAAACTTTTGATGCTATACCAATATTTTGTAACCGAGGATTTTGGACCTACCTTATTTTATATTCAGAGTATATAGATGAGAATAAATTCAAAATTAATGTCAGCCCTACGGAGAAAGTTTATTCCCAAGCATGTTTTCTGGTGCCAGTTTTTCTACAAGACAGTCAAATCTGTTTTTTTTTTTTTATTATTTGTTCATTATTTAGCCAAATAAAGAAAAAAGTTTGAAGATTAATTTAAATAATTTCTATGAAAAAATATTGGCTCATTCGTGATTCGTTAAAAAATATTGGTGCATTCGTGATTCGTCCAATATTATCGATACTTAATTACTTGCTTGTAATGCTCTCTCATTTGTGTCACATTTCCAAATACCAACCATCTTATTTTTCACTATAATAAATATTCCCCACTATATACGTTGCTACTCACTTTTAAGTTTTAACTATTTTGTGGACTCTAATCTCATAACGCTAATTTTTTAAGATATTTATATGAATGAATTATGTATAACAGTAATAATAATATGATTAAAAAGTAATTTATTTTTGTTAAAAATAAAAACCAATAAACTGGAAGAAGTGATATTATAAAAGTATACTACAACATTTATTTGTGTGAAAAATTAAAAAAAAAAACCCATAAATTTGGAAGAAGTTAAAAATATATAATTAAAATCAATTTATTTTTGTGAAAAAAATTAATTGCTATACCACATAACATTTACTATCTTAAATACTATACGAAATAAAGTTACATATAAAACATAACTGAAATCCCAAAATTATTGAAAAAGAAACAAAAAGATGAATAAAAAAACAAAAACAAGAAATAGAAGTATAAGAAAAAGAAAAAAGTAAACACACCTCGGAGCATCCACAACGCGGAGGGTCTAGCTCGTTCTGCATCGTGTGACATGCAAGCAGCAGTGGAACCAGGAATTTAAAGAAGCCGGTGCTGAAATTTAACAATAAAACAACACGACACCAACTCTCTTCTTATCTTCGAGAGTGGATAGCCAATTCTAGCCGTACTAGTTGTCCGCCATGACGTATCATAATTATCAATTTATGGGTGTGAAGCAAATATTAATAGTACTTATACTAGTACATACACAGACATAGATATTGTGATATTGTGAAAGTTTTACGAAATGGGAGTAAAATATACTACTCCCTTTGTTCCACTCTAAGTGGAGAATTTCATTTTCGACGCGAGATTTTATATAGTGTTATTTTGTGAGTTAAGTAGAGAGAATAAAGTACGAGAGAGGGAATAAAGTTTCTATTTTTAAAGTGGGATATTCCAAAAAGGAAAATGGTTCACTTAAAGTGAAGAGGGAGTATAAAATATAGATATAATGAATCAATATAAGAGGAGTATTATTATAATAAATTCCCAAATGGTCATCGAAAAAACATAAATATAGGATAATTTATTAAGAAAAAAATATATGTATATCCCATCCATTAAATCGACACTTGGTTTAAAGTATAAAAAGATAAAATTATAAAATGATTTCCCTTACTCTAACCATAGGATAAAGTTTTATAAATAAAAATATCCCCTACTCTATGACACTAATATCCACAAAATGTATTAAAAAATTAAAAGTTTGCAACTAGATAGGGTATTTCACTCTCTCTTCTCTTCCCAGTTCACCCTCTCCTTTCATTCCGGCAAGGATCTCCTCATCCACTTTTCCTACTCCACTCCTCATCCACCTCTAACAATGCAATAAAATAACCATCATCACTTATTAAAATTGGTTATAATTATAATATTATTTTATTGTATTGTGAGAGGTGGATGAGGAGTGGAATAGGAAAAGTAGATGAGGAGATCCTTACCGCACTCCCTCCCATCAAAGCCCTTCTCTCTCCCATTTTTAAGCTTCTATGTGAAAATGGCGGACACTCTCATTCTCTGTATAAACAGGCGGACGGCTTCCGCAAAACCCCCGTTCAAGCGGGGACTTGGCCTATGCTGGTTCCGCCGGTGCATTCAAGGGATGCATTGTGAGGGTGTTTGGAAATTGATTTTTTTTAAGTATGCGAACCTTGAATAAAAATGGCCTTTTTTAAGTAGAGAAAATTACATTTATAGTATCATTTGCAGTCATTGTTTTAAAATATCAACACGCATACATGAATTTTAATGTAATATTGTTGGAAGGAATTTTGTGCTTTTTGGACCCCTTTTTTTACCAAAATGCACTTCAACCATTACGAGTTATTTTTTGTCAAATTTCTTTACTTTTTATCCCCCTTTCCTCTCTCTTCTTTAGAATTAAATAATTTTAAAAAATCTATCATATTTCATATTCTATTATTAATTTAGATGGATATATTAGTATATTACACACCACATATGGTATATATAAATATAGAAGGGAGATAGAGCTAAAAAGTAAAGAATTTTGATAAAAGTAACTGCTAAAGGCATTTTTGTCCAATAAAAAAGTCATAAAAAGCAAAAAAACTTTCTGTAATGTCCTAGTGAGCGGAATGGATCACTTACAACTTTTCCTACTCCACCCCTCACAAACATAAGAAATAGGCGTACCATCATATTTTATGTTTGTGAGGGGTGGAGTAGGAAAAGTTGCAGGTGATCCCCATTGCCTAGTGAGAGCCTAGTGGTTGCCACATCAACATGTCCTATCTTTCTGCAATGGTGAAACCCTAATGGATGCCCTATCTCTTATCTATTTTTCATTTATTATTTTTTAATGTTGTTATTAATTACTAAAATACCAAAATATATTATATTAACCACCACAAATGCAAAAAAAAAATACATTAAACTAAATTACTAAATTAAAAATAAAAAATAAAAAAAATAAAAAAACCAAGCTAGTCATCTAAATCTAACCTCTGGCTCAAATTCTTGATCATCTTCTCAGTCCTCTATCGGGCTTTCGGATCGATTTCCTGACGAAGGCTGTTTTGGGCGTCAAGTATAAACCTATACTCAACCACCTCGCGAAAACCTCTGAACTCCTCGATCGTTGAGGCCATCAGCTGAGCAGATAGAGGAGGCGCAGCCTGTGGGGGAGCCGATCCAGACGCGGCCACCTTCGCCTTCCCTTTGGCCTGGGCTTTGGCAACCTTGGTGCCAATGGGACGTCTAAAAGACGTAGGCGTGCCGGAACTCCCTTCCGGCTCAGCGTTCAGATTCCCAGGAGATGGGCCGCTGCTGGTGTAACCGCCAGTGGCGGTGTTCTTCGTCCGCTTCGCAGCCGAGGATCCAACCGGTATCCTCCGTTGAACTTCGTCTTGTCCTTCAAGATCAGCCAAACACTGTACAGCTTGAACTGCCCGAACCGCGAATGGTACTCGAACATCGACTTGTTGAGGACATCCTCCATGCTCTACCGCTAGCCCTTGCGTCCCTACTCCTGTTGTAGATATAGCAGAAGTTGTTGACGTGGAGCTTGATCTGATCCTAACACTTGCGCAACTGAACCTTGGTCCGTAAACGCCCAACTCAGTTTCACCTTGTTGTAGCGTGCCTCAATGTGATCCCACATCCTGGCCGAAGTCTGGTTGTTGGAGGATATCAAATCCTCCGATATATCAACCCAACACTGAACCACCTTCACGTACTCCTCCAACTCGTAGTCAGTACGCCCTGTTGCGTACTCTTTGTTGGGATCGTCGGATGGGAGTGGGACTGGGACCGATGGCGCCTTTTCCTTCTGCGTCATCTTCTTCCTCCTCCTCGGCGGCTCAGGGGCAGGAGGTTGCCCACAACTAGGCTCCATGTCCTCAACCCGATACGCGTCGGTGTCGAAGAACAGATCGAACTCAGAGTCTGAAACGAAAGTGGATCCTACAGATCCAGACGTCTCAACCCGGTTGTCTTCGTGACCAGGCCACCCGGCGCCACCACCGCCTCCGCCGCCGCCAAACATCGGCATATCATCATCGAAACTATGAGGGTTTGGAAATTGGCTCGGATCCATTCTTGAAAGAGTGAAAATGAGAATAGAGAATAGAAAGTGAGAGGAGTGGAAAGTATTTGTGTGTGAAAAGTGAAGAGAAAGTTGGGTATTTATAGTGGTTTAATTAGGGTTTAAAGAATTAAAAATAAAAAATTTAAAAAAAAAGGAAAAAACGCCCGCTCGGGCTCGAGCGTCGGGCTAGAATGGATGCCCGATCTCACGCCCGATGGATCGGGCGAGAGATCGGTCGATCGTCGCTCCGCCGGGCGCGCCTGACCACGCCCCGAGCCCGACCTCGAGCGATCGGGCGTGGGATCGGGACCCATTGTGGATGCTCTTAGATTAAAGTTTAGATATGTGTAGCGATAATTTTAAAGAATAGGAGCCACAAATAATTTATATTAATAAAATCCATGGACTAAAACTGTATAAAAGACGAATAAAGGTTGTGTTTTGAAGACGATATAATAAAAGAAATAAAATAAAATGAAAAGAAAAAACATTCAAAAATTGTTGCAAAAGCATGCCAAAAATTTACGCCCACCCGTGTTGTGGGTGCTGAGAACCGCGTGCCACAGGCACGTGTAGAGGTAATGCCGATGGGGTTCCGTCTCTCTAGGTAAATATCGAATTCAATTTGCCCAAGTTTTTGGAGCCTAATTTGCCCGAGTATAAGTATTAGATACTTTGTTAAAATCGTACATATTTTTAATGCAAATTGGTGCAAGGGTTATTAGTCTAAGCCCATTTAAGAAAATCTTAGAAGCGGGATAGACCTAATCATTGATAGCTAAAGTTACTTTAAAGACACTAAAATAGAATTAAATTCAGTAATTTACTTCTTGAATTGCACTCTAAGCTATAACACCACTCTTCAACAGAAGATTGGTACAAGAAAACCACCTTCTAAGTTAAGAAAGAGGCAATTAAGTTGTGCTAGTTAGAATTTTAGACTCTATATCACAGTCAGTATTGATTATCTAAACCCTGCTGTCAAAGGTCACAGACTCACAGGCAAACATATCTGTGCACTGTGCCCGTCTCACCTTTCATAGACACAATAAATTTAACTAATTTCCTACACTCGGTCCATCAACCAAGACTGGGAGGCGATTACACTCGACTTTACAGTTTACAGTCAACAATATTCACTATTTCTCATTCTTCTATGCCATTTTTAAGTCCTACTGGCCAAATGCAGGTTATGAATCAATCCACCACACTTCTGAATCATCTAAACTATGCCCGTTACTTAAATAGGATATGGCTCCCTATGATAGTCTTGCTGAGAAAGGAGTAAACTTTAAGTGAAGGCTTAGAATATTTTCAGCTTGCCAAACAAAGAAGAAAGTATAACACATCTTGCTCTAATAAAGGCATTTTACTCGCTAAAGAGTCACAACGACAACGGTAAGTTTTTAAATACAAGTCACTAATCCACCTGAACCACAGCCCACTACCTCAGTTTAAAGTTAACAAGCGACCCAACTTAATGCGTACTCAGACATGAACTAAGACCAAATGCAAAGGCCAGTATCACCCTACACAGTTAACCAGACTAGCTAACTACAATGTACTGTATAACAAGATGAAGTTTTTGGATGGATGGGTTTGACAGCCAATCCATCCAACGGATTAGATAAACGGGCAGATCACTCCTCACAAGAATTAGTACTATAATATAGATTCAACATGATATCAGGTCAGGGTCCCTCCACATACATATGCATTTGGAACTTATTCACTGCAAATGCACAAGTGACAGGCACCAATGAGGTGAATAATTATGCACCGCTAATGCCATGGCCTACAATGCCAAAGAAACAATCTTTACAGCTATATGCAATGATTAAACAAATTCGTACTCAAACTCAGAGCTACACAAGACAAGTTGCAGTCCATTACACTACCAATTATCAACAATTAGCATCATCACTTCAACAGATTTCTAGAATAATATGGAAATGCTAGTTTAATTAAAGCACAAAATAAAAAATCAAGAGGCAATTGTGATAAAGAGCTAAATAACCTAATAGTAATATATTTAAGAACAAGGCATCCACATAACAGCAATACCAAGTAGATCCCCAATCTCAACATAAAAATACATCGGCATGATATCACTAGCAAAATTAGAAAATAGAAATCAAAGCGAAAATTTAACAATATTTCGATTACTCATTCATCATCGGCAATAGACTCGGTTTTCTCACTCTGCGGCGGCGCGGTTGACCCTGCATCCTCCTCCTCCGCCTTGTGCGGCTCGTCGGTCTCCGTCGCAGTCTCCGGAGCGGGCGCCGACTCTCCAGATCTGGCCTTTACAGTTTCAAGCATCCGCTTGCTAATTTCCTTGGAATAGACCTGCAAAATCTCGATCCCGTCTTCATCAGTGGACGCCGCTTTTCCGGCGACCTCGAAGGCCTCCTGCTCGATGAGCTTGGCGGCTTCAACCGCTTCGTCGCGCGAAACGGTGCCGTAGCGCTTGGAGAGAATGGATGGGGAGGAGAGGGTCTCAATGAGGCGGTTCTTGACGGCCTCGCGCGTGCGGTCAGTAGGTGGCCAGATGCTGAAGGAAACGTTGGAGTATTTGTCGGAGGCGGTGGCATTGGGCGGCGATTGCTCGGTTTCGGCCATGGCGATGAGGGCTGCTGAGGGCGGAAGATCTTGATTTTGATTTGGGGATTCAATTTTGTCTCACATAATATAAGCTTTTTACTCCAGTAATAAATCCTCCGATAATACTAAAATATGTAAAGAAAAATGTAATATCCGGTGACGCCCTTCCCACTAGGACTTCCCACAAAAACTTCCTGCCACGTTATCACTAGACTTTCCATTCCACTGCCACATCACTAGAACTTCTCCCTGCACTGGGACTTCCCACTAGGACTTCCCGCAATAAAATTAAATTCACAATTAAAATTAAAATTTACGGAATTAAAATTTCGGCACGAATACGAACGGGGAAATGCGAATATTTCATTGAAAAAACATACATTATTCAGAAAAAAAAAATTACATAGTAGATAATAAAAAATTAACCACATCAACGTCGATCCCCCCGCATCCAAACCTCTTTGATGATATCCTCCTGAAGTCGAATATGGGCATCTCTTTGCCGCATGTCGGCAAATGCGCGCAACCGCTCAACCTCTCCATGAGGTACCCCCATGTACACATTCGCGCTGATCACGCCGTGGCTTGGACCGGCACCCGTATCATCTTCGTTGGTCCACTGAATCAGTTCATCACCTTCACTTTCGACAATCATGTTGTGCAAAATGATACATGCGTACATGATGTCGCCGATGTTGGGAATATACCACATCCGTGAAGGACCCATCACCATCGCCAATCGACTTTGGAGCACACCAAATGTCCGCTCAACATCCTTGCGCGCTGCCTCCTGACGGCTCGCAAAGTAGGACTTCTTTGGTCCGGTCGCATGCTTGATCGTCTTCACAAAGACGGGCCAGTTTGGATATATCCCATCCACCAAATAGTATCACATATTGTGCTGGTTGCCGTTGGCGACGAAACTGATGGCGGGACCAATGCCATTGCACTGATCGTTGAACATGAGCGACGACTGGAGGACGTTGAGGTCGTTGTTCGACCCGGCGACTCCAAAATAAGCATGCCATATCCACAGCCGGTAGTCAGCTACAACTTCAAGGATCATCGGGGGATGCTTGGCTTTGAAGCCGGAAGTGTGGATCCCTTTCCAGGCGGCGGGGTAGTTCTTCCACTCCCAATGCATACAATCTATGCTGCCAAACATCCCAGGGAACCCATGCATATTTATCAGCTGCTGGCAGTTTTGGAGGCTCGGACTCCAAAGATAGCGATCCCCGAATATCTCTCTAACGTCCGCGCAAAAATTCTGCAGACACTCGACGGCTAACGACTCGCCAATGTGGAGGTACTCGTCGAACATGTCGGTCGGGCCACCGTACGCCAGTTGCCTGATTGCGGCAGTGCACTTCTGTAAGGGCGTGTGTCCGGGTTTGCCAGCCGCATCCTCTCTAATCCTGAAATACTCGTATCTTCTCTCTAAAGCACCCACGATATGCATAAACAAAAGACGATGCATCCTAAAACGTCGCCGGAATAAGGAATCCCCAAAACGCGGCTGCGGAGCGAAGTAGTCCTGATACAACCGAATATGTGCAGCAATGTGGTCCCGGGGTACATGACGTCGGCGATGGATCGGCCGAGGTACCGCTGCCTGCTGCCGCCGCTGCTGCCTCTGCCGTAGCAATCGATCAATCGCCCCTTCCACAGCGAGATCCAATTAATTATCACTATCACTAGCGCCCCGCCACTACCACCCGCACGACTACTAGTCATTCTAGATATACTTGAAAATAGAGTTTAGAGAGAGAAACTTGTCAACACAAGTGGTGTGAATGAAATGAAGTTCAACGAGCCGTATTTATAGAGTTTAAAAATAAAAATAAAATAAAATTAATTTTCGGTCGGACGTCCGACCTCGACGTCCTACCCACGCCACGGTGGCGGACTTCCGCCCGTCGGCCGGATATCCGAGCCCATCCGACGGGCGCACGGGACGTCCGTGTCCTAGTATTTCGTTCACTACGGCGGACGTCCGGTCGGACATCCGCGACGTCCTACAGCGACGTCCGCCGTTGGAGATGCTCTTAGAGCATCTCCGGTGGCGCCCTTCCCACTAGGACTTTCACAAAAACCTCCTACCACGTCACTAGGACTTCTCATCCCACTGCACAATGTAGGACTTCCACTAGAACTTCCCGCAATAAAATAAAATCACAATTATTCAATTTATACGTTTCAAATTTACGAAATTTAACTAGCCGTATATAGGGATGTCAATGTAACCCGCAGCCCGTGGGCTGGCCCGAATAGCCCGCCAATTTTACAGGGTTAGGGCTGAAAAATTCTAGCCCGATAAAATTACAGTCCGATTAGTCCGCACCCGATTAACCCGTAACTCGTTAGGGCCAAACCCGAAAACCCGATGGGCTGGCCCGAAAACCCGATAAAATTTCTATCGTTCTATTTGTTTGACTCTAATTCGACACTTCATTGGTTATTTTATAATATAGATTACTAAAAAAATAACTTTCAATTTTATATATTAAATATATAAATTATATATTAAATTTTTATTAACATAATAATAGATATATAAATTAGAAACTTCAAATTCACTAAAAAATATATTTAAATTTCTAAAACATGCTTTCAAATTTCTTGATGTTTTTGTTTTTTTTGCATAAATCTCAAATATTAGTGTTTGATCATGTTTATGTTTGAGTTTAAAGCATGTATCTCAAATTTATCATAATTAAATATTATACATTTTATAAATATAACTAATTTTTACCATTATTTATTCGATTGAACGCATGTTAATTTTATAGGTAGCAACCCGATTAGCCCGTTGGGCTAGCCCGAAACCCGAGCTTTTAGGGTTAGGGTTGAACTTTTATAACCCGAAAAAATCACAGCCCGGTTAGCCCGCACCCGATTGACCCGTAACCCGAATAGGATTGGCCCGAAACCCGGTGGGCTGACCCGATTGACATCCCTAGCCGTATATATAGAGTCGTATTTATAGAGTTTTTTTTTAAAATAAATTAAATTTTAACTCCGACGTCCGACCTGGACGTCCGACCTTTTGCTCCACAATGGCGGACGTCGGGTAGGACTTCCGCGACGTTCTACCGCAACGTCTGCCGTTGGAGATGCTCTTACAAATAAATCATTTTGTTAAAAAAAAATGGGATTTTGGACCTTTATTTTGAAATAGTAAGAAAATTATGAGAAGACAGCAATTCCAAACATTGGAGGTTTGGACTCTCTATTTCACTTGTTCCTACTATTATGATTATACTATAATCATTACCCAAGCCCAATGCAATACAATAGTGTATTTGTTTGTAAAAACACACATCAAACTCTTGATCTACAAGTTATGGGAAAATATTTTACTAGTACTAGCTATGTTTCGGCACGAAAGTTCATAAATTTGAAATCGATTGAATCATTGAACAATGTGTGGAGATGGTTTTGCTTATTTAACTATTTAAAATTCAAACTTAACATTCCATATTCTGAATCTGCAGCTAGTCAGCTACTACTGCTCTCAAGTCTCAATCTATTCTTTATTGAAAATAAAAATACCAAAAAATTGAATACAAGATCATCACAAGAAATATCAATACGAATTCAAGAGACAAAGTCTTACATCTTTCCAATATACCAAGCCTAGATCAAAAATCCTAAGCAGAGCAACAAAAAAAGCTCCATACTTCTACTGATAAGAGAACATGCTGAAGCCTACCTTGTTAGCACTGTCACTAATTTCACTAAATACAAAACTAATCACTGATGAAAATTCTAGGTCTTTTATGTACACTTCTTTGATGTTCAAGGCTTCAAGACTTGTGGTAAGCTTTTTTACTGGTGGAAAAAGGACTCTGGGATTTCTGCAGGCGAGGACAACACCGACACACATTTGAACTGTTAAGAGAAGGTAATTTACAGAGTTAGTCTTAGAATCCAATCCAAAAAACACGTAGTGATGAGTCTGGTGACTGATTAGATGTACAAACCTTGTGATGATTGTATTTCTCCCTTATGGCAACCAAAGAGCCCCCTCGTTTGCTCAATTGCAGATCATGAAGGATGGTAACGCATTCTTTAAGATCCGCAGCTTTGTATCCTGAACTAGATTCTAGTTCCACATTCTGTAGAAAGAAAATCACACAATTAGCTTAGAGAATGATCAGATCAATCAGATCAGTTGAAGAACTCCAAAAAAAGTGTTGGTCATTCGTACCCATGGACTTTGTTCTGGCTGAAGTGTAAACCTTGCTAGGAACATGACTGATGCAGCCACCATAGAAGGCAAGAACTTTACACATCCATAATCCAGCAAACTCAACTCTGCTATATAATAAGCCAAGAACTCTAGTTGCAAGTTCAATGTCTGCAAAAGATTGAGCATACATTAGAATCACTTATCTTCAATAATGAATCTATATTGGTAAATAGATGAACACATTGAAGCTTACATCACTATGTTCTTGAGAGATTCTGGTGAATTTTCTAAGAAATGCCTTCACTGTGGGATTTCCCATTTCAAACCGGAGGGACTTAAGCACATCAGCCTCCATTTTCACCACATCTTCCTTCGAGTATGTATTATCTGTTATGTAACAAAAGTCATCCACATGTGGAGGAGTAATCTCTTCATATTTCCTGCAGTGATGCAAAACACATTCAACATTTGCTACTTGAAAAACATAGATCTGAATCAAGAGCAACAGTATGCCACTTACGAGGCAATGAGCATTGAAGAAACGCCGAGCAGCTGAAGCTTTTGTCTGTTAAGAGCATTGCACGACAAGAATCTGTCAATGTAGGACACAGTGAGATACAATGTATCCGGCAGAAGCTTGTATTCCTCAGCCACCTCAACCAACCAATCAATCAAAACCCCTCTCATGTTTGCAGTTAAGTCTTTCTGAATTTTCTCTAAGTAATCCGACAACGGTCTCCTCTTAGCCTCCATCTGAATTAAACATCATATTAGCTTAAAGCCACAGAATTGAAATTGATTTAAACAGATCTATGGAATTACTAAGAGAATCACTTCATCAAACAAATCAACCCTATATCATTTCTCATATCAATGGCGCAGAAAGCCCTAAATCCCTAATCAAATTGACAGGTAAATAGAGAACTAGACCTTATAATGTATCACAAATCGGAATATAGTAAGGAATCAGAACCAGATTCGTATTAACATCTCTCATTTACAAAGCGAAAATTGAACAAATACAAACTAAATTAATCAGTACTGACCTCCATACTGTGAAGATATTCATAGATATCGGAAGCGTAAGCTCCACACATCTGCGGATCATCAGATTTCCCGTCCAAATCAATGGCGGGATCGGTCTCAGTCTTCGCCTCCTTAGCTTCCCCTAGTTTCAAATTCCTCCGGGCTTTGCCTTTCGGCTTATCATTCACAGCACGAACATTCTGATCGCGAGAAGACAAGACATTCTGAATCTCGCCCAACACAACCCTCTTCTTCTTGCTATTCTCGGCGACCATTGTATCATCGGCAGCTCTCTTCCTCGCAGCCAAGCGCGTGACCCTCCTGGTGTTCCCTTGGTCCGCCATTGCAGGATGCGGAAATGGAGGGGCGAGGAAAAACTAGAGAGGGGAGAGAGAGAGCTCAGGAGAATAATGGGAGGTGAGATGTTGTTGGTGAGAGATAGCAAATAGGATTGAGTATATAAGGTGGAAATGGGAATGCCGCCATTGATGCGGAGGTTTGAATTTGGTTAGAGCGAGCGGGGGCGCTCTTGTGAAGAAATCTTGACTGAAAAGTTGAAATTTGGAGATTTGGGTATTTGGGGATTTTGGGGGGAGAGGTGGAATTTTGAGAGAGAGGCGTAAAATGTTTTGAAAATGTTGAAGCGGAGAGAATTCTTAGGTTTCCTGTTTTCCCGGTTGTGTTTGATTACTATCCTAAAAAGTCATGATTTAAATATTTGAATAATCCGAATGTGGGAATATTTGATTGGATTTTATATTCTTAATTTTATAACGGAACTCCAATAATGGATCCTTTACACCTTGTCACATCTCAAATATTTTTATTTAGGAATATTGGTCATTAATCATCTACTGTCTCTTAACCTCTTAACCGTTATAATACCGTCCATCTCTTTACTATTCATGGTCTCATTGTACTTTTCTCCTCATCTCGTAACCAAGAGACATCACTTGCATCCCTCCATCTCTTAATCATCTCATGTCTTAACTATTCATTCAATTTCATTTTTTATTTTTATTTCCAACAAATTCAATTAATAAAAACACAATTCATTAAATAAAATAAAATTACAATTTAAAATTAAAAAAATAAAATATACACATAATTAAAATCCTAAAATAATAAAAAAGACATAATTTAAAATACAATTTAAAATCCTAAAAATAGATAAAAAAACTACTCCGCCGGCGAATCATCCCGCAAAGGCGGTGGGGGCGTAATACCAAGTTGTCCCGCTAGATACACAATGTCATTATGATGGGCTTGAAATTGGATAGGCGTCATGCGTGAAGTGTCCGCCATCGTGGTGGTGAAGTACGTGGACATTAGGGTGTTCGGCAGCCCTTGGGAGCCGGCCTGCCTTGATTCGCTTCGGCCCCTCCCCCTCCCTCTAACCGCCTTCGCCGCCTTGGTCCCTTGCAGCCGACGTCATGTATCGGAGGAGCCTCTTACATCGGCTGTCGGGCCCCAAACCTCTTCTGAGGTGTTGCCTCCTCTGACTATGTGTTCACGTTAGGAGTTGAAAACTGAGTCTTGAAGGAGTGTGATTACATCACAGGCTCTATCATGATAATTACAAGTGTGGTTTCATAGGAAACTGCTAAGGTAGATGTTCATCTCAGTTACTTTCTAATAGCTTTGACCGTGATTCCGAGTATGCCTATGAGTATTATATTTTATTATGGTTACTCTAGACATGTGTCTAACTCGAGGGAAACACGATCTGATAAAGCTAAGCAATCATATAGAGAGGAAGTATGAAATTAATTAAGGAAAAAGTGCGCAGCGTGACATTATGGTTACCAAGATATCATCAGAGAACAACCTGACAGAATTATTCACAAAATGCCTGTATGGCAACATGTTTTACACATGAGGTGAAAAGTATGGTAGTTCGATATATCATGGTCCGAGACCTGCTTAGAGTATAAGTGGGAGAGTTTTGGCAGTGGGTATACTCGAAAGCATGATTTTGAGTATAAGTGGGAGATTGTTAGGATTGGTATACTGAAAAGCATATTTCGAGCATGTTGCACGGATAGAATTGCTTGTATACAATAAATTCTACAATCCACTTTTAACCCAAGGCGAGAAGAAGTAATTTTATCGCATTGATGTTTGCTTGTGCATTTATAAGATGTTTCTCAAACATTTAAATGTATAAGAAGCAAATAAGTCTAATTCTTCTACATAGTAGACTGGTCGTGAACGACGTTCACAGAAGGTGACGCAGTCGGTTCTTTGTAGAAGAGAAATAGAATTTCACAACCTAGATAGGCTTTGGCTACCTATCGTGAAAGGTTGCAGTGTCACTCCGCATGTTTCCATACTTTAGGAAATAAACGACACTGATGTGGTATAGCACTGAAGGATCTAACAATTGAGATAAGTCTTTCTTGCTATTTACTGAAAGACGAGGTCTCGGTGATTGTTATTTCTTAATCATTGTTGACATAACATTGAGCATACGATATTGATTATGCACTACTTTGATTTATCAAATGGTGCGGATTTTTCGCAATCCAAGAATCCTGATATCTTGGATAGTGGTGATCAATGTCTAGAGGTGCTAGTATTGTTATTGCAATGAATCGTGTGCTGGGTGAGTCCAGTTTGTAATATCCTCAAGAGGTGTTCGGAAAAGGTTTTATTATTCAGAAACCCGGCCGGTTGGAATTTATTCCAGAATAATAAATAAAGATTTTGAACTAGACAACTCTTGGAAAAATATATTAATTAATTAAAGTCAAATAGCAGACTTAAATTGATTAATGGATATTTATATCTTTAACATGGGAAATAATAAATTAAAGAGGTAAAAGCCCGGATTACTCGTAATTTGGGATTGGACGGGCAGTCAATATTATTATACTATAGTGGATGATAATAATATTCTGTTTGGACTTGTATTAAATTGGGGCTCAATTTAATTAGTAAAAGTCCAACAGGTTTGGCCCAAGTCCAACCTCCATGGATCCCTAATCTGGCCCATCATAACTCAATATAAAAGGAGATTAGAAAGGAGATTTAATGTGATTTAACACATAAATTTTCGTGCTCCCCTCTGGGAGTGGACGAAAAGTCAGTTTTCTCAAAAACTGATATTCTGTCTTCTTTCTATTCAAGCCCTTTTCGATTCTGACAAGCTTTGTCCACCCAAAGGTCATTATCTGAGTTCGGGATACAGATTAGAAGATTTGTGGTCGAGTACGAAGATCTTCATGTGGAGAAGGAGCAAGCAATCGTCGATTCTTTGGAGAATCAGATCGGTAACCCTAATCCGTAGAATATCATGAATTAGGGTTTAATTCCTTAAAGCATGATTTATGTGCGTTCTTGTATGCATTTTTGATTGTTTAACATGTGGTTAATTGATCCCATAATCAGTCAAATAGATCTGGATGCATGATTTATTTGTTTATGCATGACTTCCGCTGTGCAAGGGGCACCAAACCCCAGCAGAACAGAGTCATTGTCTCCTTGCGGCTGTATGGATGACGACCTAGATCCTCCTCGTCCTCCTTGTCCTCCACGGCATCGAATTCGTGACCCCCGGAGCTTCCACCGCCTCGTCCTCCTCCGTCTCCTCCTCTTCTAGCTCCTATCAGAAGGTTTTCCGAAGTGTGTTCATCTGGAAAAATTTTCCTAATTTGGGATAATCCCTGCGTTTGCCCATACCTCGGGGCAGAGGGACGATAGTATGCATCCACATCAAAATATGGTGTTTGGTACGCCGCCGGCGTCGACGACCCTTGGGTGCCCGGCGATGAATCGGAACCGGAACCACCCAAAACATTGTACATGCCCCCCGTCGCCAAACGCGTTCAAGTCAAAGCCGTTAGAGTTTCCGTCACCGAACATTTTTACAGAAATTGGAGATGAAAGAGAGATGATTTGAGAAGAATAATAGATATGTGTTTGTGTGTAGAATGAGAATGAAAGAGGATAGGAGTATTTATAGAATAAAAAAAGAAATAAAATTATTACCGTTACAATGGTAATATTACCGTTTTATTAAAAAAAATCTAAAAATCGAATTTAAAAAAAAAATGCGTCAGCATGATGACGCCCACTCGCGGGCCTGCGAGTGGGCGTCACGCCTAGCGCCAACGCTCGCCAGCTGCATCTCCCGGGCGAGACACGGAACGAGACAACGACGAGATGGAGAGGCTTGCATCGCTATCTCGATGCGGTCTCGTCTCCCCCGAGACCGAGCCCGCATCGAGACGCGATGTGGATGCTCTTAAAATCATGATTTTTAATCAAAATTTGATATTTTTCATGACTTATTAGATTTAATTCAATATGAATAAATATATTTATTGTATTTTAAAATTTATGTGAATTTGTACATAGTCAGGTTAAATCATAAAAATAAAACATTGATATATCAAAATGAAAACAATAAGCATTCTAACCAAATCCAATTTGAAAGACAAAATTTACAAATATCTCAATTCGCAATATCTTTTAAAATTTGATAATTTTACAAGATATCATAGTTCAATAGAGTATAATTTAAAATATTTTTCTGCTAAAACAACTAAGAATTACAAAGAAAAAAATGATAGAACTAGAGAAATTCACAAAATAATATTACTATGATTGAAATTGTTTATTGGGAAAAAATAAAATATCTCAAAGTTTGTGTATTTAAATTGGAAAGATGTAAAGTTTTGGAAAAAATAAGAAAATGTAGAAAGTTAGTATACTTGCAAGCTAATAATATGTCATATGGATTTGACATCTTTCACCATATAGGTGGCAATGTGCCAAGTGTGCT
This sequence comes from Salvia hispanica, assembly GCF_023119035.1. Lineage (NCBI taxonomy): Eukaryota > Viridiplantae > Streptophyta > Magnoliopsida > Lamiales > Lamiaceae > Salvia > Salvia hispanica. The sequence goes on from NC_062970.1 coordinate 14,227,944, forward strand.
ACATAGCAACTTTGATTTGGGTGGAATTATTTGTTGGATGAAAATCAGAAAATGTTAGAAAAAATTTATGTGATGAATGAGATATTAAAGTACGATTTTTGGAAGAGTTAGAGGATAAAGAAAATGAAAAAAATAAAACAATGATAAAACAATATTTGGAGAAGTGGAAATTTTATTAATTGTTTAATTAATATTTTATTAAAAAAATTCAACGTTTATAAACAACGCCACTCCGGCGAATGGGGTTCACAAAACAACGTAGCGCGCCAGAGAGGAGACGCTGGATCGTTCATTCCCCCGCGCGAAGCTCTTTGGGACGAGACTCGTGCAACAATGTATCTGTTGGAACTGGCAGCAGAAGCGGGCGCGTAAATAACAATCACATAATAATCAGATCTATTTAGCAGATTATTTAGACAAAACCTATTCGCGTAATTATCACTGTATCATGCTCATAACTTGAATTAATCATGCTTTAAGAATAATGAAATCTAAAACATGCTTTTCTACGGAGCAGAAAAATACCTAATTAATTCTCCAAAGAATTGAAGATGGCTAGCTTCTTCTCCACGTGATGCTTTGAGTACTAGACCACAAATCTTCTCTCTGGTTCTCGAACTGTATCCCAATATCAGTGTGGGCTGATCTTACTGGAATACTAGGACTTAAATAAAGAAGAAAGAAGAAATCCTTTTTGGAATAGGAGAGGAATTCGAAAATCTCCTCAGCTGGGGAAGGGGAATTTTCGAAAATTACAATAATAAAAATTGTGTTTTTCTGTCTCCTTTATTCTCCTATTTATATTAAGTTCCTTTTGGGCCCAGACAGGGATCTATGGAAGGTTTTGGATATGGGCTCATCCAATTTACTTTTTACTAATTAAATTGAACCCACAATTTAATATAAGTTATAATTGGAATATTACGAGCAGCCACTACAGAAGTAATATTGAACTCTCCCCATCCAAATCCGAAATTACAAGTAATCCGGGTTTCCGTTCATCTTTCATTTCCCGCGCTTAAGATAAAAATGTCCATTAATTAATTAATATTTGCTATAGACTTAATTGATTAACTTCTTATTAATTCCAAGAGTGGACTTAGCATGAAACGCTTATTTATTATTCATAGAGTAATCACACTCCAACTAGCTAGGTTCCGAATAATAAAACCTTGTTTCGCGCTCCTCTTGAGAGGACATTATCAAACGAGACTCAGCTCGCGCACGATTCAATATAATAGCAATCCTAGCACCGCTAGATATTGATCACCACTACCCAATATATCAGGATAATTGGGTTATGAAAAACCCGCACTATTTGATAAGTCAAAGCAGTGCATAATCAATACCGTATGCTCAATGCTAACCTACATTGACTAAGAAATAAATATTTATCAAGACCTCGCTTTTCAGTAGATAGCCTAAGGCAAGTCTTGCTGTTAGATCCGTTCAGTGCTATACCACACCAATGTCATCTTATTTCAGTAAGGCTTAGAAATATGCGGACTGACATTGCAACCTTTCTCGTTGGATAGTCAAATTCCAACTAGGTTGTGAAATTCATCTTTTTCTTTGTTTAGAACTGACCGTATTACCTTAAAGTGGACGACGCCCACAACCGGTCTACTAAAACAAAGACTTAGACTTTGTTAGGTTAACTTAAGCATTTAAACATGCATTAACATCCATTAAATGTAAAACATAACAACATTATGACAAAAAATAATCTGTTTTATTTATTGGAAAATAAAATAAGAGTTTTACAGTATTCAATCACTCGAAACATGATTTCTAGTATACAAACTCTAACAGTATCGCCCCGGCGAGATGAGACCGAGCCACCGGCAAGCACCGTTGCAGATGCCCTAACCTCTTTTCTACACAAAAGGTAAATATGTAGTTGTTTTTTATACCATTTTTAATTTATTTTCTTCGATTCCTTGCAATTCACTATTTTTAAGAAGATATATTTTACATTTAAAATAAAGGAAATAAGAAATATATCTTTTTTATTTACATATTATTTTCCTTAGAGATCTTTTAGAGAACGTGGTGCTTTTTTTATATAGACTATGTCATTTTATTCCAATTCTCCTATTTTTTTAGTTTCCACATTATCCTTATGCTATTTATAAACACATTAATAAACATTTTCTTTTTCTTTGAACTTGTATCCTCGATATTAAATAATTTTGTGAGTATTGATTTTATATAAAACTTAAATTTATCTTTAAATTTTTTGTTTCTTCTTTACTGTATCAATTATTTTCCATTGTTTTTTTTTAAATTCTATTTTTGTCAATTTTCAAAATTTTATTTAACCATGCTTGAACTTTTAAATACTTTAGTTAAAAAGAATATTTTAACCGAAAACGATAATAATTATTTTTATCAATTAATAATACATTGAATGAATAATTTTTTAGTGACATATGGATATGACTTTGAGGAAATTCAACTGAATGTTGGTAGCTACAAATAGTGAAATGAATAAAATGAGATTATTAAATCTATTGACGTACATTTTTTCTTTAAATAAACTTATATTGTTACACTTATTTTGCAAAAAATTCAAATATCATATATTGCATATAAAATTAAGATTGAAATACTGAAATACGCGAAAAAATAATCTTTAGAAAACCGTAAAATCAAAAGTAGAAATAAAATAAAAAAAATAGTAAAATTATGTTAATATAATAGGATTATATTTTTAAATAAGACAAGTAAAATTAAAAAGAAAAATTATTAAGAATAGAAAAGTTCCGAAAACGATACAGGATTGGTTTTAATTTTTAAAACATCATGTTAATTAGGCGGTGATGTGTCTTTTGAAAAAAAGCTGTGACTTGTGAGCCTGTGAATAACAATATTATTAAAAGAGACAGAACTGTATTGATAAGTAAACTTGATAAATAAAATTGTACTGCAAACTGTTTAAATTAATTAGGTGCACTATATGTCGTGTATCCAAACTCCAAAGTCGAAACCCATTTCATCATTATCTCTATCTCTATCTCTATCTCTATCTCTATCTCTATCTCTATCTTGGCCTTACTGTTTATTAGTGGTTCTTCACAAAGGCAAATAGTTTTACCGAAAAACAAAATAAAAAACTATTCTCTGTTCGAGTGCTGATTGACGAAAGTAGATCTCTAATTGCCTTAACTATTCTCTAATTGCTTTTTTTACCTTTAATTGCAAATTATTGCCGACAGCTAAATTATAATGTGGCCCTACCACTCATTGACACGATGAAAAGAAACATTTTTTTCATCACAAATAAATCAGTACGTACTCATTTTAGGTTATTCTGTTATTACAAAAATAAATACAATCAATCTCTTTAACTTTATAATATGAGCAGTATTTCTCCTAATTTACTCTATTTATACGGGGTCCTATTCTAATGCTTTTAGCACCCTAATCCAAAATCAAGACTAAATCTCCACCCTTGGATTTTAAAATGAGTGGATGAGATTAAAGCTCACAAAATCTCAATAAATAGTAGACAAAATATCAACAAAAGGGTAATATCGTCATTATGTTATCATATGATAATTTTCGTGAGTGTTTTTTATATCAACATTGTGTATTACAAATATCAACAATATGACATTGGAATATCAACTCATTTTTATTGAAATTGGACATGCATAATATTGAGATTTTGCCTACAATATATTGAGATTTTTTTGTTGCATTTGTTGAAAATAGCGCTATGCTTATCAACATGTACGAAAATTGAAATATAATTGATCAAATTTCATCACCCGAACATCGTCGGAACATATGCAATTGAGATCTCGTTGGAATCCTTATTAAATTATCTTTAATTTGATATATTTTTTGCGAAAAAATAATTTGAATTGAGAGAGTTACGTAAATTTAAAGATTTGAGATGATTTTGAGGAGAGAGAAAGTAGTTAGTTATAATTACTATATATAGGATTTGACATTAATATCTTTTTAATTTAATTAATAATTATTTAAATTTAAAATATATTACACTTGGCATCATATTAACCACAAGATCTTCTAATCTAATGGTTGAAAATTGATCTCAATTTAGGATCGGTAATTAGTTAGCAACTGATTACATCCCATCTATATGGAGTATACTATTATATTTCATGATCAAAAGAAATGTATCAACTACAGAGTTTATTTGATTTACCTTCCATATGTCCAATATTTCACATGGATTTATCGGCTAAGAATTTTACTACTAGTATTAGTTTGTGAGAAGTTGTTGGGATGCTATTTTCTAATGGTTACCGAATTTAAATCATTTTTAAGGGCAAATTTTAATTTAAAAATACGCTGAGTGAATTTTTATATTTCAATTATGTGATTGTTATTCACATGCAGAAAAGCAAGCAGCTTTATGTTTATTTGTTGTTTAGCTAAAAGGAAATTGTGAGTGGGGAAGTAGCAGTATTTGTGTCGTTTAGGTAGTGGAAGGCAGCTGCAAAGATTCATGAATAATTGCTATGTAGCCATGTAGGGTCATTCTTGAATTCAAAAGTCTATATCCTTACTATTGCATTGTTAATCTAATTCAAGAAAGCTTCAAAATATTTCTATCTTATATCACACTAGTCTTCTACTTTCATCTCTACAAATTTATCCCATTTTTGTTCACACTTTTCATACATTCAGCCTCTTAGCATGGCGGCTTATGCATCTCTGATTTCTCTTATGAGAGTGATAGACGATATTGAAACTCATCCATCCCCTCCAATTTCTCTCGATAAACAACAAGTTGAATCTCTCACTAATAAACTTGTCTTTTTGCAGGAATTCCTCGAAAGTTATAACTCTCCTTTTGCATACAGCAACGAAGCAGATCCTTTGGAGATGCGCATTGTAGATGCAGCTCATGCGGCTGAAGATGTGATTGAGTCATATATAATTGACACTATTCACCTTTCTGCAGCCACAGCTGCGAATGGCGGTGGCGGTGATGAACAAATCAATTGCATCAACTTCTATAGCGATATGCAAAATGTGATAGAAGAAATTGATTTGATCACAAAAGAGGCGCCTTTGATAACGAGGGAGAAGGAAGAGAACAAGAGGATGGTGGGTGTTTATGGGGTAAGAGGTATCTCACTATATTTGATGATATGTGGAGTATAGATGTGTGGGATAGGTTGAAATTTTCCTTTCCTGATTGCAGAAGTGAGGGTAGTCGGGTAGTAGTCACAACTAGGATGTCGAATTTGGCTGCCCATTTGACTACTTCCTATGGCCTTTTTAAAATGAGATTTCTGGACGAGGTTAGTAGTTGGACTTTGTTCTCCAAAACTGTATTTAAAGACCAAAGTTTTCCTACTCATCTTGAGCAAATTGGAAAGAAAATTGTGAAAAAGTGTAACGGACTTCCTTTGGCGATTGCTGTGACAGGCGGTCTAATGACAAAGTCCGAACACACACTAAAATATTGGGAATACATAGAGAAAAACTTAAGTTCAATCGTGAATTCCGATAGTGATGATTATTGCTTGAGAATATTGAAACTGAGTTATAATCATTTGCTTGTACATCTAAAGCCTTGTTTTCTATATATGGGAGTGTTTGAGGAAGACCATGCAATTAGTGCTTCAACAATTGTCAAGCTATGGATTTCTGAAGGATATATAAAACCGATAGATAATAAAAGCTTGACAACAATTGGCAAAGAGTGCTTCAAGGAGTTAATTGATAGAAATCTCATTCTAGTTGATGAGTTGGGGTTACATGGGAATGTAAAATATTGGAAAATTCATGACTTACTAAGAGATCTATCTACGAAAGAAGCTAAAAAACAGAGGTTTTTTTTATATTTTGAGAGAACAGAGTCATCAAGGAGCAATTAGGCAACACCGCATTGTTATTCCGAGTTACACTTCAAAGGAAAATATCCGCAATTCCTTGGACTCTATGTCACATGTTCGGTCTAATGTACGTCATATATATGGAGTTTCAGAATTGCCAAATTCTAGGTTTTTGAGGACACTATATGCATGTGATAACACATATACAAGTTCCTGCTACTTTTATTCCCTTGAAAATGTGTTTACTATGATGAATTCACGGTACCTTCGTTGTTGGGCTAATTGGGAGTCTGTGATTCCTTCGATCAACCTGCTTTGGAATCTACATACACTAATTATTAAGTGTACTAAAATATTTATTGCACCAATTGAAATTTGGGAAATGCATAAACTTAGGCATGTTGAGTTTTCCTCAAGGAATTTGCATCTCCGAGCATCAACAATGATATTATTATCATGGAGAATCTCGAAGTGCTCAAAGGAGTGGATGATCCCAGTATAAGTGAAGATGTTGTTAAAAGAATTCCCAATATCAAGAAACTGCAAATGGTATGCAATGCAGAACTACTTGAGAGAGTGAGTTATGCCAGCTATCTTGAATGTTTTAGTAAACTGGAATCCTTGAAGCTCTCGGTTGCCTACTCGAGGGGGAAAAAGGATCTGCTGAAGATGAGTTTTCCACCCTCCCTTAAGAAGTTAAATCTTTGTATCCCAATTACTTCTGAATGGGAAGACATACTACCAACGATAGGTTCCTTACCACTTCTTCAGGAGCTCATATTAAATTATGGTCGATTGAGAACACGCAAGTGGGAAACAATTGAAGGTCAGTTCCCAGTCTCAAGTCATTAAAATTGTGGGAGTGTAATGATCTAGAAAAATGGATAATGTTAGAGAGCTCCCACTTTCCTGTTCTTCAAGAGCTTTATCTTGGTCTGTTTAAAGAATTGAAGGAGATCCCTTCTGAAATTGGAGAAATACCCACATTCAAATCAATTGAATTGCACCGTTGCAATGAATCAGTGATGTTGTCAGCTAAACGGATCTTAGACGAGCAAGAAGAATTACATGGAGACCAACCAGACCTTCATGTAAGTGTTGCAGTTTCAAAATTTGATGAAGATGAAGCTAAAGCGGTGCAAGAGTTGGCAAGTTCCAACTTTAAGGTTACTATTAAGTAAATAGTTCTATACGTTGATTGCCCTCTTTTTGTGTTTATCCCCTAAGTTAGTCAAGTCTTTTTTCGTGTTGATATTTGTTTGTGAACTTAAATTGATCAGTTTTCATTTATCATTCTACGGATTTGGAATTGCTTTGATACATGACAGTTTTTGAAGCAGAAAAAAATGCAGCTTGTTTATGTCAGACATGTACCTTCTAAATTATTGAGCATATGATATAGTGGTAAATTTCCAATTTGTATACATTTTGCATCTAAAACTGTTGAGTCTGTCGATAAAAAAAAATTGTTTAAATATTTTTTGTCGCCATCTGAAACGCTAAAACCCAGATTGATACAAGTGAGAGCCAACCTTTAAAATAGAACTAGTGTCTCATCTATACATGACATATTATATTTCGTTGAGATTAAAGAAATTGATGCTCTTGACGATTAAATCTTTGGATTTAATGCCCTTGATAATTAATTAATTTGAATAAGCTCAACTCAATTAATCAAAATACTATCATATAGGAGGCCCAAATATCATCTTTTTCATTCACGTTCCTCTCATACTAATGTTCAACTTAATATGTGAACTAATTGCCTTGCAAGTTGTGACATTCTCAACGCAACCAAAAGTCAAAAGATGGTCATTGGTTCAAGATTATAATATGCCCATGGTATACAATTAGGGAGCAGTTCACAAGGATAAGGGTATCATCAAATTTCTACCAAGTGTTGACAAAAAATTACTAGATGCCATGGAAATAATGTTTGTGATCATATTCTTGCCATTATTTTTGTTTCTGTATTTCGCAACTCAATATCTGCTCAACAAGCTGCGAAATCTGCCGCCATCTCCATGGATAAACCTCCCCGTCATCGGCCACGTGTACTTGCTGAAGAAGCCTCTCCACAAAACCCTAACCGCCCTCTCCCGAAACCACGGCCCGATTCTCTCACTGCAGCTCGGATCCCGCCGCGGCGGAGTGCCTCTGCACGGCCAACGACGCCGTCCTCGCCAACCGACCGCGCCTCTCCGTCGGAAAACACCTAGGATACAACTACACCAGCATCGTGTGGGCCCCCTACGGCGACCACTGGAGGAACCTCCGCCGGATCTCGTCGATCGAGCTCCTCTCCTCTCACCGCATCCAATCGCTGTCTCAGATCCGATCCGACGAGATCCGGCGCCTCCTCCGCGCTCTCTACGCCGCCGATCCGGGCGGCGCCATCGAGATGCGGACGGCCATCTTCGAGCTCCTGTTCAATTCGATGACGAGGATGATTCTCGGGAAGAGATACTATGGCCGGAACGAAATCGATTCAGAGGAGGCTAGGGAGTTTCGAGAGATTATCGATGAGATGCATAAGGTGGCCGGAAAATCGCCGGCGGTGGATTTTTTCCCGTTCCTCAGATGGTTGGGGAGATCGGAAGATCCATGTAAAGGCGTACATGAGAGAAGGGACAAACTATTGCAGAATTTGATAGAAGGAATTCGTGAGCGAGGTGAAAAACCGCAGGGGAAAACGATGATCGAAGTACTGTTTTCGCTTCAACAAACCGATCCTCAATACTACACCGATGAGATCATCAGGAGCCTCGCCGCGGTACCTTCTTTGTCTCCAACTTGACCTTTATTGTACACATTTTATATTCCTAAGTCCTAACATTTAAATGATGAGAAAAGATCTGTATGTATCAAAATAATAAAATCAATCACAGTAGTATTTTATTGCGATCAGAATGAGTACAAAATAACGAATTTAACAGAGGACATGAGTGAGTCACAAAGGCTGTGACAATGAAATCGAACCGAATTGGATTTTCCTGTTTGATTTAATAGATGTAGAGCTAATTTCTTATCCAGAATTGAAGAAGATGAACAGTATTTTCTTAACTCCTTATTAATCGTATTTGGATGATTTTGAGATCATTGGACTTTCCACAAATATTGCCAGATCATTGCATAGAGATGTTTTGTCGATTGTTGACTGTTACATTTATTTTGTTGCAAAAGTCTTGTTGTTTATGGTATATGATGTAGGTATATGTGTTCCTTAGGTACTTCTTCAAGCAGGCAGTGACACTTCAGTGGCTACAATGGAGTGGGCAATGGCACTCCTACTCAACAATCCATCAGTCCTAAACAAGGCTCAACTAGAAATACACAATCTTGTAGGTGACAGCCGCATGCTCGATGATTCCGATCTACCGGGGCTTCCCTACCTCCGGTGCATAATAAGTGAAACCCTAAGGTTATACCCTGTGATTCCGTTGCTCCTTCCCCACGAATCGTCTGAGGACTGCACTATCGGAGGGTTCCACATACCACGTGGGACAATGGTGCAAATCAATGTGCGGGCTATACACAATGATCCCGATATTTGGGAGGACCCCCTCGAGTTCAGGCCCGGGAGGTTTATGCACGAGGAACGAGGCATCAATAAAGAAAGATTGGAGCATGTTCCTTTTGGGGCAGGAAGGAGAGGGTGCCCCGGAGAGGCCTTAGCAATGAGTATGATTGGGTTGGGGTTGGGATCACTTATTCAATGTTTTGATTGGCAAAGAATTAGTGGTGATGATTTTGAGGATATGAGTGAAAGTGGAGGAGTTGTTACAGCCAAGGCTCACCCACTCTTGGCTAGGTGTTGGCCTAACTCAACCATGGTTCATGTTCTTTCTCAACTTTGATTATGGTTTTAGATTAATATAATAGTAAGCACTTTAGTCCAAAGTAGTCCTCATATCTAAATACTCCTAATTGATACATTACTAGTTTGATTTCAGATTTTTGTTCAAATCCTGCATTTTGAACTTTCATTACACTGGAAAATCCAAAAATAACTTTTTATTGTCAAATCCGATTTTATTAAATAACAAAATTATGGTTTCGTTCATTAAGTCGGAAAATTGCTAAAGATTTTCGATATTCTTTTTCATTATCCACAAAGAAGGTGATATTCTTTTTCAAATTTTATATTCTGAAATGTATATACATGTTTTTTGATTTCTAATCATTAGGAAAATTTACAAATTCCTTTTATATATCCATTTTTCCACTAATGTTATACTATATGCTATGGGGATGTGTTATATTGTTAATCCACCCTTAAATTGTTAATTATAACTAAATGATAGACATTAAATCATTAAATCAAGGTACGAGATCATTAAGCCACGAGTACCAATATAGTGCAAAAAAAATGTCAATTAAGGGTATTAAGAGCACTAGCAGTGGACAGTGGTTACCTCTCTCCGGAGCCCATCTCAGGGCCTATCTCCATTTTCTCCTGCCACGTCAGCAAGCTCATCTCAGAGCCTATCTCCCTACAATGAGAGCCCATTCCAGAGCCTATCTCAAAGCTCATCTCATTTCCACATCATCATTATTTTAATATTTCTCTTTTAATTGTTTGTGTAATTAAAAGATAACATAATATATGACAAAAAATAAACTTTATTTAAAAACGAAAGAAAACATAAATAAAACATCCAACATTAAAAAAACAAAAAAAAAAAGATAAAAACATAAAAAACAACGGAAATTGAAATTGAAACTAAGATTGGATTGGGAAAATGTGAATTGATGGGTGATGAAGCATACATAGTGGATTAAAAATTTATTAAAATTTATAAAAAAAATTAAAAAATAAAAAGGAATATCGGTTCCATGATCGGCCCGAGTTCCCGCAATGGAGGCACATCGCAGGGCCGATATGAGCATCGGCTCAGCCAATTACACATGACAATTTATAGACTATTAGAGCTCCAAACTTCTTTAGTCTTAGAATAGTTGTAGTCAGCAATTAAAGGATGAGTTAGCAATTTATCACACCCCATAATATGCTATAAGTATTATATTCAGTGTTACCCAAAAATATAAACATTAAAAAATTTAAATATAAATATATTTTAATCTTATAAACATCTCTTGTTTAAGTAAAAACTATTCCTTGCAACTATCTTTATATATTTGAGTTGATAGTGAATAATTACTCCATCCGTCCTTAATAATTCGTCATCATTTGACCCGGCACGGGTTTTAAGAAATATTATAGAAATTGGGTTGAAAAAGTTGGTAGCATGTGAGTCCTATTTTTATAAATTAATTTTATAATAAAATGTGATTGTAAATGAGTTAGTGGAATGTAGGAACCACTACTAAAAATGATAAAATTGAAAGGTGACAAATTTTTAGGGATAGACGAAAAAGGAAATATGTGATAAATTTTCAGGGACAGAGGGAAGTACAAAATTTAATATAAAATTGATAAAATACTAAGAGATAGAAAAATATAATTTAAATATTATCTATAAATATATAAAGTCACGAGTTTTTGGCAAGATAATTTTGGCGCCCCACTTAATTAAATGTTGCCAAAAGTTTATTTCTTTTTATTTGACGTTATCTTAAAATATTATATCACTATCTTTTGATCATGCAATACACTAATATACACCAAATATGATAAATATAATTACTACCCAATGAATAAAAATGTTTTGCACATTGGATAATGTGATAAATATATTTATACAATTTGCTTTATATTTATTGACAATAACAAGTTGATGTGAATGGACAAGAAAAAAAAGTAAACTGACATTTTGCAATGAAATAAAAAAAAGTGATTGACAGCTCTAATTTACGAAAATGAAAAATGATAAGAAAATACTATTCCATGAAGATAATCTAAGAGTGTCCACTATAAGGGAGCCGCGGCCGGGCCACGGGAGAGCCGCGAGCCGTGGCTCCCTATAGTAACTGGGGTGGGCAGCCGCCGGGGGGGGGTTGGACACGGGAGCGCCACGATCGTGGCCCGGCCGCGGCTCTTGGGCGGGAGCCGTGGCCCTCCTATTGTATTGGCCACGAGCCGCGGCTCTCCATATTTTTTGATTTTTTTTTAAATTCTATAAGTATACACATTTTTTTACCTCATTCCTACACAAATTCTATAAATATACCCGTTTTTAATTAAAATATACACAAAAATGAAAAAAATAAATTATTTGGTGGCTTGGGCATGTCCACTATAGTGTAAAACATGGGCGTTGGTGGCCCGACCATGATTTTATGGCTTGGCCACGTTCACTTCACATGCCAAAATAAGCTTCCAAGTCCAAGAGAAGATATGATTTTTTTCAATTAGAACAATCTAAAATACACAAGTTTATCAGCAAAATTGACCATTGGTTAAACAACAAGCACAGTTAGTTATTTAGAATGCAATGACCGCTATACATGTACAACACATTGAATTAGTGTACTACTCCCTCCGTCCAAAAATAAGAGTTCCGTTTTTCTATTTTAGTCCGTCCGTGAATAAGAGTCCGATTTAATTTTACCATAAATGGTAATAGGGTCCCACCTTCCACTAACTCATTCCACTCACATTTCATTTAAAACTAATGTATACAAGTGGGACCCTTATTCCACTAATTTTTTTCTATCCATTTTTTTTAACATTTCTTAAAACTCGTGCCGCCCATGAATGAGACTGACTCCTAATGGCGGACGGAGGGAGTAACTACTGACAAAGATTTGGGCCTCTATAAATACCATGATAATACAGCCATGACGAATTTACAAATACAATTAAACTTTTCTCTCCCATTCTAATATACTTGGTTATTCATGTTCATTGACATGTTTCTCATCTTACTTCAATTTATATTTTTCTTAGTGTGTTGTCTTATGTTTTGTTATTTTATTCACAAATAACTTATACAACATCTTCATGACATTTTTGCAGTCACCTGTAAATAATAGAGCAAAAGGGGAACGTGTGAGAAGCTATGAAGAGAAGAAGACACCAATACCTCATCATGTGAAAATGGTATGACTAAATATTTCTAGTCAATAAATTCTAAATAGTACAATTGTTGAGCCATGCAGGTCAGATATTAAGTTGGCAAAAAGAGAATGAGAGGAGTAGAAGTGCAGAAGAGTAGAGAAAGAAGAGAAGAACAGTGAGTAATAGTATCATATACAAAAGATTTTGACAGTTAAATTTTTTTACTAACAATATTTTCCAGTGAATCTGCACTTATAAAAATGGCAAGAAAGCAAATGATAAGGAGGTCGACCAAAAAAGAAGGAAAAATTCAAAAGAAAAACGAATTCAGTGTCCATACCTCCTCAAAAACTTACACGCATTTATGTAATTTAGGTTTGACAGAAACAAAAATAAGTTTTCACATGGTTAAAAGGTATGAGCCTAATATTGCGAGAAGAATGATCACCTTGGACAGATTTAAGGAGTTGGAACTGTTGGCAATCACACGTCCAGATGAGGCTGCTACTAACGCCAACCAATCCATCTGAAGCTCATTGAATGTAGGCATGTGATCAACAACGATTAAATGTGTAAGAATATTTATATTCTTATATGACCTATGTATCTATTGGTTTAAATTAAAGTTCAAGTTTAAAATATTGATAGTTAAAAGGGATTCTAATATTAAAGACGACACCGTAATGGATCGGTTTCGATTAAAGAATTAGAATCGGGTGTATTGATAACCCTCCTCTTTTACCTCTAATTATAGTGTTACAAATATAATATATTATATATATATATATTATATGAAAAGAATACAAATATATGTATGTATGAATTGATTATATATGTGTGTGTTGTCGTACATGCACTAAAGTTGATTATATATTATTATGGCAGTTATTATAGATTAACTGTAATATATATAATTATTGCATGTATATGAATGAATATAGACGTGCATAAGTGTATTGTGAAGAATTAGTTTCTAATCAGTTTCAAAACTAATTCTACCGAATCGGCTTGTCGATTTCCATATTAAAGTAGTATGATTTCCTAATGGGAAGACACCTCCGTTGGTCCCTTCACGAAGAGGCACTTATTGCCTATATAAAGAGATGGTGTGTGCATGAAATAAACACACCAACAAATAACATATACACACATATATAGTTATATACAATATATATAGAAAAGTGCTCTTGATTCTTTGTCCATTAAAGGAATCAAATAAGAAAGCTTGAGGTCAAGGAGAGGAGAATCATCAAAGGTGGATTCAACATCTTCTTCAAAACAAGAAAAGCATGGATGGAGGTTAGTGATCTATCTCCACTTTATAGTCTATGTGTTGTGGTTGAATTAATTCAAATCTAGAATTAGATTTCATTATCGAAATCATTAAAGTTGAAATATGGCTTACAGTTGGTATCAGAGCCAATCTAGATTTGGTTAATTCACCATTTATGTGATTTCAAAATCGAAATTTGAATGGTCATGGATTTTTTGATTTTGATTAAATATGCTTCCGCTTATGTGTTGGGTAATTGTTTTATGAAATATTAAAATATTAGGATATTCTACCCATTAAAGATTTCAATATTTAAATAATATATAACTTGTTTATCACCAAAGTGGTCTTGTTATATTGTATTTATTTATTGAAAATGATAAATGTTAGTTAATTTATCATGATTAAAGAGATGCTATGAATGACATAAAAGTTTGATTGATCAATTAAATTATTATTTATTATCATTTATATGCTTGGAGATCACCCAAAGGTGGATCATTGTATATATTTAATAATACGAAAGGGATTAATCATGTATACTATGTGTCTTATGTAGTATGTATACCCAAAGGCAACATGCTTATTTGATATATGTATGATTTGATTAATTGTTAAAGTACTATGATTTTAGCATCGTTGAAAGTATGTGTATTTAAGTATTGCCCAAAGGTTACATGAATGCATGTTATTTAAGGTATTACTGTTTATGAATCTGTATTAAGGACTCAAGCACTAATAGATAAGTATGTATAAATGTTGCAGCCTCAGCGAATTTGTATGCATCTGCAAACTCTGTCATTAAATTCAATGGGCAAAACTATGGTGAATGGTCTGAACAGATCCGGTTTTCACTGGGTGTAATGGCGTTGGACCATGCCATACTAACAGAAGATGAACCTTCAGCCATAACAGATGAGAGCTCCGAAACTGAAAAGTCTCAACATGAGACTTGGGAGCGATCTAACCGGTTGAGCTTGAATCTTATGAGGATGACGATGGCAGAAAATTTTAAGCCATTGATGCCCAAGACAGAAAGTGCAAGGGAATTAATTGAGAAAATTAAGGAGTGTTCACAATCTGAATTGGCTGATAAGTCAATTGTAGGAAGCTTAATGAGTGAACTTAGTACAAAGAAGTTTGACTGGTCACAACCAATTCATGATCATGTGACAAACATGTCTAACTTGGCGGCAAAGCTAACGACCTTGGGAATGGAGGTTCATGAGCAATTTCTGGTCCAATTTATCATGAACTCCCTACCTATTGAATTTAGCCAGTTCCAGGTGAATTATAACACCATCAAAGATAAATGGGACTTTAAGGAATTAAAGGCTATGTTGGTTCAAGAGGAAGGGAGATTAAAGAAGATGAATGGTCAAGTTGCGAATCTCATAGGTCATGGAGGTGCTAGCTCCAGTAAAGGAAAATCAAGTAAGAAGGACAAGAAGAAGGATAAATCTTTTCTGAAAGGTCCGGAGAAGAAAATCCAAAAGGAAAGGAAGTGTTTCTTTTGCAGGGAAACGGGACACTTCAAGAAAGATTGTCCTAAAAGGAAGGCCTGGTTTAATAAGAAAGGTAAACATAATACTCTTGTTTGCTTTGAATTGAATCTTATTGAAGTGCCTAATAATACTTGGTGGTTAGATTCTGGTGCTACAACTCATGTGTCTCATATTAAACAGGGATTCAGTTCGATCCAACCTATAAAAGGGGTTGAACAATATTTGTTCATGGGAAATAGGATGAAAGCACTGATTGAAGGCATTGGGACCTACAGATTGATCTTGGACACAAGATGTCATGTAGATCTTATAGATTGTCTTTATGTACCTGAATGTGCTAGAAATCTTGTTTCTGTAAGTAGATTGGATGATTTAGGTTTTAAAGTTAAGATTGTAAATGGTGTATTCTCTTTGTACCGAAACGATTACTTTTATGGTAGTGGTACTTTGTATGATTCACTTTATAGATTCAATCTTGATGCAAAATTTCGTGAATCCTTATTTAATGTTGAAAGTCGAGGCATTAAGCGTAATGCGTCAAGTGAAAGTTCGGCTTACTTGTGGCATCAAAGATTAGGTCATATTTCTAAAGAAAGGATTATGAGGTTGGTAAAGAATGAAATTCTTCCTCGATTGGATATTAGTGACCTAAATATGTGTGTAGATTGCATTAAAGGAAAGCAAATTAAACACATTGTAAAGAAATCAGCCACGAGAAGCACTCAGCTTCTTGAGTTAATACATACTGATATATGTGGTCCTTTTGATGCTCCTTCGTGGGATGGTCGAAAATACTTTATCACATTTATTGACGATTACTCACGTTATGGTTACATATATCTACTGCATGAAAAATCTGAGTCAGTGAATGTGCTGAAAATATTCATTGACGAGGTGGAAAGACAGTTAGATAGAAAAGTTAAAATTGTGAGATCGGATAGAGGTGGTGAGTTCTATGGAAAGTATAATGAGACTGGACAATGTCCGGGCCCATTTGCAAAGTTACTCGAAAGTAGAGGCATTTGTGCACAGTATACAATGCCCGGTACTCCGCAACAGAATGGTGTAGCGGAGAGGCGGAATCGTACATTGATGGAAATGGTTAGAAGTATGTTAAGTGGTTGTACTTTACCCCTTTCATTGTGGATTTATGCTTTAAACACTGCAACTTATATGCTTAATCGGGTTCCTAGTAAGGCAGTTCCTAAGACACCTTTTGAACTGTGGACGGGAAGGAAACCTAGCTTAAGGCATATTCGTATTTGGGGTTGCCCAGCAGAAGTAATGTTGTATAATCCACATGAAAAGAAACTTGATTCAAGGACCGTCAGTGGATTTTTCATTGGCTATCCGGACAAATCAAAGGGGTATACTTTTTATTGTCCTAACCATAGTACGAGAATAGTTGAGACGGGAAATGCTAGGTTCATTGAAAACGGGGAAATTAGTGGGAGTGGTGAACCTAGAAAGGTGGATATTCAAGAAATCCACGATAAGGTTCATCCACATGTTGTTGCACCAAATATTATTGTTCCTATTGTATCACAATCAAATGACACAATAGAACAACATGATAATGTGCAAAACTCACTAACCGAAAATGAAGTAATTGAACCTGTTACAATTCAAGAAGCGAATAGTGAACCACAAGAAACTTTGAGGCGATCGGTAAGGGAAAGAAGATCTGTCATTTCAAATGACTATGTGGTTTACAGTATTGAAAGTGAATGTGACTTAAGCCTTGATGAAGATCCAATCTCATTCCGACAAGCCATGGAAAGTGAAGATTCTGAAAAGTGGTTGATTGCCGCAAAAGATGAAATAAAATCTATGGGTGATAACAAAGTTTGGGACTTAGTAGAATTGCCTAAAGGTTTTTAAACCATTGGTTCTAAATGGATTTTTAAAACATAACGTGATTCGAAAGGTAACATCGAAAGATACAAGGCTCGCCTTGTTGCTAAAGGCTTCACCCAAAAGGATGGCATTGACTATAAAGAAACCTTCTCTCCAGTTGCAAAGAAGGATTCTTTAAGAATTGTTTTGGCTTTGGTGGCTCATTATGATCTCGAGCTACACCAAATGGATGTAAAGACCGCCTTTCTAAATGGAGAACTTGAAGAGGAAGTTTATATGAACCAGCCCGAAGGATTTTGGCAACGGGACAAGAACACTTAGTATGTAAGTTGAGGAAGTCAATATATGGACTAAAACAAGCTTCTAGACAATGGTATATAAAGTTTAATGATATCATTGTATCATATGGTTTTGTAGAGATCATTGTTGATCGATATATCTATGTAAAAATCAGTGGGAGTAAGTTTATAATTTTAGTCTTATATGTTAATGATATTTTGCTTGCTGCAAATGACATGGGTATGTTACATGATGTGAAGAAATATCTCTCTAAGAACTTTGAAATGAAAGATATGGGAGATGCATCTTATGTGATCGGAATAAAAATATTTCAAGATAAGTCACAAGGATTATTAAGTTTATCTTGGAAAGGATATATCAATAAGATTTTAGAGAGATATAGAATGGAAAAGTGCTCTGTAGGGATTGCTCCAATTCAGAAGGGAGACAAGTTTAGTAAAATGCAATGTCCTAAAAATGAATTGGAGCGTAAGGAAATGGAAAGAATTCCATATGCATCAGTGGTTGGGAGTTTGAACTATGTTCAAACATGTACGCGACCAGATATCACCTTTGCGGTTGGTATGTTTGGTCGATATCAAAGTAATCCCGGAATGGATCACTGGAAGGCTGCAAAGAAAGTCCTCAGGTACTTGCAAGGCACTAAAGAGCACATGCTTACGTATAGAAGATCCGATAATCTAGAGGTCATTGGATATTCAGATTCAGACTATGCCGGGTGCGTTGATAGTAGAAAATCGACGTTTGGCTACTTGTTCCTTTTAGCCGAGGGGGCAGTATCATGGAAAAGTGGAAAGCAGTCTGTCATTGCTACTTCCACTATGGAAGCCGAATTTGTGGCATGCTTTGAGGCCACTGTTCACGAATTGTGGTTGCGGAACTTTATTTCAGGGCTTAAAATTGTCGACTCTATAGCTAGGCCGCTGAAAATATATTGTGATAATTCCGCAGCTATCTTCTTTTCAAAGAATGATAAGTACTCGAAAGGGGCTAAGCACATGGAGCTAAAATACTTATCTGTTAAAGAAGAAGTGCAGAAACAAAGAGTGTTCTTTGAGCATATTAGGACGGATATGATGGTAGCGGATCCGTTAACTAAAGGACTACCAAAATGTTTATTGGCCATGTAGAGCGTATGGGTATTATAGATAAAGCCTTGCTATTTTAGTTGTATTATGCTTGTAAAGTGTAAGACACTTTGAATTCAATAAAACTTATGTTTCTGTTTATTAAATATGTTATCATTATAGTTTGTATACAATTATGGTTGTTGGATAACATATGATGAATTGAGAATAAAAGTTCATCTCAATGAAAGGACAATGTAAAGTTGGAATTGATTTGTGATACATGGAAGGAATCATGTCGCTTAATGATGTGTGACCGCCATGATTCGATCAATTCTAATTTTATCATGGTATTTAAAGGATATTTTGAACTTGATATAAAAGTGCGCATTATGGTTATTAAACCATCAAGACGATACAAAGGTCAAGTGGGAGAATGTAAGAATATTTATATTCTTATATGACCTATGTATCTATTGGTTTAAATTAAAGTTCAAGTTTAAAATATTGATAGTTAAAAGGGATTCTAATATTAAAGACGACACTGTAATGGATCGGTTTCGATTAAAGAATTAGAATCGGGTGTATTGATAACCCTCCTCTCTTACCTCTAATTATAGTGTTACAAATATAATATTATATATATATATATATATTATATGAAAAGAATACAAATATATGTACGTATGAATTGATTATATATGTGTGTGTTGTCGTACATGCACTAAAGTTGATTATATATTATTATGGCAGTTATTATAGATTAACTGTTATATATATAATTATTGCATGTATATGAATGAATATAGACGTGCATAAGTGTATTGTGAAGAATTAGTTTCTAATCAGTTTCAAACTGATTCTACCGAATCGGCGTGTCGATTTCCATATTAAAGTAGTATGGTTTCCTAATGGGAAGACACCTCCGTTGGTCCCTTCACGAAGAGTCACTTATTGCCTATATAAAGAGATGGTGTGTGCATGAAATAAACACACCAACAAATAACATATACACACATATATAGTTATATATAATATATATAGAAAAGTGCTCTTGATTCTTTGTCCATTAAAGGAATCAAATAAGAAAGCTTGAGGTCAAGGAGAGGAGAATCATCAAAGGTGGATTCAACATCTTCTTCAAAACAAGAAAAGCATGGATGGAGGTTAGTGATCTATCTCCACTTTATAGTCTATGTGTTGTGGTTGAATTAATTCAAATCTAGAATTAGATTTCATTATCGAAATCATTAAAGTTGAAATATGGCTTACAGAATGATCTAATTGTGAATGAGAATTTCTAGATTTTAATGTTGAAAACATGTGATAAGGATCAATCCAAAATATGGTCAGACCACATGCCCATAAATCACTTTTTGAAAATAAGAACATAATATCTAGATTGAAATATAAAATGGTTATGTACAAATAAAAATACAAAAAAAATATAATAATGAGTGTTGATTTGCAGTAAAAAATGGAGTAGTACAAAAAATAGTAAAACAAAAAATTGAAAATATAACATAGAAAGGATGGGACATAAATTTCTCCAATCTGAACAAACATAAAAAACAAACACGGAAAAATAATACTGGTAGAAAATAAATTTGAACAATCGTGCTATCCCCGATAAAATCAAATTTTTATAAACGAAGAACAGTTCTTCCTGCGAAAATCATCCTAAAAAATTGACTTTTTTCAAAATGTAGAAATGGAACTCGAGAAATACATTAGATAAATAGTTTAAAAACTGGATGCTATCACGATTTTTTATTTTTAGGCAGATTCTTTATCCATTGTAATTAAATTGGTAATTGCAAAATTTTAAAAGGAAATGAAATATGATAACGGTTGAAAATATAAGTAAGATCGTGAAATGAAAGAGTGTTAAAACAAAGTAAAAAAAGAAAGAGGTAGAAGAGGCCTGGTGAATAATTTCAAAGGAGGCACTGCTCTGTGGGAGAGTCTGGAATTAGAAAAGAGGGTGCCGTTTAAACTCTTAAATTTTGACATTTACTTACTTCATTAACTTTACCCTAAAATTCTGTACATCTAAAAAGGACCGATTTTAATTTTTTAAGTCCAATTATTCAGTAAAGAATTAGTAGTAATTAATATAAGTAATATACTAATACTAATATTGCGTAACATAAATGGTGTCCGACAATTACTGAAATCTATTTTTTAAACATATTGATTACATCAAAATGGAATCCATTATTACTTACACATATCTATTTAATTATTTCAATTTGTAAATCTTTTATAACTCAATCTATCGATAATTTGTAGTACTATTAATCTTAAACTATATAAGAAAGATTGTTGGAAGAGAAGAATGGGAAACATAGTGTTATACGTCAAATTCAAATAGTGCTTCGGATGCAGCAAAAACAGTGTGACTTATTTACGAATTCCTTTTTGAATTTTCTATTTTAAATCTAATAATAATACTAATAATAATAAATAAATAAAAAAGGTATGCACAATAAAAGTAATTGTAATCATAAATATATACAAATTCTTCTACACTTAATTGTACTATATTACAATGATATGAATTTCTTATACTAAGAACGTATTTAATAACATAGTAATACCAAAATTTATTATATGGAAATATTGAGAAATACTAAGATGGGGAATAATGGAGAAGAAGAGAGGACGGCACATGAATTACGTTTCAATGTATTAAATGTTGATGCATCAAATTGGATGCTAAATGACCTTCACTAAGTAATATTTGGGTTAAATATTTTGTTAAAAGTCTAATTTAAATATGCCAAGTGAATTTTCAAATTTTAAAAAATCAAAATTTATATTAAATGAATTAGTTATATAATTGAAAAATATTAATAATACAATTTATTCATTTATTCAAATTGTATAAATTTTTATTAACTATACTTTTTATTTTCTTATTTTTTTCGTATTATATACATGTTTCCTAACTATGAGTTTTTACTTTTATTTGAAATTTAAAAAATATTAGACTTGGTACGATTAATTTTTTATTTTGAAACTCTTCAAATATGTTAATTTATATTATATGTAATAAAGTTTCATTCTATATTTCCTCTTTGATTCTTAGTCACACATTTGCCTTTATTTGTATATCTTATTTTGATTAATACATGCATGTTCTTAAATATAAGCATCATTATCTCCTATTTGTCCTATGTTTTATTATATTTTACTCTACTCAAATCGGAAATTAAAATGTGTAAAATTGTTTGTCGAATGTGAAATATTTCATTTAGAGTGGATGAGAGAAATACATGTCCTTTTGTTATTGTTTATGATGTTTTGAATTGTTTATAATGTTATGAATATTTATTTTAATTAACATTTATTTTTAACTATAAACATTAGTATTATATACTCTTTATTTTTGTATTTCAATCTACTCTTAGAATTATTTGAAAATATTATTACTCGTGCATAGCACGGTTGATAATACTAGTTAGTGAAAAAATAGACTTAATTAGATATACATAGAAATTTAGCATAGATATGAAAATGAAAAATCTTGACTATTTTTCGAGGAGAATGAATAACATTTTGTCTAAGTTGTGAGTATTTTGATGAAATCTTTATCTATTGAAAATACAACAAAGAAGTATACTCCATTTTCTTTTAATTTGTTCAAATAAAATGTAAGAATACAATCTCTATCAAAGGTAGGGGTGGGAATACGGGTATCCGTGGATATCCGACCCGAAAAAACCGGGTACCCAAACTCGAAAATCACCTAAATGTCTATCCAAAACCCGACCCGATACATTTTCAGGTACTTCAATATCCGGCCCGGATATCCATATCCGACGTATCGGGTACCAAAATATCCGACTCTTTACTAATAAAAAAATTTAAATTTTATATATTAATATAACTATAAATATAGAAATATTCAAATTGACTCTTTAATGTTGCTTTTATTTTGCAGTATAAAACTATTAAAAAAAATGCGTCACTTTTATTTTAAAGTATATGATTATATTTATGGGGATTGATTATGCAATATGTAAGTAAAATAATAAAAGTTACACATTTAATTAAAATATAAAAACCACATGAGTTAGTTATGCAATATGTAAAATTTGAGAGTTTGGAGAAGTCGTGACCTAGAGTAAGAGAGATTGACTTATTTATATAAATTTAGAGAAAGTTAACCTAGTAAGTTGTAATTAGTAAATAAATTAGCCAGCTCTTGAAGCCAAAAATGGCTAAATCTAATATAAAAAATACTTTAAATAATAAATTGGATATTCGGGTATTCGATACACATTCGGGTTACCCAATACCCGATATATCTTAAATTTCAATACCCAAATCCATACCCAATCCTATAAAATTGGATATTGGGTATCCAATACCCGACGGATATTAGGTCGGGTACGGCTAAACCCAATACCCGATATCCGTATTCTCACCCCTAGTGAAAGGTATACTTTTTGAACAGACTCCACGTTTACATAGCAAATGACAAACATCCAGACTAGGAAAAATTCAATCAAAAGAGAGAGCCTCGTTATGACGACACTTTACCGCAAATTCTTCTAAACAATACTCCTACTTAAAAAATTAATTTGCATTCGCATAAATAAAAATAGTTACAATGGTTAAAAAGCAAAACCACTGAATTTAGCAACCACAAAGGGCAATGGTATGTTTCGAAATGACAATACCGCCCCGATGCTTTTATACTAATCTATAAATTCAGTAGCTTCGCCACTCCCTTCATCGAATCCGATTTCTCTCTCACGCGCCACCGCCTGCCACCGTAGGCACCACTGCGTCCAACCAAATAGATAAGCTCAGCCGCAATTCGGAGAATCCAATGAACTCAACCACCCCGCCAGACAACCATGCACCTCGGAATTCCCAATCAGAAGCGCAGCTGCTGCAAGCAGACGAGAACGAATCCCGCCGATTGCTGCCCCTATCCGCCTCGCCGAAATCCGACGCCGTTCCGATCCAATCCGAACTCGACGACGACGAGGAAGCGGCGTACGATGCGCGGCAGAAGATTCTGATCTCCGATTTCGAATTGGATACCCCCAATTACTCGGGGGCCCCGCCGTTCTCGTGGAAGAAGCTGTGGATGTTCACCGGTCCGGGGTTCCTCATGAGCATAGCGTTTCTAGATCCCGGGAATCTCGAGGGGGATCTTCAGGCCGGCGCCATTGCGGGATACTCCCTGCTGTGGCTGCTGATGTGGGCGACGGCGATGGGGCTGCTGATTCAGCTGCTGTCGGCGAGATTAGGGGTTGCCACGGGGCAGCACTTGGCGGAGCTCTGCCGCGATGAGTATCCGGATTGGGCGAGGATTGTGCTGTGGTTCATGGCGGAGGTGGCTCTGATTGGGGCTGATATTCAGGAGGTGATCGGAAGCGCCATTGCTATTCAGATTTTGAGCCGAGGGTTTCTTCCTCTCTGGGCTGGTGTTCTAATTACTGCTGCTGATTGGTAATTTCTTTTTCTGCACTCATTTAATCGATATTTTTGAAGTTTTTACTTGTGTGCCTAAAAAATTGAATTAGACAGCATAGGAGATTGAAGCTGGATAAAATCATATGGTAAAAAAAAACCGAATCTTTTGAGAAGGTAGAAATGTTAGTTTTACTACTCACTCCGTCCCATTAAAGATGACCCACTTTCCTTTTTGGTTTGTCCCAACTAAGAAGACCCATTACTTAAAATGGAAACCCCTTTTATCTCTACTTTATCCCCTCTCTCTTACTTTACTCTCTCCATTTAACACACAAAATAAAGTTGCATAAAATCCCATGCCGCCCAAGAAAGGGGTCATCTTCCTTGGGACGGAGGGAGTATTTTACTAACTTGTAACTCCAGAATATAATTTTTACTGCGATTTTTTTGGTAATTTTTGCTCTTTCAACGAAGTGTCTGTTAAGCTAGTTTGTCTTATGTGGAAACCACCATATGTTTTTTCATGCTTCTAACGTCACTAACTTTAGATTTGGGTGGAAATCGTATTCATTTCTGCATAATGGTTACTTTTGAAGTAGAATTTGTTATCTTCACACGTAGGATATTACCTTTATGCCTAATAAATTGGTTGCTGAGAGTGAGAAAGATCCAACCTTTTCCATATATTCTAGGCTAGAAATGTTCTTTTCTTGGGAAAAAGCAATATTTGGCTGGAAAGGGTGTTAGATTTAGTGCTACACACGTCTATCTGTTTGTCTGCTAGGTGATGAGTTGGTGACTGATATTTTTTGTCTGAAATTGCTTTACAGCTTTATATTTTTACTTCTTGAAAACTATGGAGTGAGGAAGTTGGAAGCTGTGTTTGCAGTTCTTATCTCAACTATGGGCCTATCATTTGCTTGGATGTTTGCTGATGCTAAGCCAAGCAGAAAGGAGCTTATAGTAGGTTAGAAGCTCTATCATGATCTCATTGCTCAAATCTGAAATGGGAAATTTATCTCATAGAAAATACTACTTAAAACATTTTAAAGGAATGACTTGGTCAAACTGTATAATCGTGCTCTTAACAGGTCTTTTGGTTCCACGGCTTAGTTCAAGAACTATCCGGCAGGCTGTGGGAGTTGTGGGTTGTGTGATAATGCCTCACAATGTGTTTTTGCACTCTGCTCTTGTACAATCAAGGAAAATTGACCCGGACAAGAAGGATCAGGTCCAAGAGGCGCTCAACTATTACTCTATCGAGTCCTCAGCTGCCCTCTTCGTCTCCTTCTTGATCAACTTATGTGTGACAACCGTGTTTGCTAAGGGTTTCAGTGGAAGCAAACAGGCAGAATATATAGGCCTAGTAAATGCAGGACAGTATCTAGAGGAGAAGTATGGTGGTGGTCTTTTTCCAATCCTCTACATATGGGGCATTGGGTTATTGGCAGCTGGGACGAGTAGTACAATAACTGGGACATATGCTGGACAATTCATAATGGGAGGTTTTCTCAATCTCCGTCTAAAGAAGTCACTAAGGGCCTTGATCACTCGAAGTTGTGCTATTGTACCAACTATAATAGTGGCATTGGTTTTTAACAAATCAGAATCATCCCTAGATATACTGAATGAGTGGCTCAACGTGCTACAGTCTATACAGATACCCTTTGCCCTTATCCCTCTTCTCACCTTGGTGTCGAAGGAACAACTTATGGGAGCATTCAAGATTGGACCTTTACTTGGGGTAAGTCAAAAATCCATTATCACCCTAATTCTATTGCAACTATTGGAATTTAGTGGGCCTTGGATAGTATATTCTCCAATCGTCTAATGCTAAAGTAACTCATCGACATGCCTTTTGAAAATTTGCTTTTAATGAGATATCGTGTTTTTCTATAGAAAATTATTGCATACGGTGTAACTCATCGACATGCCTTTTGAAAATATGCTTTTAATGAGATATCGTGTTTTTCGATAGAAATTATTTGCTTACGGTTAACAAAACATGACATTCTTATTGTGTGAAAGGAGACCCTTGGAGGCTTTTAATGTGACAAGAATTGAACAGTACAATGTTTTATCGACTTAACTGCTTAAATGCTAGTTTCTTGGTTGTTGAAATGCATGTCTCCTTAATTTTGAAGTTAGTATAACTGAAGTAGCTAATACACTGCTGTTGCACTGTAGAGGGCCGCGTGGACGGTGGCTGGGCTAGTGATGGTGATCAATGGATACCTTTTGCTCCACTTTTTCCTCTCCGAAGTCGATGGTTTGTTGATTGGATCCCTCGTCTCCACTGGCACTGCAGCGTACATTGCTTTCGTGGTATATCTCATTTCACGTAGCGACTGTGAGCTATCTAACTGGCTAAGCCGATTCATTCCCAATACATCTGCTTGTTGTGGTAATTAACTGAGCCAATACTTCTTTACTACTTTCGGGTTCTGGGAATTTGTCTGAGTGGAACCAACATCGAGGGGGTTCTTCCACAAGACGGTGTTTCTCTAACACGGTCCAGATTTGGTCGATCCCAAATGCTGACGTTTTGCACCTCCGAAATGTATATGAACATTGAAATAATTTAGAGCAGAACAAAGTGATGTTTTTCTGTTGATCCATCTAAAGAGAGAATAGGAAAAAAAAGGCGTATTTGTATATGCTGCAGCTAACGGTAGATCAATCATGTTGTAATCATAAATTCACCAATATTCATTTGTACTTTAATAATCTTGCAGAGGATGTATTAGTTCATTTTTATTCAATAATAAAGAATAAAAAAATAAAAAGAGTTTTAGTGAGTTCTAATCATATTTAAGGCAGCCTCTTTTCTTTTCTAGTCAAATTAAGCTTCGAAAAAATTCAAATGTGATGCCATTTTAAGAAAAAAAAATGTTTTATATTGATCAGTTATCTATCTCCCATCATAATATTTTCTTATATGATCACACACGAATAAATCCCTATCAAGACTCAAATCTCAACTACTACTAGAGTGAACTAAGAAAATTATTCGATGTGAGAAAGAGGAGAAAGATGACAAAAAAAGGCATTGGAGTTAGGTTGACAAGAGAAAGAGAAGAAGAAAAGAAGATAAAAACATTTTTATTCAAAAACATGCAGATGAGCCCAAATCAATTTCCAAATTAACACTGCTGAATTAGAAGTCTGTGACTTATAAAAGTGGAATTTGAACATCAAATTAACTACTGAATCCAAAGATTATTGATATAATTCTAAAATTTCAAACTTGTCAACTTGGATTTTATCCAGCATGAATATATTTCTACGATGCAACTTGCTAATGAAATCCAACATTGAGTGTAGCTAACAACTACCGAACACAATTATTTTAAAAAGTTCTACACCTAAGGGCACTCCCAATGGTCCGGCTAAAAACTCTCTTATTTCTCCCTAACTCCTGCCACATCAGCGCCACATCAGCACCAAAATTTATCCCCAGTTTTTAGCCAACTTTTAGCCAACTGCTCCAATGGTTTCTCCCTTATTTCTCCCTTATTTCTCCCTAACTCAACATTTCATTTTTACATCATTAGTAATTTAATTGTTTTATTTTTGTATATAATAAAGCTAGGTAATTTAATTTATAAGACTAAACAAATAATAGTAATAAAGTTCGTTGTATTAAACACGAGTAAACATTACAACGACGAAAATTAATAAAAAAAAATAGTACAAGAATGGAAAAAAAAATTCAAAGTAAAAAAATTCAAGAGAGAAAAGGGATGAGGATGGGGAGAGAATGAAGAGAAGGTGTGTATTTATAGGGGGAAATTAAAAAAAAAAAAAACAAAAAATATTTTTATCGCCGAATTATCGCCCACAGTGGTCGGCGATAATTCGGCGATAATCCGGCGATGAATCGGGAGTTGGCGATGAATCGGGAGATTTAACGCCGAATTATCGCCGAATTCACCCCAACGCCCGGCGATAATCCGGCGATATTCGGCGATTTTTCGCCGACCCTAACGCCTAACCATTGGGAGTGCTCTAACGTGTATAAAAACAAAAATATAGTGTACATGCATACATTTACTTCTTCTTCTTCTTCTGACTTTTTAAAAGCTTATCAATATTTTTAGATAAAATAAATTATTGGCTATAAAAGTGTGCAATACTATACGTTAGTATATAATTAAAAATATTAACATGATAAGGTTTTTGGATGGTCAATGGCTGCTGGAATCTTAATCAATAACCTAAATTTATACAATAAGGTTATCTAACTACTAAATTTCATGCAATATGGAGTACTATATGTCTATATATAAATAAATTTAGTAAGACAGTAATACATCAGCAAATTAAGTCAAAATTAGTGCCCTAGGCGACAATATTGAGTGCTAGTCATTTTAAATTAAAAAATCTATTTTTATTGGCTGTTTATAAATTAAGAGACTTTGGTATGAATTTGTTGTATAAATAGGGTGAAATAATTAATCTTAATCAATAACTACTACTTTCATATATATAAATAAATTTAGTAAGACAGTAATACATCGGCAAGTTAAGTGATATTAGTGCCCTAGGGGGCAATATTGAGTGTCATTCATTTTAAATTAATAATTAAGAGACTTGGTAATGAATTTGTTTTATAAATAATGAAATTGGATTATTGTAGTTGCGCAACAAAAATGGTGGTGGTGCAAAGTGTGACAAATGAAGAGATTGCGCGTTATTGGAAGCAACGCCACATCCTAGAACAAGATCACCTCTTCGCCGCCCTCAAGGCTGCAGCTCCGAATCTCTCTGTATCTCTCTCTCATGCGCTCTTTCTATGTAACTCTTTTTCTCCTTAAATTCTCAAATTTCAATCAATTATAGGAGCGTGGTTACCTGCAATTCGAAGAGTCCTTGACGGAGAATGACGAGAGGAGTAAATCTGCGGGAGTGAAGGACTGGTAAGATCAACTTTGATTAATAAAATGAATTGTTGATGCATATATATGCAGGTGGACCAAGAGCAAATATGCATACCTGAACCAGCCAAGGATATGAGCTTCCCTTACTTAATATTCATTCAATTTCAAATCTGCTTCTCTTCTCAAATTCATATATCCACTAACCTAGCTTCCTACTCTATATATCTGCAGCTTCAATCTCTATTCCAACTGCATACACCTCTCTTCACGGGTGTTACACTAGTTTAGTTCATTTTAAAACCTAATTTGGCTATGAATTTGTATTATGTACATTTAATATTGAAATAAAATATAATGCAATGATTTTTATTTGGTCACTGTCATATTAATTTTTTTGGTTTCTAAAACTGATAAATATATATTACGCATTTTCTTTGTGGTTTCTAAATTGATAAAATATGTATCATAAACTTTAAGTAGAATTTGAGCCAACTAAAATGAATTTTTCTTGATTAATAGTTCAGGTAAAAAAATACAGTTGCACAACTTTTTTTTCTCTCACATTTAATGGTGGAAGATCAACAAAAATAGGTCTCAATTGTTTATCTACAATAACATTAGAATACCAAGTAATCTTATACATATGTCTAAAATGCTAAAGTTTCTGCGTGATTACAAAAGATTATGAAGTACTTACAAAGTAATCTTAATTATGTTATTAATAATTTTTTGGTAATTGCCACATTAAGAATCTATACCATATATAAAAGGGTAGTTTTAGTAGGTTTTGAATAATTATTTTATGATGAGGGATGTAAATGCAATTAATATAAAATATACAAGATTGCCATTTAATTTTAAAAAATTAAATTAAAAATGTATAAACTTTAGATTAAAAGCTAAAACAAATAAATCTGTTCATAATTCCCACGTCTTCTTCATTTTCATTTCCATTACTTCATTCCAACTCCACTCACTCCACTCTGCACATTCAACGCGTGGGGTTCGTGATCAAGATTATTCCACCATTGGCTATAATATGCATTAGTGTACTAATTATATATGTGATCATATGGTATGAGTTTTATTATCATTTGCTATCGTTACATTGTCATAAACGATTGAGGGAGAAGTGGGAAGGAGATGATATATAGATCATGTTGTCAAGTGGGTTAATAATAATGTTGTGTTCATTTTGTCAGGTATAAAGTCATTACCAACAAAGAAGCACATGAAAATGAAATCGTCTATAATACATTCGAAATCAATCTCAAAAGAAAGATTAGGGAGCCTCATCTCAAATTCCAGATATTCACGATTCACAAAGAGTCCAAATGTTCAAGAACTGCATGAAAGGACACATTAGCATTTGAATTTACACTCACAAGTATACTTATGATGCTCTATCATGTAATTTCCAACTTACTTGATAAGGCTTTTTAGGCACAATTTCTGCATCACCTTTCTCATCATATTCTCAGCCTTTCTCTTTGCCTTCCCTTCACAATTTGCAGCTAAATGACCTACTTGACCACAAAGAGAAGAAAAATGGGAACAACAACTTTCATGGACATTATCGCTCGGTGTTTTCCTCAAGTTTGGCTATGGGGTACTTTTATTTCTCTTTCTAATTAATATTCTTTTCTTTAATTTGATAGTATACAATTGATACTATATTTATATTTGTTTTTGGTGAAATTAACAGGTTGAGTTTTGGATTTGCTTCTTATTGACGCTTCTTTTGGTTACATTCATGGAATCATTTATGATATATATATATATAGAGGGATGTATTCATATCATTTTCTCATCTTTTGTTCTATTCTCCTTTTTAATCTTGACCCTCCATTTTATAGATCTGATGGCCCAAAATAGAGGCTGATTAATTCAATTTTAATCATTAAAAAAATCGAAAAGGGCCTAAATGGTATTCTCATTGGAGTTGGTTATGGTAACTTGCTTAATTATCTCCATCAAAAGATTGCAGCGGTTATTTTCTACGATTTCTCAAATCTTTCTTCTCTTTCATCGTTTTTTCTCCTAACATTCTCCATTGCACAAAGCCGCCGTTCTGCCTCCTTCTCTCAAAGTCGCCGTCCTTCCTCCTTCTGTCAAAGCCGTTGTTCTGTCAAATTCGCTTTTATTGGAGCAAGCGTGTATTCTTCTTGTTTTCTTCAACAATGGAAGAAGGTAATTTAAGTAATTCTTATGTTGATTCTAGAAAATATTTCTTCTCTTTTACCTCTATTCTTCCATCATTCTCTTAGTTACGAAAATCATTGTGTTAGAATTGATGTCGATTTTTTCTTTTTTTTATACTTCTCGTCGTCGCCATATTGGAGCAGCCCCGTATCATGCCATATTATCGTTTTTGTGTTCTTCAACAATGGAAGAAGGTATGTTGTTATTAAATTGATTATGTAACTTGAAACTATACAGTAGACTTTACCGGTAATTGGTGGATGTGGTTTAGGGTTTAGTGTTTATTTTGTTTTCTCGGCTGCTGTGTTATGATGTACGAATAGTAGTCTTTTCTGTATTGGAGCAGCCCCGTATCGTGCCATATTATCGAATTTGTGTTGTTCAACAATGGAAGAAGTTAGTCCAGTAGGCTTTAGCAGTAATTGGTGGATGTGGTTTAGTATTTTGCTTAGGCGACAAGTCTCATGTATTAGGGTTTAGTGTTTATTTTGTTTTCTCGCCTCTGTTATGTTGTAATTCTGGATTTA
The DNA here is from genome assembly GCF_023119035.1 of Salvia hispanica. Lineage (NCBI taxonomy): Eukaryota > Viridiplantae > Streptophyta > Magnoliopsida > Lamiales > Lamiaceae > Salvia > Salvia hispanica. Next base: position 14,259,768 of record NC_062970.1, read on the forward strand.
TATAATGTACGAATAGCAGTGTATAATGCATTCTTTCTTATATGTAATGTATGGTTGATATCATATAATGAAAATAAATTCTGATATGCTTTTATTTATGTATAGTGTTCGTTATACTGTTTCAAATCAAGGGATATCGCTTTTCTACGGTTTTATTCGACGGTTTGAAACGGACATTGACGTGCTTCGTGCATTCGTAGGTGGTTTGGAAGAACTTTGTAATTCTCTTCAAGCTGGAACTCCTCCAACGTCGGCCTTTGAAAAGAGGCGCATGATTGAAGAGTTTTATGGAATGCCAAGTCCTGAAGTAGTAGAGGTCCATCCTTCGGATGTTGTAAAGACCAAGGGTCATGCTAGCAGCTCCGCGAGCCAACTGATTTCAAAGAGAGAAAAGGCTGTAAAGGAGGCTATTAGGCCTCTTAGACGTTGTAAGGCGTGCGATGAGTTGGGCCATCACGACTCTAGAAACTGTCCAATGCTTAAAGAGATGGCGAAGGAGAAAGAGCTTAGTAAAGGCAAGAGGAAAGCTTGATGTGTTTTGTACCTAAAAAATTAGTTTTCGTCTTGTATTCAGTTTTATTATTTGTTTCGTTGTCTTAGTTTTATTATTTCTAGCGTTGTGAACATTTTATGCATAATAAATTTGCATTTTTCGGGAGTTAACGTGCATTATCGAATAATAGTCTTGCATTAATAATGATTTTCTGTGCATTACTCCCTTTATTTATACCATTATTCCATTACTTTGTTAACGTGCATTATCGAATAATAGCTTTGCATTAATAATGATTTTCTGTGCATTACTCCATTTATTTATACCATTATTCCATTACTTTGTTAATGTGCATTATCGAATAATAGCCTTGCATTAATAATGCTATTATGTGCATTACTCGGTTCATTACATCCATTATATATGTTGTGTTTACGACATCAGATACTAGTACCAAAATATGCTTCTGTTAGCAAGTAGTTCCGCATACTACGTATGGATCAAAACAGACATGGCAACAAGTCATTTTTTCCCTACCAAAATTAGTTATCCAAAAAAAACATAGTGCTAAAAGTAATATAAATAGCATTTCCAATGATTATCCATACGATCAATCCAGTTCATTCACGGCTTCCTTCTGCCGTGGAGTTAGGCAATTTATACAGGCAATGAACTCGGTGGGGGTTTGTCGACAGTAGAGGTGATCGACTTTCTTTCCCCTCGGCTTCCTCTTCTCTGCGTCTTCATGAGACGAACTAGCCTCGGCCCTTTGCTGTTCAGCCAATCTCTCC